>NC_057800.1:136204291-136527268 GCF_018294505.1 Triticum aestivum | reverse complement strand
GGCTACCACCAAATCTTCATGACAATAGAGGACGAAGAGAAGACGACATTCTTCACCCCATGTGGTACATATTGCTTTTTACGGATGCCTTTCGGGTTGAAGAGTGCCGGCTCAACGTTTGCAAGAGCAGTCCAAATTGGTATCGAACCTCAGCTCCATAGAAATATGGAGGCCTACATGGATGACATAGTGATCAAAACCAAGGACGGGCCAACTCTTGTGCAAGATCTGGAAGAGAGATTTGCTAACCTGCACAAGATCAACCTCAAGCTGAACGCTGAGAAGTGCGTCTTCGGTGTTCCGTCCAGCAAGCTTCTTGGATTCTTTGTGTCGTAGCGTGGGATCGAGGCAAACCCAGACAAGATCAAGGCTATTGAACAGATCGAGGCGCCCAAGTGGATCAAGGATGCGCGTCGGCTCAACGGTTGCGTTGCCGCCATGAGCCGGTTCATCTCCAAGTCCGCCGAGCGTGCCCTTCCCTTCTTCCAAATCTTGAAGAAGGCAAGCCCAATAGAGTGGACACCAGAAGACAAGGTAGCACTGCAGGATCTGAAGAAATACCTTTCCTCCACACCGATACTGGTTGCGCCTAAACCACAAGAGTCGTTGCTGCTGTATATGGCGGCGACGAATCAAGTGGTCAGCGCCGCACTGGTGGCACAGAGGGAGGTCAACGAGGAGGTAGCAATGGCGGCAGAACCAGCGGATGGCAAGCCAAAGATTCCCCCGGCGGAGTCCGGTGCCACCAAAGCAATGCCCTCGCAGTCGAGTGAAGTGGTCCCAAAGAAGAATATGATGCAGCACCCGGTTTACTTTGTCAGCTCCCTCTTGCAGGGGGCTAGGTCGAGGTATTCCGACGTGCAAAAATTGCTCTTCGGCCTCCTTATGGCCTCGAGGAAGCTGCGTCACTACTTCCAGGCCCACGAGATCACTGTCGTCACCTGCCTCCCGTTGCAACGGATACTGCACAACTCGGACGCAACTGGAAGGATTGTAGAATGGGCCTTGTAGCTATCAAGTTTCGGTTTGAAGTTTGAAAGTACCTCAACAATTCAGAGCAGAGTCCTGGAGGAATTCATCGCATAATGGACCTCGATGCCCAATGAAGAAGTCCAGGAGACCACTCTTCCCGGCGAGGAAGCAGACCGCGACTAGATCATGTACTTTGATGGGGCTTTCTCGCTGCAAGGCGCCGGTGCCGGTGTACTACTCGTCGCACCCACCGGAGAACACCTCAAGTACGTGATCCAGATGCACTTCCCCAGGGAGATGTCCACCAAGAACACCGCTGAGTATGAGGGATTGCTTGCCGGTCTCAGGATCGCAGCAGACCTCGGGGTTAAGAAGCTCATCGTCAGGGGCGACTCGCAGCTCGTTGTCAGGCAGGCCAACAAGGATTATCAGAGCCCATTGATGGAAACCTACGTAGATGAGGTGAGGAAGCTGGATGAACGCTTTGACGGTATCCAGACGGAGCACGTCCCCCGAGCGGAGAATGACGTCGCCGATTACTTATCAAAGTGTGCCGCATTCAAGCTACCTGTGGAACCAGGTACCTTTTTGGTCCGGTTAACTCAACCATCTGTCGAACCATCAGCGGGGCAGAACAAACGGAGGAAATCAGGTCCCGGCAAGTACTTTCCTACCGAGCCCCCTGGGGCTGCCGGCAAGGGTGCTGCCATGGACGCTAAGCCTGCCCAAGAGCGACTGGCTCCGACAGGGCGTCAAGCCCTGGCCGTAGAGACAGTCGCTCTCATGGCGGAAGAAATGCCTTTGGTCCTTGCCATTGAGCCCCAGGCTCCGGCATGGGCACAACATACCATCCACTTCCTCCAAACAGGGGAGCTTCCTGAGGAGCAGGAAGAAGCAGAGAAAGTAGCCCGTCGGTCCGCCCTGTACCAATTCGTTGATGACGTCTTGTACCGGAGGAGGCCAAACGGTGTGAAACTCAAGTGCATCCCCTGGGAGGAAGGACTAGAGCTGTTGGCAGAGATACATGGAGGCATATGTGGCTCCCACATAGGGTCAAGGGCCCTTGCCGAGAAGGCATTCCGGCAAGGTTTCTTCTGGCCCACCGCCCTCCAGGATGTGACGGCACTAGTAACCAAGTGTGAAGCGTGCTAGTTCCATTCAAAGAAGCTTCATCAGCCGGCTCAAGACCTTCAAATAAATCCCTCTCTCCTGGCCATTCTCGGTCTGGGGGCTCAATATACTTGGCCCTTTCCCATGCGCTGTCGGGGGCTTTGAGTACTTGTACGTTGCAATCGACAAGTTCACAAAGTGGCCGAAAGTGGAAGCAGTGAGTAAGGTGACTTCTCAGTCAGCCATCAAGTTCTTTAAAGGACTGGTCTGCTGTTTTGGTGTGCCAAACAGAGTCATCACCTACAACGGCACGCAATTCACAAGCCACACCTTAATGCAGTACATCCAAGACCTCGGCAGCAAGGTCTGTTTTGCTTCCGTGGCACATCCACGGAGCAACGGCCAAGCAGAGAGGGCAAATGCTGAAGTGTTGCGAGGCCTGAGAATGAAGACATTTGACAAGTTGCACAAGAGTGGAAGGCGCTGGATTGATGAGTTACCGGCGGTTCATTGGTCGATCAGAATGACGCCAAATCGAGCCACTGACCAGACACCTTTTGCCCTGGTATACGGGGCAGAAGCAGTTCTCCCCACGGAACTCATATACGGGTCACCTCGAGTGCTCACTTATGATGAGCTTGAGAAAGAGCCATTGCGCCAAGATGATGCGATGCTCCTTGAGGAAGATCGTCTTCGGGCGGCTGTGAGAGCGAGACGCTACCAGCAAGCCTTGCGCCGCTATCATAGCCGCAAGGTTCATGCCCGAAGCCTTGAGGAAGGTGACCTTGTTCTTCGGCGCGTTCAGTCGGCCAAGAATTCCAACAAGTTGATGCAAAAGTGGGAAGGCCCTTATCAGGCAATGCGAGTCACCAGGCCCGGCGCAGTCCACCTGGAGACCGAAGATGTCATCCCAGTGAGCAACTCCTGGAACATCGAGCATCTTCGCAAGTTTTACCCATAAGGCGCGGCTTGCCGGGCCTCCCGGCAAGCCACCTTTTGTACGCAGACCCTGAGCATAAATAAATGAAGCGTTGGTGCCCTAAGTTATAGCATGCATGCTAGGTCGAGTCTCTTCCTTGGTTAGGGTTGATAGTGCTTAGCGGCGACTAACCCCTAGCCTAGAGGTCGAGTGCGCGTCTGTCTGTTCTTTTTCTGTCCTCCTTTGGTTCGCAGGGCACGTGAGCACTTCTGTTGAGCTACTCGGAAAGAAGGAAACGGACCGGCGCCCCGACACTGGCAAGTCAAAGTTGCCGGGGGCTGCAAGCACAAGGATCCAACCGCGGCAAGATGAGATTGCCAAGGGTTGCGGATCCAGATAAGTCTTTTATCCTCTATCATGCATTTCGGAACCGGACTGGGGCATGTGAAACCTCGTTTTTATCTCTAGCCTGCCGTGCTCCCCTTTTTCCTATACCTAGGGATTATTTCCTGGGTCCGGATTTGGTCGTAGCCGTGGCGGCAAGGGGGTGGGACTAGGAGCCTATAGCCCACTTCATCCCTGCCTCTGCCAAGAGCGCGAGAACAGTCGAGTGGAATGGGGGGGCGGCAAGGCCTGTTGCCGGGCGAAAAACGTTTATCTTAAAACAATAACAAGGATTCGCTCCTTGTCGCGGGATTTACCTGCGAACGAAAAACCCGGCAAGCATCCCTTTTTCATTAAAAACATTCCATACAGGTACAATTCGTGGAGATGAAAAACATGAGCAAGGGGATTACAAGTGTTAAATTTAACAAAGGCCCGCAGGCTTACAAACTAAAAAAGAGATAAGATGTCCATAATCCCTTTCTTGTCCCTCTTCTCAGGAGGCAGGTCAAGGAGGCGAAAGCGCAAAAGGGGCGCCTAGGCAAGCTACGAGCAGCAGAAAGCACCAAGAGAACATCTCGGTGGCCACCCACGGGCGAGCCGGTGATGACGGTGCTGGAAAAGGAGCTGGAAGACGGGGCGGCAGGACAGGCAATACGCGATGAAGGCGTCGGTGCCCGCATACTCCGAGTTGACGGCCTTGCCGCCCGCCCTCTTCCTCTTCTGCAGCCTCCCGACGCCAGCCGCCCAAGGAGACAGCCCCACAAGGTTCAAGGAGCTAGCCCTGCCCCCGGCCAGCTTCTGCCGGAGGAGCGGCCAGGTGCAGATGCTGCTGCTGCCGCACCCGCCCAGGCGCGGGGCGTTCGACGCCTAGTCGGACTCGTCCCCGCTGTCCGCCCCGCTGTCCTCCTCATCGCTCTCGCTCGAGGACGAGCTTCCATCGTCAGAATCTCCATCAGAGGAGCTCTCCACGCATCATTTCAGACGAGTTCCCAAGTCTCCAAAGACCTTGACAGAGAGCAGGTCGTCCTCCATTTACTTGAAGTAGAGGACGAGCCCCGCCGTCAGGTTGTGGATGCGGGCGAATGTCTTCCATCCACGGCAGAGATACATAACTCGAGGAGCCGAGAAGTCAACATCGACCCGCGTGCCCCCGTTCCCGCAGCCCCTCATGTGCAACCTGAGGGTCTGGGGTGGGGCACGCTCCATCACCCGAGCGAATGGAGTGGGGAGACGAAGACGATGACGTGGGGGCCGGCAGAGCCTGATGAAGGACTCGCAAGGCTGGTCTTCAACATGGCCCTCCATCGGGAAGGGCATCATTGGCAGGGGCAAGGCCGGCGTGCCGCCCCGTCCTCCTCTTCCCTGAGCGCTACGGCCTCAGCCCGGCCTCACCCACGGCCTCACCCCTCCCCCTTCCCCTCGCGGTCAGTTCCACCACCACGGGTTCAGGACGGGGAGGGACGCGCTGTCGAGCGGCGACCCTCGCCGCCACCGTCGAAGGACCAGGGTTCCCTTTCTCCATGGCGGATGAGATGAAGGAGCAGAAGCAGAAAGAGATAAAGGATGGAAGAATGCGGGGTGCCGTCTCCCCCTTTCTCCTCTTTATAAAGGAACGGGGTTGAGGCTTGGCCGCCCCGCTCGGCCAATCCAGACACCGCAGGTGCGGGGAATCAGGACCGACCCGCCGCCCAACCAGCGGCGGCCCGGTTTCTCGCCTCCACCGTTTGCCACCACAAGGACGCATGGCAGACATGCAGGACTGAGGGGACGGGTGAGGCGACCTCTCCCCACCCCGTGATCATGCGGAGTGGACGCCTTGAAGACCGCACCCCGACCCCGCTCAGTAAATGAGCCGCGCCTCCACGCCTCCCTCTTTTTACGGGGAAGACGCGAGCCGCCTCTTTACTGCGATGTGACGCATGCGTGTGAAAACCGTCCCACGCATGCCGCCCACGTCACGCACACCCCTCCACGCCGCACCACACGCGCGGGTTGTGGGAGGCGGAGCGCATGAAGAATCTTACCACGGTAAAAACCGCCCCACCTGCCCGCGCACTGTTTTGGGCCTGGCCAAACAACGTGTTGCGCTTATGTGTGGCCCAGGCCCGGGGCTCCTGTCGGTGTACAAAAATTGGGGCGCATCTTTGTACCCCTTTTTTGTGCATGGGCAGTTAGAGCCGCACCCATGGTCACACCAAGCAGAACGAGGGAGGTGAGCCAAGGTAAGATCGAAGCCCAAGACAATCAAAGCAACGCGAAGGCCAAAACCACAAAGAGCAGAGAGATGAAGCAAGTTCCCCCGGCAAGACCCTTGCCTGGTGGCCTCAGCGGCCCCGTTAAGGCTCTTGCCGGGACAGCTCTCCCCGCACCAACAGAGCGGGCCACCCTTGAGTCCACGGCCCCCAGTGCCATCATCAACGTGGGGCCAGGGCTCGGGATGGCACCCCTGTGGTGGCACGAAGATCTTCGTGAAGACAAATTCAAGATCAGATTAGAAGACGACGATTCTCGGCAAGATCCTTGCCAAGGAAGGCCACCAGACCCCCGGCAAGATCCTTGTCGGGGACGACAACACGCCACGGCGAGACCCTTGCCGGGCCCCCCGGCAAGGCCACCGCCAAGCCCACGTCAACCAAGCTTCCACCGCCATTCACATGAAGCTGTCAGCCCAACCAGCTGGGCGGGCACCTGCGTGGCAACATGCAGCTCCCAGGCCAACTCATCGAGCGCCTGCGTGGCGGCATGCAGATCTTCATGAAAGATCCACCACTGCGCCAACTCAGCTGCCTGCCTGCCTACATGGCACCGCACGCATCCCCGGCCGAGGCGCGTGTCGAAGCGAGGAGGAGCGGCGACGGACGGGACGGGCCTCGTCCCCGTCCCCGATAAACTAACAGGACACCTAAGCGATGCATTAAATGCACCTTGTCCTGTAATACGAGGGATAACCTCGTGCCACTGTAGACCTTTCCACCTCCTGTGTGCCATTGCGGCAACCCCTTTTTTCCTATAAAAGGAGGCCCGAGGCGACAAGGAGGGGGATTCGGCTCTTTCGAACCACACGCTGACCACAGCTAGTTTGGGAGCTCAAGAACTCTCAGAAATACACCCACCAAAGCAGGACTAGGGTTTTACGCATCCTCGCGGCCCGAACCTGGGTAAACGATCCTTCTGCTGTCTACTAGCCCTGCTCTCCTTGCAACCCTGCGCCCCGGCAACCGTAGTAGGGATTCTTGTGATCCCATAGGTGTCGTTCCACACCGACATCAACCAAAACCCTAATGTCACCTAGATACTCCAATGTCACCTCAAGTATCCATGGGTATGATTATACGATATGCATCACACAATCTTAGATTCATCTATTCAAACCAACACAAAGTACTTCAAAGAGTACCCCAAAGTTTCTACCGGAGAGTCAAGACGGAAATGTGTGCCAACCCCTATGCATAAGTTCACAATGTTACGGAACCCGCAAGTTGATCACCAAAATATACATCAAGTAGATCACGTGATATCCCATTGTCACCATAGATAAGCGCATGCAAGACATACATCAAGTGTTCTCAAATCCTTAAAGACTCAATCCGATGAGATAACTTCAAAGGGAAAATTCAATCCATTACAAGATATAGAGGGGGAGAAACATCATAAGATCCAACTATAATAGCAAAGCTTGCGATACATCAAGATCGTGTCGAGTCAAGAACACGAGAGAGAGAGAGAGAGAGAGATCAAACACATAGCTACTGGTACATACCCTCAACCCCGAGGGTGAACTACCCTCCTCGTCATGGAAAGCGCCATGATGATGAAGATGGCCACCGGTGAGGGTCCCCCCCGGCAGGGTGCCAGAACGGGTCTAGATTGGTTTTCGGTGGCTACGGAGGCTTGCGGCGGCGGAACTCCCGATCTAGGTTATGTTTTGGGGGTTTCTATATATATAAGAGCTTTTGGCGTCAGGAACAAGTCAGGGGGGTCTCTGGGCTGTCCACGAGGTAGGGGGCGCGCCCAGGGGGGTGGGCGCGCCTCCCACCCTTGTGGGCAGCCCGGGACTCTTCTGGCCCACCTCTTTTACTCCACGTCCTTCTTCTGGTCCAAAAATAAGCTCCGTCAAGTTTCAGGTCAATTGGACTCCGTTTGGTTTTCCTTTTCTGCGATACTCAAGAACAAGGAAAAACAGAAACTGGCATTGGGCTCTAGGTTAATAGGTTAGTCCCAAAAATCATATAAAATAGCATATAAATGCATATAAAACATCCTTGAAGGATAATATAATAGCATGAATACTTCAAAAATTATAGATACATTGGAGACATATCAGCATCCCCAAGCTTAATTCCTGCTTGTCCTCGAGTAGGTAAATCATAAAAGAAATAATTTATGAAGTGTGAATTCTAGCAGGTGAACAAGTTTGATCAATGATAATTTCAATCACCTTTTCTAGCATCCTTATATGTCATAACAGTAGCTCATATCATAAAGCTTCTCATGATCAAGTAACAAGCTATTCACATGTTAAAGTATAGATCATAAACTTTCTTGAAAACTAAAAAATAGTTCTCAGTCATCAAACAATTGCAATTCATCTTATTTTTAGGAAGGGTCTATGTAAGAGATTTGATTTAGCAAATCCCACATACTCAACTATCATATAGTCCTCCATGATTGCTACCACTCAAAGCATATTTTTAGAACAAATAGCATCCATCGAACACAGAGAAAGATAGGGGCTTAATGTTTCGCCTCCCAACTTATTTATCATATAGATAATTGTCAACAATAATAATTCATGATCAAATATATTTGAATGGCCATATATGCTTAGATCTTTCCATCACATGATGCTTGACAACTAAAGAGTAGGTCGGAATGAGAAGGAATACTACTGACTCTTGCATAAAAGTAAAGATAGGCCCTTCGAAGAGGGAAGCAGGGATTTGCAGAGGTGCCAGAGCTTGAAGCTTTAAAACAGAGATGAAAATAATTTTGAGAGGTATGCTTTCATTGTCAACATAATGACCAAGAGTTCCCAATATCTTCCATACTAGATACATTATAGGCAGTTCCCAAACAGAAAGGTAAAGATTTTACTCCCCCTCCACCAACAATCACACTCACAGCTTGTCTGAAACAACGGGTGCCGTCCAACTATCAACAATCCTGGGGGAGTTTTGTTTAAATTATTTGCGATTTTGTTTTTGATCTTTTGATCATAGGACTGGGCATCCCAGTTACCAGCCATTTTCTCGTGAATGATGAGCGGAGTCCACTCATCATGAGAATAACCCACCTAGCATGGAAGATACTGACAGCCCCTAATCGCTACATGAGCGATTTGGGCATACAAAACAGATTAGTATTTGAAGGTTTAGAGTTTGGCACATGCAAATTTACTTGGAACGGCAGGTAAATAGCGCATATAGGTAGATATGGTGGACACTCATGGAAGAAACTTGGTTCAAGGAATTTGGATGCACAACCAGTATTCCTGCTTAGTACAAATATTTTGGCTAGCAAAGGATTCTAAATAGCAAGCACCACATGGTAGAGGATCCATAAAAATATAACTTCTATACAAATATACCCAAGCATAGCTCATTATGTTGTCTTCCTTGTCCAACTTCAACTAATTTGCTCATGTTTGAAAATAATTAATGAGGATCACAATCATAGAAGATGTCCAAGATAGTATATTTATATGTGAAATCTCTCTTCCTTCAATATTCTTTCATGAATTGTTCAAGTGACCAATACAATGTTTGCTAACCTTCAAAAAATTTACCACCTCTACTTCCTATATGTGAAGGCATTACTCCCCATGGGAAAGCCATATGAAGCATATATAATTTCAGATTTATGACATTCAAATCATTAAACCATTTACTCATAGGATATAAGTGAAGCACACGAGTAAATGACAAACTACTCCATAAAGATATAAGTGAAGATCAATGAGTGGTTAAATAATTATGTAGCTATGTGAAGACTCTCTCTCATTTAAAAATTTTTAGATCTTGGTATTTTATTCATACAGCAAGCAAAACAAAAGAAAATAAAATGACGCTCCAAGCAAAACACATATCATGTGGTGAATAAAAATATAGCTCCAAGTAAAGTTACCGATGAACGGAGACGAAAGAGGGGATGCCATCCGGGGCATCCCCAAGCTTAGGCTTTTGGTTGTCCTTGAATATTACCTTGGGGTGCCTTGGGCATCCCCAAGCTTAGGCTTTTGGTTGTCCTTGAATATTACCTTGGGGTGCCTTGGGCATCCCCAAGCTTAGGCTCTTGCCACTCCTTATTCCATAGTCCATCGAATCTTTACCCAAAACTTGAAAACTTCACAACACAAAACTTAACAAAAAACTCGTAAGCTCTGTTAGTATAAGAAAATAAATCACCACTTAGGTACTGTTGTGAACTCATTATAAATTCATATTGGTGTAATATCTACTGTACTCCAACTTATCTATGGTTCATACCCTCCGATACAACTCATAGATTCATCAAAACAAGCAAACAACACATAGAAAACAGAATCTGTCAAAAACGGAACAGTCTGTAGTAATATCTGTATCAAACGTATACTTTTGTAACTCAAAAAATTCTGAAATAAATTGCTGCACGTGAGGAATTTGTCTATTAATCATCTGCAAAAATAATCAACTAAATAGCACTCTCCAGTAAAAAATGGCAGCTAATCTCATGAGCGCTAAAGTTTTTGTTTTTTACAAGAAGATCATAAAGACTTCACCCAAGTCTTCCCAAAGGTTCTACTTGGCACAAACACTAATTTAAAACATGAAAACGCATATTAACAAAAGCTATATGAATTATTTATTACTAAACAGAACCAAAAAGCAAGGAGCAAAAATAAAATTGGGTTTCCTCCCAACAAGCGCTATCGTTTAACGCCCCTAGCTAGGCATGATGATTTCAATGATGCTCACATAAAAGATAAGAATTGAAACATAAAGAGAGCATCATGAAGAATATGACTAGCACATTTAAGTCTAACCCACTTCCTATGCATAGGGATTTTGTGAGCAAACAACTTATGAGAACAAAAATCAACTAGCATAGGAAGGAAAAACAAGCATTACTTCAAAACTTTAAGCACATAGAGAGGAAACTTGATATTATTGCAATTCCTACAAGCATATGTTCCTCCCTCGTAATAATTTTCATTAGCATCATGAATGAATTCGAAAATATAACTATCACATAAAGCATTCTTTTCAAGAGCCACAAGCATAGAGTTTTCACTACTCTCCACATAAGCAAAATTCTTCTTATTCAGAATAGTGGGAGTATCATAAGAAACTCGAATACTATAAATTTTTTCCATATTAAAAGAGTAATGTTCAGAAAAAAGGTAATCATAATCATGACAAGTTTTATAAATATAATCATCACTACTTTGTATAGCATAAGTTTCATCACAATAATTATCATAAGTAGCAACTTTGTTCTCATCATAATCGATTGAAACCTCTCCCAAGATAGTGGAATCATTACTAAATAAAGTCATGACCTCTCCAAATCCACTTTCATAATTGTCACAATAAGATTCAACACCCTCCAAAATAGTGGGATCATTACTTCCTAAAGTTTACACTCTTCCAAACCCACTTTCATCAATATAATCATCATAAGTAGGAGGCATGTTATCATCATAATAAATTTGCATATCAAAACTTGGGGGACTAAAAATATCATCTTCATTAAACATGGCATCCCCAAGCTTGGGACAAACATTAATTGCAGCAAATAAATTCTCAAACATGTCATTCTCATCAAACATAGCATCCCCAAGCTTGGGCCTTTTCATATCATAAGCATGATCACTCTCATCATTAATAGTATGGATAGCACCAATAGTATAGCAATTATCATCGTCATAATGAGTAATAGGAGCAACATCATTTGGGAGGGATACCTTTCTACCTTTGCTTCTCCGTCTTTTCTTTTTCTTCTTGACATAATGTGTGGGTTTAACCCTCTTTTTTGAGCTCCTTATTAATGAGATTGGTTGAATAGAAAACTCCTCCTCGTTACCTGATTCATCATAAGAAATAATAGGAGGATATTGGGAAGTATCTTCCCTTTCATTAGTATTCTCTTCATCTTCTATTTGTTTTCTTGTCTTTATGTAATTGGCAATATAAGTATTTTCAATGCAATTCACCATGCAATACATAAAAATTTCTTCTAGATCAAAATCACGAAATCAATCAAGATTATATTTTGGAATACCCTCAGTTATACGTTCATTTCTTCATACCCCAAAAGAAGACTAAGCTCTTTATGATGCTCAAGGGTAATCAAGTTATCACAATTTTTGGACACGATTTGATCATGAAACAAATAGCATTGGAGCTTTAAATGACCATGTTCATTGCAAAGTTCACAAGGATGGCGATAAATATTGAATCTTTCAGCATAATCATCTAGCCTTTCTTGCAACCATTTAGTTTCCAAATACTTATGCCTCTTGCAAAATCTATCTTCCCTATTTGGTGTGTGCTTGCAAGCTCTATGTATTCCACAAAAGTTGACATGCTTATAAGAGACATTTTCATCATGACTAGTGCAACCATCATTAGTACTATGGATATTCAAAGAGTTCATACTAACAAAATTGCAATCATGCTCATCATTCAAAGATTTAGTGCCAAACATTTTAATGCATTCTTCCTCTAGCAATTGAGAACAATTACCGGAATCCTTATTCTCATGAAAGATATTAGAAAGATGAAGCATATGAGGCACCCTCAATTCCATTTTTTGTAGTTTTCTTTTATAAACTAAACTAGTGATAAAACAAGAAACTAAAACATTCAATTGCAAGATCTAAAGATATACCTTCAAGCACTCACCTCCCCGGCAACGGCACCAGAAAAGAGCTTGATGTCTACTACACAACCTTCTTCTTGTAGACGTTATTGGGCCTCCAAGTGCAGAGGTTTGTAGGATAGTAGCAAATTTCCCTCAAGTGGATGACCTAAGGTTTATCAATCCGTGGGAGGCATAGGTTGAATATGGTCTCTCTCAAACAAGCCTGCAACTAGATAACAAAGAGTCTCTTGTGCCCCAACACACCCAATACAATGGTAAATTGTATAAGTGCACTAGTTTGGCGAAGAGATGGTGACACAAGTGCAATATGGATGATAGATATGAGTATTTATAATCTGAAAATATAAAAACATCAAGGTAGCAAGTGGTAAAAGTGAGCGAAAACGGTATTGCAATGCGTTGAAACAAGGCCTAAGGTGCATACTTTCACTGGTGCAAGTTCTCTCAACAATAATAACATAATTGGATCATAAAACTATCCCTCAACATGCAACAAAGAGTCACTCCAAAGTCACTAATAGCGGAGAACAAACGAAGAGATTATGGTAGGGTACGAAACTACCTCAAAGTTATTCTTTCGGATCGATCTATTCAAGAGTTCGTACTAGAATAACACCTTAAGACACATATCAACCAAAACCCTAATGTCACCTAGATACTCCAATGTCACCTCAAGTATCCGTGGGTATGATTATACGATATGCATCACACAATCTTAGATTCATCTATTCAAACCAACACAAAGTACTTAAAAGAGTACCCCAAAGTTTCTACCGGAGAGTCAAGACGAAAATGTGTGCCAACCCCTATGCATAAGTTCACAATGTTACGGAACCCGCAAGTTGATCACCAAAATATACATCAAGTAGATCACGTGATATCCCATTGTCACCACAGATAAGCACATGCAAGACATACATCAAGTGTTCTCAAATCCTTAAAGACTCAATCCGATAAGATAACTTCAAAGGGAAAACTCAATCCATTACAAGAGATAGAGGGGGAGAAACATCATAAGATCCAACTATAATAGCAAAGCTTGCGATACATCAAGATCGTGCCGAGTCGAGAACACGAGAGAGAGAGAGAGAGAGATCAAACACATAGCTACTGGTACATACCCTCAGCCCCGAGGGTGAACTACTCCCTCCTCGTCATGGAAAGCGCCGGGATGATGAAGATGGCCATCGGTGGCTACGGAGGCTTGCGGCGGCGGAACTCCCGATCTAGGTTATGTTCTGGGGGTTTTTGTATACATAAGAGCTTTTGGCATCGGGAACAAGTCAAGGGGTCTCCGGGCTGTCCACGAGGTAGGGGGCGCGCCTAGGGGGGTGGGCACGCCTCCCACCCTCGTGGGCAGCCCGGGACTCTTGTGGCCCAACTTTTTTACTCCATGGCCTTCTTCTGGTCCAAAAATAACCTCCGTCAAGTTTCAGGTCAATTGGACTCCGTTTGGTTTTCCTTTTCTGCGATACTCAAAAACAAGGAAAGACAGAAACTGGCACTGGGCTCTAGGTTAATAGGTTAGTCTCAAAAATCATATAAATTAGCATATAAATGCATATAAAACATCCTAGAAGGATAATATAATAGCATGAATACTTCATAAATTATATATATGTTGGAGACGTATCACCCCTCCCCTAGGGAAACCCTAGGGTGCCTCCTCCTCTGGCCTCCCCCTATATATACTGAGGGAGAGAGAGGGCAGCCGCACCCCTTCCCCTGGCGCAGCCCCTCCCACCTCCAACACCTCCTCCTCCGTAGTGCTTGGCGAAGCCCTGCAGGAGAACCGCAAGCTCCACCTCCACGCCGTCGTGCTGCTGGGGCTCTCCCTCAACTTCTCCTCTCCCCTTGCTAGATCACGAAGGAGGAGACGTCCCCGGGCTGTACGTGTGTTGAACACGGAGGTGCCGTCTGTTCGGCACTTGGATCGGATCTTCCGCGATTTGAATCGCTGCGAGTACGACTCCATCAACCGCGCTCTTGTAACGCTTCCGCTTAGCGATCTTCAAGGGTATGAAGATGCACTCCCTCTCTCTCGTTGCTAGCATCACCTAGATTGATCTTGGTGACACGTAGTAAAATATTAAATTATTACTACGTTCCCCAACAGTGGCATCATGAGCTAGGTCCAGGGGCGGAGCCCAATGGGCCAACCCTATAGCACAGGCTACAGGGTCCAAAGAAAATTTAGTGCTAATTATAAGGTATATGGCCCGAGGCAACAGGGTGGCCCGTCGAGTGTGCATCAGGGTGGCCCATGAAACCAATGAACCAGGCCGCACTAGCTCCAAGGCACGCGCGTACGCTCTCGCAGCCCAACTCGCGGATTTAGGTATGGCTGCGCGGCTGGGCGTTCGGTCTTCTAGTACGTGATCGTGACTTTTCAGTTTTCTACTCGAGAAAAAAAACAGCGACCCCAGATCCCAATCCTATAGTCTTCTCATCTCCCATGATCTGTTCCTGGCGGCTGGGCGGCCGGCGTTCGTGCAGCAGCGGCCAGCCAGGCGCCGGCAACCAGAAGGCCGCCGATCAACGGCACGACGCCGGACGCCGAACTCCTCCAACGCGAGACACGACTAGCCGACTACGCCGCACGCCGTAAAAAATTTCCTCCTCGGACCCCCTCTGTTTTAGGCCTTATTATTGCCTTAGCGAAGTAGGAACATCACTTTGAGTATTTTACCTAATTGTAGTCAATTAGTCATACTTGATTCGCATTCTGCTTGGTACCCCATTTGTGTGTCGTTCTTCATAAATGCTTTTATAAGCTGCAAACAATTGCATGTATTAACTTGTAGCTAGTAGATCAATTTTTGTTCTCTGTTGTAATTTTATTTGTTAAATGCAGACAATGGACAAGTTTCTTCTCAAAAGAAAGGCACCATCACAAGATGATCCAGAAGACATGAATTGGGAGGAGGAGATTCAATATGATCCAGGCAAGAGGAAATTGATAGAACATTATCATCCAAATTTGAAAGACTTGGTAAGAAGAAAGTATTTGCTTAATGGACCTTGTCAGCCAAAAGATATAGATTTTCCATATTCAAACTTTGGGACTAAGAGGAGAAGGTTCAATCCTGAATGGTTTGATGATCATGAGAGTTGGCTTGAATACAACAAAGAGAAGAAAAAAGCGTATTGCTTTTGTTGTTTCTTATTTAGGGATCGTGGCCACAAGAAAGAAGCTGGGTATGAGGCATTTGTTCTGAATGGTTGGGATACGTGGAGCGTTCCATCAAGGCTAAAATATCATGTTGGCGAGCCAGGTAGTGTCCATGATCAAGCAATGAAAAAATGTACCGCTCTACTAAAAAGAGATGAACAGATTGATGTTGCTATGCAATTTCGAGGTGAAGCTTCGAAGGTTGCATATTTTACTCGACTGAATGCCGCAATTGACACGGCTAGAATATTGTTGAAGCAAGGGTTGCCTTTCTGGGGCCATGATGAGTCAAAGAACTCGCACAATAAAGGTAATTTCTTGGAAGTCCGTGATTTCTTAGCTGAGCATGACCCAGTTGTTGGCAAGGCTATGGGAAAAGATGCTGCAAAGAATGCTGTTATGGCTGCTCCTCAAGTCCAGAAAGATATTGCTGAAGGTTTTGCCCATGTGATAGTCCAATCTATTCTCAAAGAAGTTTAGAATAATGTGTTTTGCTTGCTTGTTGATGAGTCCAGAGATGCCTCTTGCAAAGAACAAATGGTCGTGGCCTTGCGGTATGTTGATAGTTCCGGAGATTCTAAAGAAAGCTTTGTTGGTCTTGTTCATGTGAAAGAAACAACTTCCTCGTACCTCAATAGTTCAATTGATTCTCTTTTTGCAAAATATAAGCTGAGCTACAATCAAGTTAGAGGACAAGGGTACGATGGTGCCAGCAACATGCGAGGTGAGTTTAATGGTCTGAAATCATTAATCATGAGAGAAAGTAGCACAGCTTATTATGTTCATTGCTTTGCTCACCAACTCCAGTTAGTTGTTGTGGCTGTTGTAAGAAAGCATAAAGGAATTAGTAATTTCTTCGGTATGATTTCTACCTTGTTAAATGTTGTGGGTGGTTCTTCCAAGAGAAGAGACATGATTAGAGATATAAATCTTGAAGAAGTGAGCAAGGCTTTAGGGTGTGGGCAGCTTACAACAAGAACAGGTCAGAATCAAGAGCAGTGTCTTCAAAGACCCGGAGACACTCGTTGGGGTTCACATGCTAAAACACTTAAGAGTTTGGTTGCCATGTTCAGGTCAGTTATTAAAGTTCTTGAATTTATTGAAGAAGAAGACACTGATAGAACAAATAGAGACCAAGCAATCGGTCTTCTAGTGTACTTTCAATCTTTTGACTTTGTCTTCTACTTGCATCTCATGTTGACAATACTCAGTACTACCAACACATTGTCATTAGCATTGCAGCGGAAGGATCAAGACATAGTAAATGCCATGAAATGTGTCAAGTCAACTAGAACAGTTTTGAATGAACTTAGAGAAGATGGATGGGAATCTATGCTATTGTAGAGTTGGACATGGAAGAAGCATATGTTAATCTAAAAAAGAGAAGGCAGGTAACTGGAATTACCAACAAACATCACTATCAGGTTGATTGCTTCAACGATGTTTTTGATTGGCTAGTTCAAGAGCATGACTGCAGGTTCAGTGAGGCATCCTCTAATTTGCTTGTTTTGTCAGCCGCTTTGAGTCCAAGAGACTCATTTCGTGATTTCAATTTGGATAATCTCATGAGTTTGGCTAAACTATACCCTCGGGATTTTGATTCTGGGGATTTGAGGGATCTTGATAAGAATCTACGTCTCTATATTGCTGATGTGCGCACAGATGATAGCTTTTCCAACATAGCAACAATCACCGAGCTTTCAAAAAAATGGTGCAAACAAGGAGACATATTATGTATCCTTTGTTTTATCGGTTGTTGAAACTAGTAATTGTGTTGCCTATTGCTACTGCTACAGTTGAGAGGTGCTCTTCAGCAATGAAATTGGTCAAAACTGACTTGCGCAGTCGCCTCAATGATGACAGCTTGAGTGATGATGTTATTTGTTATGTGGAGAAAGAAGAGATGAAAAAGGTCACCAATGATCAAGTGGTTGAGTATTTCATGGCTAGAAGGAAAAGAGTTTACTGAAGGTAATTCATAAAAAAAGCAAATTAACGTACTTTCATTTGTGCATTTTATTATGTTCCACACTTCTACTTGAAAATTCAATACTAGTTTTTATACTGTAGGTTATTGAGTCTTGGTGTGTGATGAGGTGTTTTGGAATCTGAGAATGCAAGACATCCTTTTGAAGTAAATTGTCATTTGTTTTACTGTTTTATAAAGCCGTTTACCTCTTACATTTTGTTTTTTATAAACCGACTTATATTATGTTCTGTAATTCGTGTTACAAGATCTGAAACATTTCTTTATTCATTGCATCCTCGCTTGAAAAATTTATGCCATAGTTAAGTGGTGCTTCAGGGTAAGATTAGCTCCAGATCCGCCCCTGGCTAGGTCTATGCATAGATTCTATGCACGAGTCAAACAGAACGTGGTTGTGGGCGATGATTTGGTCAATTTTCTTACCGTTACTAGTCTTATATTGATTCGGCGGCATTGTGGGATGAAGCGGCCCGGACCGACCTTACACCTACACATGCGTGAGACTGGTTCCACCGACCGACATGCACTTGATGCATAAGGTGGCTAGCGGGTGTCTGTCTCTCCCACTTTAGTTGAATCGGATTCGATGAAAAGGGTCCTTATGAAGGGTAAATAGCAATTGGCATATCACCGTTGTGGCTTTTGCGTAGGTAAGAAACGTTCTTGCTAGAAACCCATAGCAGCCACGTAAAACATGCAACAACAATTAGAGGACATCTAACTTGTTTTTGCAGGGTATGCTAGGTGATGTGATATGGCCAAAAGGATGTGATGAATGGTATATGTGATGTATGAGATTGATCATGTTCTTGTAAT
The DNA here is from genome assembly GCF_018294505.1 of Triticum aestivum. Lineage (NCBI taxonomy): Eukaryota > Viridiplantae > Streptophyta > Magnoliopsida > Poales > Poaceae > Triticum > Triticum aestivum. The sequence goes on along the minus strand of NC_057800.1, from coordinate 136,509,043 downwards.
AGGAATCACGACTTGCATGTCGATGAGGATGACAACCGGCAGGAGCCATAGGACTTGTCTTGTATGAACTGCGTGTCAATGAAAACGCCATGTAATTACTTTACTTTATTGCTAACTGTTGGCCATAGTAGTAGAAGTAATAGTTGGCGAGACAACTTCATGAAGACACGATGATGGAGATCATGATGATGGAGATCATGGAGTCATGTCGGTGACGAAGGTGATCATGCCGCACCTCGAAGATGGAGATCAAAGGCACAAGATGATATTGGCCATATCATGTCAATTTATGATTTGCATTTGATGTTTGTCATGTTTACATCTTATTTTCTTAGAACGACGGTAGCATAGATAAGATGATCCCTCACTAAAATTTGAAGAAATGTGTTCCCCTTAACTGTGCGCCGTTGCGAAGTTTCGTTGTTTCGAAGCACCACGTGATGATCGGGTGTGATAGATTCTAACGTTCACATACAACGGATATAAGCCAGATATACACATGCAAAACACTTAGGTTGACTTGACGAGCCTAGCATGTACAGACATGTCCTCGGAATACGAGAGACCGAAAGGTCGAACATGAGTCGTATAGTAGATATGATCAACATGGAGATGTTCACTGTTGATGACTAGTCTGTCTCACGTGATGATCGGACACGGCCTAGTCGATTCGGATCATGTATCACTTAGATGACTAGAAGGATGTCTATCTGAGTGGGAGTTCATTAAACAATTTGATTGGATGAACTTAATTATCATGAACATTGTCAAAATTGTCTTTGCAAATTATGTTGTAGATTAATAGCTCGCACTTTAGCTCTCTGTTTTAATACGTTCCTAGAGAAATACTAAGTTGAAAGATATTGTAAGCAATTGTGCGGACTAGCGCCCTAATCTGAGGATTGTCCTCATTGCTACACAGAAGGCTTCTGTCCTTGATGCACCGCTCGGTGTGCCAACCCCTCTGGCATCGTCTGTGGATGTTGTGAACATCTGGCAGACCTGTTCTGATGACTACCTAATAGTTTAGTGCACCATGCTTTACGGCTTAGAGTTGGGGCTCCAAAAGCGTTTTGAACGCCATAGAACATATGAGATGTTCCAAGAGCTAAAATTGGTATTTCAGGCTCATGCCCATATTGAGAGGATTTGAGTGTTGGGGAACGTAGTAATTTCAAAAAAATTCCTATGCACACGCAAGATCATGGTGATGCATAGCAACGAGAGGGGAGAGTGTGATCTACGTACCCTTGTAGATCGACAACGGAAGCGTTTGGTTGATGTAGTCGTACGTCTCCACGGCCCGACCGATCAAGCACCGAAACTACGACACCTTCGAGTTCTAGCACACGTTCAGCTCGATGACAATTCCCGGAATACGATCCAGCAAAGTGTCGGGGAAGAGTTCCGTCAGCACGATGGCGTGGTGACGATCTTGATGCACTACCGTCGCAGGGCTTCGCCTAAGCACCGCTACAATATTATCGAGGACTATGGTGGAAGGGGGCACCGCACACGGCTAAGAATATGATCACGTGGATCAACTTGTGTGTCAAGGGGTGCCCCCTGCCCCCGTATATAAAGGATCAAGGGGAGGAGGCCGGCCGGCCCTCTATGGCGCGCCAAGGAGGAGTCCTCCTCCTAGTAGGAGTAGGACTCCTACTAGGAGGGGGAAAGAAGTGGGGAGGGAGAGGGAAAGGGGGGCGCCCCCCCCCCTCTCCTAGTCCAATTCGGACCAGGGGGGAGGAGGCGCGCGGCCCACCTTTGGCTGCCCCTCTCTCTCTCCACTAAGGCCCATATGGCCCATTACTTCTCCCGGGGGGTTCCGGTAACCCTCCGGCTCTCCGGTTTTCTCCGAAATCACGCGGAACACTTCCGGTGTCCGAATATAGCCGTCCAATATATCAATCTTTATGTCTCGACCATTTCGAGACTCCTCGTCATGTCCGTGATCACATCCGGGACTCCGAACTAACTTCGGTACATCAAAACTCATAAACTCATAAATAACTGTCATCGAAACCTTAAGCGTGCGGACCCTACGGGTTCGAGAACAATGTAGACATGACCGAGACACGTCTCCGGTCAATAACCAATAGCGGAACCTGGATGCTCATATTGGCTCCTACATATTCTACGAAGATCTTTATCGGTCAGACCGCATAACAACATACGTTGTTCCCTTTGTCATCGGTATGTTACTTGCCCGAGATTCGATCGTCGGTATCTCAATACCTAGTTCAATCTCGTTACCGGCAAGTCTCTTTACTCGTTCCGTAATACATCATCTCGCAACTAACTCATTAGTTGCAATGCTTGCAAGGCTTATGTGATGTGCATTACCGAGAGGGCCCAGAGATACCTCTCCGACAATCGGAGTGACAAATCCTAATCTCGAAATACGCCAACCCAACATGTACCTTTGGAGACACCTGTAGAGCACCTTTATAATCACCCATTTACGTTGTGACGTTTGGTAGCACACAAAGTGTTCCTCCGGCAAACGGGAGTTGCATAATCTCATAGTCATAGGAACATGTATAAGTCATGAAGAAAGCAATAGCAACATACTAAACGATCGGGTGCTAAGCTAATGGAATGGGTCATGTCAATCAGATCATTCACCTAATGATGTGATCCCGTTAATCAAATAACAACTCCTTGTTCATGGTTAGGAAACATAACCATCTTTGATTAACGAGCTAGTCAAGTAGAGGCATACTAGTGACACTCTGTTTGTCTATGTATTCACACATGTATTATGTTTCCGGTTAATACAATTCTAGCATGAATAATAAACATTTATCATGATATAAGGAAATAAATAATAACTTTATTATTGCCTCTAGGGCATATTTCCTTCAGTCTCCCACTTGCACTAGAGTCAATAATCTAGATTACACAGTAATGATTCTAACACCCATGGAGCCTTGGTGCTGATCATGTTTTGCTCGTGGAAGAGGCTTAGTCAACGGGTCTGCAACATTCAGATCCGTATGTATCTTGCAAATCTCTATGTCTCCCACCTGGACTAGATCCCGGATGGAATTGAAGCGTCTCTTGATGTGCTTGGTTCTCTTGTGAAATCTGGATTCCTTTGCCAAGGCAATTGCACCAGTATTGTCACAAAAGATTTTCATTGGACCCGATGCACTAGGTATGACACCTAGATCGGATATGAACTCCTTCATCCAGACTCCTTCATTTGCTGCTTCCGAAGCAGCTATGTACTCCGCTTCACATGTAGATCCCGCTACAACGCTTTGTTTAGAACTGCACCAACTGACAGCTCCACCGTTTAATGTAAACACGTATCCGGTTTGCGATTTAGAATCGTCCGGATCAGTGTCAAAGCTTGCATCAACGTAACCTTTTACGATGAGCTCTTTGTCACCTCCATATATGAGAAACATATCCTTAGTCCTTTTCAGGTATTTCAGGATGTTCTTGACCGCTGTCCAGTGATCCACTCCTGGATCACTTTGGTACCTCCCCGCTAGACTTATAGCAAGGCACACATCAGGTCTGGTACACAGCATTGCATACATGATAGAGCCTATGGCTGAAGCATAGGGAACATCTTTCATTTTCTCTCTATCTTCTGCAGTGGTCGGGCATTGAGTCTTGCTCAACTTCACACCTTGTAACACAGGCAAGAACCCTTTCTTTGCTTGATCCATTTTGAACTTCTTCAAAACTTTGTCAAGGTATGTGCTTTGTGAAAGTCCAATTAAGCGTCTTGATCTATCTCTATAGATCTTAATGCCTAATATGTAAGCAGCTTCACCGAGGTCTTTCATTGAAAAACTCTTATTCAAGTATCCCTTTATGCTATCCAGAAATTCTATATCATTTCCAATTAGTAATATGTCATCCACATATAATATCAGAAATGCTACAGAGCTCCCACTCACTTTCTTGTAAATACAGGCTTCTCCAAAAGTCTGTATAAAACCAAATGCTTTGATCACACTATCAAAGCGTTTATTCCAACTCCGAGAGGCTTGCACCAGTCCATAAATGGATCGCTGGAGCTTGCACACTTTGTTAGCTCCCTTTGGATCGACAAAACCTTCTGGTTGCATCATATACAACTCTTCTTCCAGAAATCCATTCAGGAATGCAGTTTTGACATCCATCTGCCAAATTTCATAATCATAAAATGCGGCAATTGCTAACATGATTCGGACAGACTTAAGCATCGCTACGGGTGAGAAGGTCTCATCGTAGTCAATTCCTTGAACTTGCCGAAAACCTTTTGCGACAAGTCGAGCTTTGTAGACAGTAATATTACCGTCAGCGTCAGTCTTCTTCTTGAAGATCCATTTATTCTCAATTGCTTGCCGATCATCGGGCAAGTCAACCAAAGTCCATACTTTGTTCTCATACATGGATCCCATCTCAGATTTCATGGCTTCAAGCCATTTTGCGGAATCTGGGCTCACCATCGCTTCTTCATAGTTCGTAGGTTCATCATGATCTAGTAGCATGACTTCCAGAACAGGATTACCGTACCACTCTGGCGCGGATCTCACTCTGGTTGATCTACGAGGTTCAGTAGTATCTTGTTCTGAAGTTTCATGATCATCATCATTAGCTTCCTCACTGACTGGTGTAGGTGTCACTGAAACAGTTTTCTGTGATGCACTACTTTCCAATAAGGGAGCAGGTACAGTTACCTCGTCAAGTTCTACTTTCCTCCCACTCACTTCTTTCGAGAGAAACTCCTTCTCCAGAAAGTTTCCGAACTTAGCAACAAAAGTCTTGCCTTCGGATCTGTGATAGAAGGTGTATCCAATAGTCTCCTTTGGATATCCTATGAAGACACACTTCTCCGATTTGGGTTCGAGCTTATCAGGTTGAAGCTTTTTCACATAAGCATCGCAGCCCCAAACTTTCAGAAACGACAACTTTGGTTTCTTGCCAAACCATAGTTCATAAGGCGTCGTCTCAACGGATTTTGATGGTGCCCTATTTAACGTGAATGCGGCCGTCTCCAAAGCATAACCCCAAAACGATAGCGGTAAATCAGTAAGAGACATCATAGATCGCACCATATCTAGTAAAGTACGATTACGACGTTCGGACACACCATTGCGCTGTGGTGTTCCGGGTGGCGTGAGTTGCGAAACTATTCCGCATTGTTTCAAATGTACACCAAACTCGTAACTCAAATATTCTCCTCCACGATCAGATCGTAGAAACTTTATTTTCTTGTTACGATGATTTTCAACTTCACTCTGAAATTCTTTGAACTTTTCAAACGTTTCAGACTTATGTTTCATTAAGTAGATATACCCATATCTGCTTAAGTCATCTGTGAAGGTGAGAAAATAACGATATCCGCCACGAGCCTCAATATTCATCGGACCACATACATCTGTATGTATGATTTCCAACAAATCTGTTGCTCTCTCCATAGTACCGGAGAACGGTGTTTTAGTCATCTTGCCCATGAGGCACGGTTCGCAAGTACCAAGTGATTCATAATCAAGTGGTTCCAAAAGTCCATCAGTATGGAGTTTCTTCATGCGCTTTACACCGATATGACCTAAACGGCAGTGCCACAAATAAGTTGCACTATCATTATCAACTCTGCATCTTTTGGCTTCAACACTATGAATATGTGTGTCACTACTATCGAGATTCAACAAAAATAGACCACTCTTTAAGGGTGCATGACCATAAAAGATATTACTCATATAAATAGAACAACCATTATTCTCAGATTTAAATGAATAACCGTCTCGCATCAAACAAGATCCAGATATAATGTTCATGCTTAACGCTGGCACCAAATAACAATTATTTAGGTCTAATATTAATCCCGAAGGTAGATGTAGAGGTAGTGTGCCGACTGCGATCACATCGACTTTGGAACCGTTTCCCACGCGCATCGTCACCTCGTCCTTAGCCAATCTTCGCTTAATCCGTAGTCCCTGTTTTGAGTTGCAAATATTAGCAACAGAACCAGTATCAAATACCCAGGTGCTACTGCGAGCATTAGTAAGGTACACATCAATAACATGTATATCACATATACCTTTGTTCACCTTGCCATCCTTCTTATCCGCCAAATACTTGGGGCAGTTCCGCTTCTAGTGACCAGTCTGCTTGCAGTAGAAGCACTCAGTTTCAGGCTTAGGTCCATGTTTGGGTTTCTTCTCTTGAGCAGCAACTTGCTTGCCGTTCTTTTTGAAATTCCCCTTGTTCTTCCCTTTGCCCTTTTTCTTAAAACTAGTGGTCTTGTTGACCATCAACACTTGATGCTCCTTCTTGGTTTCTACCTCCGCAGATTTCAGCATTGCGAAGAGCTCAGGAATAGTCTTATTCATCCCTTGCATATTATAGTTCATCACGAAGCTCTTGTAGTTTGGTGGCAGTGATTGGAGAATTCTGTCAATGACGCAATCATCTGGAAGATTAACTCCCAATTGAATCAAGTGATTATTATACCCAGACATTTTGAGTATATGCTCACTGACAGAACTGTTCTCCTCCATCTTGCAGCTATAGAACTTATTGGAGACTTCATATCTCTCAATCCGGGCATTTGCTTGAAATATTAACTTCAACTCCTGAAACATCTCATATGCTCCATGACGTTCAAAACGTCGTTGAAGTCCCGATTCTAAGCCGTAAAGCATGGCACACTGAACTATCGAGTAGTCATCAGCTTTGCTCTGCCAGACGTTCATAACATCTGGTGTTGCTCCAGCAGCAGGCCTGGCACCCAGCGGTGCTTCCAGGACGTAATTCTTCTGTGCAGCAATGAGGATAATCCTCAAGTTACGGACCCAGTCCGTGTAATTGCTACCATCATCTTTCAACTTTGCTTTCTCAAGGAACGCATTAAAATTCAACGGAACAACAGCACGAGCCATCTATCTACAATCAAGCATAAACAAGCAAGATACTATCAGGTACTAAGTTTCATGATAAATTTAGGTTCAATTAATTTACTTAAAGAACTCCCACTTAGATAGACATCCCTCTAATCCTCTAAGTGATTACGTGATCCAAATCAACTAAACCATGTCCGATCATCACGTGAGATGGAGTAGTTTCATTGGTGAACATCACTATGTTGATCATATCTACTATATGATTCACGCTCGACCTTTCGGTCTCCGTGTTCCGAGGCCATATCTGTATATGCTTGGCTCGTCAAGTATAACCTGAGTATTCCGCGTGTGCAACTGTTTTGCACCCGTTGTATTTGAACGTAGAGCCTATCACACCCGATCATCACGTGGTGTCTCAGCACGAAGAACTTTCGCAACGGTGCATACTCAGGGAGAACACTTCTTGATAATTAGTGAGAGATCATCTTATAATGCTACCGTCAATCAAAGCAAGATAAGATGCATAAAAGATAAACATCACATGCAATCAATATAAGTGATATGATATGGCCATCATCATCTTGTGCTTGTGATCTCCATCTTCGAAGCACCGTCGTGATCACCATCGTCACCGGCGCGACACCTTGATCTCCATCGTAGCATCGTTGTCGTCTCGCCAATCTTATGCTTCCACGACTATCGCTACCGCTTAGTGATAAAGTAAAGCATTACAGCGCGATTGCATTGCATACAATAAAGCGACAACCATATGGCTCCTGCCAGTTGCCGATAACTCGGTTACAAAACATGATCATCTCATACAATAAAATTTAGCATCATGTCTTGACCATATCACATCACAACATGCCCTGCAAAAACAAGTTAGACGTCCTCTACTTTGTTGTTGCAAGTTTTACGTGGCTGCTACGGGCTTAAGCAAGAACCAATCTTACCTACGCATCAAAACCACAATGATAGTTTGTCAAGTTGGTGCTGTTTTAACCTTCGCAAGGACCGGGCGTAGCCACACTCGGTTCAACTAAAGTTGGAGAAACTGTCACCCGCAAGCCACCTATGTGCAAAGCACGTCGGGAGAACCGGTCTCGCGTAAGCGTACGCGTAATGTCGGTCCGGGCCGCTTCGTCCAACAATACCGCCGAACCAAAGTATGACATGCTGGTAAGCAGTATGACTTATATCGCCCACAACTCACTTGTGTTCTACTCGTGCATATAACATCAACATATAAAACCTAGGCTCGGATGCCACTGTTGGGGAACGTAGTAATTTCAAAAAAATTCCTACGCACACGCAAGATCATGGTGATGCATAGCAACGAGAGGGGAGAGTGTGATCTACGTACCCTTGTAGATCGACAACGGAAGCGTTTGGTTGATGTAGTCGTACGTCTCCACGGCCCGACCGATCAAGCACCGAAACTACGGCACCTCCGAGTTCTAGCACACGTTCAGCTCGATGACGATCCCCGGACTCCGATCCAGCAAAGTGTCGGGGAAGAGTTCCGTCAGCACGACGGCGTGGTGATGATCTTGATGCACTACCGTCGCAGGGCTTCGCCTAAGCACTGCTACAATATTATCCAGGACTATGGTGGAAGGGGGCACCACACACGGCTAAGAATATGATCACGTGGATCAACTTGTGTGTCAAGGGGTGCCCCCTGCCCCCGTATATAAAGGATCAAGGGGAGGAGGCCGGCCGGCCCTCTATGGCGCGCCAAGGAGGAGTCCTCCTCCTAGTAGGAGTAGGACTCCTACTAGGAGGGGGAAAGAAGTGGGGAGGGAGAGGGAAAGGGGGGCGCCGCCCCCCCCCTCTCCTAGTCCAATTCGGACCAGGGGGGAGGAGGCGCACGGCCCACCTTTGGCTGCCCCTCTCTCTCCACTAAGGCCCATATGGCCCATTACTTCTCCCGGGGGGGTTCCGGTAACCCTCCGGCTCTCCGGTTTTCTCCGAAATCACCCGGAACACTTCCGGTGTCCGAATATAGCCGTCCAATATATCAATCTTTATGTCTCGACCATTTCGAGACTCCTCGTCATGTCCGTGATCACATCCGGGACTCCGAACTAACTTCGGTACATCAAAACTCATAAACTCATAATATAACTGTCATCGAAACCTTAAGCGTGCGGACCCTACGGGTTCGAGAACAATGTAGACATGACCGAGACACGTCTCCGGTCAATAACCAATAGCGGAACCTGGATGCTCATATTGGCTCCTACATATTCTACGAAGATCTTTATCGGTCAGACCGCATAACAACATACGTTGTTCCCTTTGTCATCGGTATGTTACTTGCCCGAGATTCGATCGTCGGTATCTCAATACCTAGTTCAATCTCATTACCGGCAAGTCTCTTTACTCGTTCTGTAATACATCATCTCGCAACTAACTCATTAGTTGCAATGCTTGCAAGGCTTATGTGATGTGCATTACCGAGAGGGCCCAGAGATACCTCTCCGACAATCGGAGTGACAAATCCTAATCTCGAAATACGCCAACCCAACATGTACCTTTGGAGACACCTGTAGAGCACCTTTATAATCACCCATTTACGTTGTGACGTTTGGTAGCACACAAAGTGTTCCTCCAACAAACGGGAGTTGCATAATCTCATAGTCACAGGAACATGTATAAGTCATGAAGAAAGCAATAGCAACATACTAAACGATCGGGTGATAAGCTAATGGAATGGGTCATGTCAATCAGATCATTCACCTAATGATGTTATCCCGTTAATCAAATAACAACTCCTTGTTCATGGTTAGGAAACATAACCATCTTTGATTAACGAGCTAGTCAAGTAGAGGCATACTAGTGACACTCTGTTTGTCTATGTATTCACACATGTATTATGTTTCCGGTTAATACAATTCTAGCATGAATAATACACATTTATCATGATATAAGGAAATAAATAATAACTTTATTATTGCCTCTAGGGCATATTTCCTTCATTGAGACCTCTAACAAGATCTTTGCCTACAAGATGGAGGGGGATAGCTTAGCCAGTGAGCAGGTGCTTAGAATGTCTGGGTACTTCAATCGCTTGAATCAAGTGGGAGTTAATCTCCAGATAAAAGAGTGATTGACAAAAGTTCTCCAGTCACTATCACCAAGCTTCTAGAGTTTCGTGACGAACTATAACATGCAGGGGATGATGATCCCGGAGCTGTTCGTCGTGCTTTAGGTCGTAATGGTAGAAATCAAGAAGGAGCATCAAGTGTTGATGGTTAACAAGACCACTGGTTTCAAAGAAGGGCAAGGGAAGGAGGGAAACTTCATGAATGGCAAGCCAGTTGCCCCTCCAGTGAAGAAACCCAAGAACCCAAACCCGAGACGAAGTGCTTCTATTAGGGGAACGGTCACTAGTAGCAGAATTGCCTCAAATACTTGGTAGATAAGAAGGCTGGTAACTTCAACAAAACTATATTTGGTATATGTGTTATTGATATGTACCTTACTAGTACTCCTAGTAGCACATGGGTATTAGATACCGGTTTAGTTGCTAATATTGGTAACTCGAAACAAAAGCTACAGAATAAACGGAGACTAGCTAAGGGCGAGGTGACGATGTGTGTTGGAAGTGTTTCCAAGGTTGATGTGATCACCATCGCACACTCCCTCTACCTACGGGATTAGTGTTGAACCCAGATAAATGTTGTTTGCATATGTGTCTGCGTTGAGCATGAACATGATTAGATCATGTTTATGGCAATATGATTATTCATTTAAGTCAGAGAATAATGGTTATTCTGTTTACATGAATAATACCTTCTATGGTCATGCACCCAATGTGAATGGTTAATTGAATCTCGGTCGTAGTGATACACATGTTCATAACATTGTTGCCAAAAGATGTAGAGTTGATAATGATAGTACCACGTTCTTGTGGCACTGCTGCTTAGGTATATTGGTGTAAAGCGCATGAAGAACCTCCATGCTAATGGGCTTTTGGAGTCACTTGATTTTGAATCACCTGACACATGTGAACCATGCCTCATAGGCAAGATGACTAAAACCCCGTTTTTTGGAACAATGGAACGGGCAAGTGACTTGTTGGAAATCACACATGCTGATGTGTGTGGTCCAATGAGTGTTGAGCACACAGTGGATATCATTATTTTCTCACCTTCACCGATGAATTGAGTAGATATGGGTATATTTACTTAATGAAGCATAAGTCTGAAACATTTGAAAAGTTCAAGCAATTTCAGAGTGAAGTTGAGAATCATCATAACAAGAAGATCAATTTCCTATGATCTGATCAAGGGGAGAGTATCTGAGTTATGAGTTTGGCAATCACTAAAGACAAGGTGGAATAGTTTCATAGTTGACGCCACCTGGAACACCATAGCGTAATGGTGTGTCCGAACATTGTAATCGCACCCTATTGGATATGGTGCGATCTGTGATGTCTCTTACCGATCTATCGCTATCATTTTGGGGTTATGCACTAGAGACAATTACATTCACTTTAAATAGGGCACCACCTAAGTCCGTGAAGATGACACCATATGAACTATGGTTTGGCAAGAAACCTAAGTTGTTGTTTCTTAAGGTTTGGGGCTATGATGCTTATGTCGATAGGCTTCGACCAGAAAAGCTCGAACCCAAAGCAGAAAATGGTGTCTTCATAGAATACCCAAACAAGACGATTGGGTATACCTTCTATCTCAGATCTGAGGGCAAGGTGTTTGTCGCTATGAACAGGTCCTTTCTCAAGAAAGAGTTTCTCTCAACGGAATTGAGTGTGAGGAAGATAGAACTTGATAAGGTTGTTGAACCTTTACTTCAACCAAAGAGTAGCACAGCACAAAAGATGTTTCTATGGCACCTACCTCAGTTGAAGAGAAAGCTAATGATGATGATCATGGATCTTTAGATCAAGTTACTGTCAAACCTCATAGGTCGACAAGGGTGTGTACAACTTTTGAGTGGTAACCCTGTCTTAAAGGTCATGTTGTTGGACAACGATGAACCTATGAGCTATGAAGAAGCGATGGTGGGCCCGGATTCCAACAAATGGCTAGGAGCCATGAAATCTGAGATAGGATCCATGTATAAGAATAAAGTATGGACTTTGGTGGACTTGCCCGATGATCGGCAAGCCATTTAGAATAAATGGATCTTTAAGAAGAAGACAGACGATGATGGTAATGTCACCATTTATGAAGCTCGACTTGTCTCAAATAAGTTTCCGACAAGTTAGGAGTTGACTGTGATGAGACTTTCTCAATCATAGCGATGCTAAAGTCTGTTAGAATTATGTTAGCAGTTGCTGCATTTTTCATTTACGAAATCTGGCAGATGGATGTCAAAACAAAGTTTCCTTGATGGTTTCCATGAGGAAAGGTTGTATGTGATACAACCAGAGGGATTTGTTGATCCTAAGGATGATAAAAGGTATACAAACTCCAGCGATCCTTCTATGGACTGGAGCAAGCATCTCGGAGTTGGAACATGCGCTTTGATGAGGTGATTAAAGCATTTGGGTTTATACAAAGTTTGCAAGAAACTTGTATTTGCAAGAAAGTGAGTGGGAGCACTACAACATTTTGATAACTATATGTGGATGACATATTGTTGATCAGAAATGATGTAGAATTTATGGAAAGCATAAAGGGTTGTTTGAATGGAGTTTTTCAAAGGAAGACCTATGTAAAATTGCTAACATGTTGGGTATCAAGATCTATAGACATAGATCAAGATGCCTGATAAGACTTTCACAGAGCACATACTTTGACATGATCTTGAAGGAGTTCCAGATGGATCAGTCAAAGAAGGAGTTATTGCCTGAGTTGTAAGGTGTGAAGTTAAGACTTGAAGCTCGACCATAGTAGAAGAAAGAGAAAGGACGAAAGTCGTCCCCTATGCCTTAGCCATAGGCTCTATATGATATGCCATGCTATGTACCGTGATGTGCCTTTCCATGTGTCTGGCAAGGGGGTATAAGAGTGATCTAGGAGTGGATCATTGGATAGCGGTCAACATTGTCCTTGGGAATAAGGAAATGTTTCTCGATTATGGAGGTGATGAAGAGTTCGGCATGAAGGGTTACGTCGATGCAAGCTTTAACACCTATCCGAATGACTCTGAGTAGCAAACCCGATACGTATAGTGGAGCAACAATTTGGAATAGCTCCAAGTGGAGCATAGTAGCAACATCTACAATATGAAATAGAGATTTGCGAAGAACACACGGATCTGAATGTTGTAGACCCATTGACTAAAACCTCTCTCGTAAGCATAACATGATCAAACCCTAGAACTCATTGAGTGTTAGTCACATGTTGATGTGAACTAGATTATTGACTCTAGTAAACTCTTGGGTGTTAGTAACATGGCGATGTGAACTATGAGTGTTGATCACATGGCGATGTGAACTAGATTACTGACTCTAGTGCAAGTGGGAGACTGTTGGAAATATGCCCTAGAGGCAATAATAAAATGGTTATTATTATGTTTCCTTGTTCATGATAATTGTCCATTATTCATGTTATAATTATATTAACGGAAAACCGTAATACATGTGTGAATACATAGACCATAACATGTCCCTGGTAAGCCTTTAGTTGACTATCTCGTTGATCAATAGATGGTCGTGGTTTCCTGACCATGGACATTGGATGTCGTTGATAACGGGATCACATCATTGGGAGAATGATGTGCCGGACAAGACCCAATCCTAGGCATAGCATAAGATCATGTAGTTCGTTTGCTAGAGCTTTTCTAATGTGAAGTATCATTTACTTAGACCATGAGATTGTGCAACTCCCGGATACCGTAGGAGTGCTTTGGGTGTATCAAACGTCACAACGTAATTGGGTGGCTATAAAGGTGCACTACAGGTATCTCTGAAAGTGTCTGTTGGGTTGGCACGAATGGAGACTGGGATTTGTCACTCTGTATGACGGAGAGGTATCTCTGGTCCCACTCGGTAATGCATCATCATAATGAGCTCAATGTGACTAAGGAGTTAGTCATGGGATCATGCGTTACAGAACGAGTAAAGAGACTTGCCGGTAACGAGATTGAATGAGGTATGAGGATACCGACGATCGAATCTCGGGTAAGTAACATACCGATGGACAAAGGGAATTGTATACGGGATTGATTGAATGCCCGAAATTGTGGTTCATCCGATGAGATCATCGTGGAACATGTGGGAGCCAATATGGGTATCCAGATCCTGCTATTGGTTATTGGCCAGAGAGGTGTCTCGGCCATGTCTGCATGGTTCCTGAACCCGTAGGGTCTACACACTTAAGGTTCGGTGACGCTAGAGTTGTTATGGGAAATAGGAGGTGGTTACCGAAGGTTGTTCGGAGTCCCAAATGAGATCCTGGACATGACGAGGAACTCCGGAATGGTCCAGAGGTGAAGATCGATATATTGGACGAAGGGTATTGGAGTTAGGAATTGTTCCAGGGGTACCGGGTGATGACCAGTGTGTCCGAAAGGGGTTTTGCAGGCCCCGACAAGCGTTGGGGGACCTTATGGGCCAAGGGGAGGGGGCACATCAGCCCACTAATGGGTTGAGCAACCCTCCCACCCCATCTCATGTAACCTGGAGAGGTGGGGGTGGCTCCCCTAGGGCAGCCACCCCTCCCGGCTTGGGGGGCAAGTTTCCTAGGGGTGGGGACGCTCAAACCCATCTAGGGTTTCCCCTGTGGCCGCCGCCCCTCCCCTAGGGAAACCCTAGGGCGCCTCCTCCTCCCCCTTCCCCCTATATATAGTGAGGGGGAGAGAGAGCAGCCGCACCCCTTCCCCTGGCGCATCCCCTCCCTCCTCCAACACCTCCTCCTCTGTAGTGCTTGGTGAAGCCCTGCAGGAGAACCGCAAGCTCCACCACCACGTCGTCGTGCTGCCGGAGCTCTCCCTCAACTTCTCCTCTCCCCTTGATGGATCAAGAAGGAGGAGACGTCCCCGGACTATACGTGTGTTGAATGCGGAGGTGCCATCTGTTCCGCACTTGGATCGGATCTTCCGCGATTTGAATCACCGCGAGTACGACTCCGTCAACCGCGTTCTTGTAACGCTTCCGCTTAGCGATCTTCAAGGGTATGAAGATGCACTCCCTCTCTATCGTTGCTAGCATCACCTAGATTGATCTTGGTGACACGTAGGAAAATTTTAAATGATTACTATGTTCCCCAACAAATTGTAGTGGCCCGTGAGCCGCCGTCGCCAAATCGTCACCTCCACGGCCTTGTTTGGAACCGCCCTGCCTCGTATCCATTGCTATGGATACGGCCGCGCGCCGAGCCGACCCATGCAAAAAAGTTAGAGCACTACCGTTGCTGCCTTGCCCTGCGTGAAACTCATCCACGCTAGCTCCACCACCACGGCCCATGCACCGAACCACCCCTCACTCCAAAGTCGGCACTGTCAGCCACCTCTCCGCCGCGCTGAGCCGCCGTTTCTTCGCCTCCGACATGGTTTACTTTGTCGACCCACCGATGCCGCGCCATCTCCGCTACCTCCATTGCTGTGAGCCGGGCTGCCATCGTCTCTCCTCGGTGAAGTCCTCCCTAAGCCGCTGCTTGACCGCTGCTCACCTCTGCCTATGTGGGCCGGCCCTCGCCGGGGCTCGTTGACTCGCCTGCCGCTGCTCATCGGGGCTCGCTGACCCGCCCGCCACCGCTCGCCCATGGGCTCCGACCCGTCGCCGGGAGCAGTGCCCACGCGCCTGTCTCTCGAGCCACCGGGCAGCTCTGCCTCGCTATAACCTGACCTCCGCAGCAGTATTTTCCCCCTCGACCAGCTTCATCAAACAAACCAACCATGGAATCGCCAAGTCGCCATCACTTCTACCAGCGCCTGAGAGTCGACCTGTCCGACGGCACTATGAGCCGCCCGGCCTCACGCTACAGCTGCCACCGCTGGCGCATGCCGAGCCGTCAGGGATAGCCTTCCACCTTGCCTCATGGGATTCTTCCACTGTCGGGTTTTTAAGCCGCAGCAAAGATCCGTCTCCTCTTCACTCCCACACCATGGGCCTCTTCTTTTGCAGTTCATCATTGTCGTCACCTCCGTCCGTGAGGTGCGGACCCGAGTTGCCGGTCTCTGTCGTTGCTGCCAAGGCCTCGCTTCCCCTGAGCCGCCGTCGCACCTTGTTTCTTCCGAGCCGCCGCTCGACCCTGCCAGCTGCAGCCGTACTTCATTTATTTTCCGTCACCTCGCGCCCCGCGCTGGTTTCCCGTGTCAACTGCCTCCGCCTTGGTTGGCCCACTCTGAGCCGCCGTTGAGCCGGCACGTCTGAGCCGCCCGGGTCTCATTCCGCCTCACCAGCGGAGCCTTACCTCACCCACGCGGCCTCCGAGCCGCCCTCGTCTTCGTCGCCAGCGAGCCATCGTGGGATTCAGCCGCCGCTCTGTGCTGTTGAACCGCCGGCCATGACCCGCCGATGCGTCTTCTACTGCCACAAGTTGCTGGATTGAGCTAGCCCTGGCCTCAAACATTGCTGTCGTGGCTCACCTCTTGTGAAAGAAGAGGTGACCCGGTGGGGTAAAGAGAGACCTTAGAGGCCACGAAAAAAGGGGGGTCAGCATGACCTGGAGGATCACTTCTGAGCTGCCCGGTACTACGCTTTTACCCGCCACCTCTGTCATCATTGCTACAACCCTACGGCTGATAATTTTTTGGTCAAACATATCAGGTGAAATCCATCCCGTCAAGTTTCTATTGCTACATTTTTATTTTCTTTGAGAATAGTTACTCTTGTTTGTGCAAATTCTTATGCAGAATTCAAAATTGCAAAGGAGACCATCAAGCTATGGCCCTTGCCTACACCAGATGGATCAATGGATAGGGTCATTTATAACCCATCGAGATTCAACATATTCCAGCAATCCGCTATTCAACTACATGCCGGTTCATATCACCGTCAAATATGAAGAGTCTCAAGCCAACTCCTCGAGTCGCCTTAAGACTCGGGGGCTACAATGATATGACTCAGCAAATCTTGCCAGTTTTAGCAAAATTAAGAACCTCGGGCCGTTGGAGGAAAGATAACCCGGTCCTGGAGGCTACTGCTATATTGATGAAAATTTAAAGGCCGTCAGAAAATTTCTGGCTTAAAATGAAGGATTCCGGTTTAAAATCCGGTTCAAGAGAAATATGTTTCTCACAAAGCGTTGAAGCTCTCAATATCCGGTTTAAAATCCGGCTCAAGGGAAATATGTCTCTCACTGAAGCTCTCAAATATCCGGTTTAAATCTGGCTCAAGGGAAATCTATCTCTCACAAAGTTTTGAAGCTCTCAATATCCGGTTTAAGAATTCCGGCTCAAAAAGAATTAATCTCTCGCAAGTTCGAGTTCTCAGGAAAAATTAAAGGTTGCCAAAGAGAACTTACTTCCATGATGCGCGATTCAAACATGGGCATCCTGCCTTATTGGCTTATCATATTATTGATACTTGGGGGCTTCCTACTCACTGAACATAGCTATGAATACCCTTTGATCCAGCTTATAGGCTGGGCTGTAAAGATCACTTGGGGGCTTCCTGTTCAAACATAGGTGTATTCACCAAAGAGAACATAGCGTTACTACCCTCTTGACTGGCTTGGGACACCAGGAGTATCCACCAAAGTTTCCGGGTTATCCTATTCAAACATAGGTGTATTCACCAAAGAGGACATAACCTTTTAATTGGTTTGGAATGCCAGGTGCATTCACCAAAAAATTTCGGGTTATCCTGCCTATATGCAAGATGCTTCTCCACCAGGTAATCCTGAATGACCCGCCGTACTCTTAACAGTCAATCTTTTAAATAAGACCATGAACTCGTTACGGTTAAAACGGCGGTTTGTCATGCGAGGGCTGGCTTACGGATAGCGAGGATGACCCAAGGCTATGAAGCCGCCTTCATTGAAACTTGGTTAAACCTGCATGTTTGCATGATGCTACTATGAACTCTGTGTACTCTCGATAAGTCAATCCATATGGACCCTGAACTTATCCAAGTTAAAACATCGATTGGGTCAAGTGAGAGCCGGCTTACGGAAAGCGAGGATACTCCAACGGCTATCATGCTAGTTTCATTGAAGTAAGATTCAAGCTTCAAAAGCTGACATTTTTTACTCTGTTGTCATACACATACATCATCATCATATATTGCATCATCATAGCATGCATCATATATGCATGGATATACTGGTTTATATTGTAGGAACCGGTTTTCAAACCAGGTTATATTATTCAAATCTTTAATAGATAACATGGCTGGATTTTTATTATGGTTATCAATAACCAGTATTATGATTGAGGTTTACAAAGCCGCTTCAGAGTAATGGCTATTATTTCCTCATCCAAGAATACCAGCTCGCACCAAGGAGTATGGTTTGATATTGATATGCAAGGCATTCAGCAATATCATACAGACAGTGGATATGATTTACTTACAATGGAAGAGATAGTCCCGAGTCGCTGCAGGCTTATGACCCAACACTTTGGGGCTACATTATTCAGATCATGATTAAATCAAATATGGAAGTCCCATGTCGCTGCAAGCATGCACCATGACACTTGGGGCTAATGCAAGGTCATTTTTTACTTGCCTTATTGAAGACTCGACTCATCACATTGTAATGAGCTGGCCCTTGGGGGATACCAATTGCTCCTGTCAAAAATTCAAAATACACAAGCCTTACTCCATTATATTGAAGGGTCCATTACTCAGTTGGTAGAGCACAAGGCTCTTAACCTTGTGGATGTGGATTCGAGCCCCATGGTGGGGGTTACATCATGTGATGTTATTGTCTATGAAGTATATATAAAGTCTTGTTGAGCCGGCTCTTGGGGGCTACACTGGTTGAAGTTTTTATGAGCATAAGGCAATTACAAGTCCCAGGTTGCTGCAAGCATGACAACCCAGCACTTGGGGGCTACATATGTGGAATATTCAGTTTTGACTAGTGATTGAGATGAAAAACCCGAATTTATTCAAGGTTGCGACATTCATATTGAAGCAAGTCTTAAGCTATTACTACATTCCCTAATTAAGACTTGGGGGCTACAGGTAATATGGATACGAGGAAGAAGTATTGAAAATTGGCACAACGTCAGACGAATTTTATCAAGTCAAGACAGTTGAAGATAATAAGGGTTACTTTTTCTCCAAGGAGCCAACGTCAGTTTATTGATATGACAGAGATTCATAATTTTCAGGAGCTGATTAACTGGTATTTATTGAGTGAGTCGGTCCTTTTTACATATTCTTATTTTAAGAGTTTAGCACGAATAAATTCAAAGCTAAACTAGGGGCTAATGTTGGGGATATTCCCCACAACCAAGACCCGGCTCATAAGGATAAGCCACCCTGAGGCTTAAGTCATCTCAGATCCTAACCCGACTGGTGAGACCCGGCTAATGAGAGCCGGCGGACAGTTGTAAGCCGGCAGATAATCTTTAACCCGGTGGATAGTTGTAAGTTGACAAACAGTTATGACCAGGCAGACAGTTATAACCCGGCAGACAATTATAACCCAACAGACAGTTATAACCTGGTAGACAGTTATGACCTGGCAGACAGTTGTAAACCGGCAGACAGAGTCGCCTGGGGTTAATAAGCCCAAGACGTTAAGAAGACCACGGGGAGAAGCCCATGATGAGAAGTCAGAATAGGTTGAGTCTTAATCTGACTAGGACTCTACATGTAACCCACCCCTTCAACTTATATAAGGAGGGACAGGGCACCCCAAGAGGGGGGTAATCTTTAAGGCTAGAGACAATCAGGAGAGTCGGTTTATGCGGCGACTCCCTCATGAGCAAAATGAGACCTAGCCACAAACAGCATGCAGGGCTATTACCGGATGATGTTTCTCGGGGCCCGAAGCTATCTAAACCCTTGTCTTGTGGGGGAGGAGGATAGAGCTCAAAAGAATGGGGAAATCTCAGATCCAAAAGCTCTACCTCATTGGGGAAGAAGGGTACTGATACGTCCATTTTGCATCATGCTTTTATATCGATATTTATTGCATTATGAGCTATTATTACATGTTATGTCACAATACTTATGCCTATTCTCTCTTATTTTACAAGGTTTACATGAAGAGGGAGAATGCCGACAGCTGGAATTCTGGGCTGGAAAAGGAGCAAATATTAGAGACCTATTCTGCACAACTCCAAAAGTCCTGAAACTCCACGGAAGTTATTTTTGGAATTAATAAAAAATACTGAGCAAAGAAAGTACCAGAGGGGGCCACCCACCATCCACGAGGGTGGGGGCACGCCCTACCCCCTAGGCGCGCCCCCTGCCTCGTGGGCCCCCTGGCAGGCCTCCGGTGCCCATCTTTGGCTATATGAAGTCTCTTTCCCTTGAAAAAACACAAGCAAGCTTTCGGGAAGAAACTCCGCCACCATGAGGCGGAACCAATCTAGGGCTCCGGCAGATCTGTTTTGTCGGGGAAACTTCCCTCTGGGAGGGGAAAATCATCGCCATCGTCATCACCAACGATCCTCTCATCGGGAGGGGGTCAATCTCCATCAACATCTTCACCAGCACCATCTCCTCTAAAACCCTAGTTCATCTCTTGTATCCAATCTTTGTCCCAACGCCTCAGATTGGTACCTGTGGGTTGCTAGTAGTGTTGATTACTCCTTGTAGTTGATGCTAGTTGGTTTATTTGGTGGAAGATCATATGTTCAGATCCTTTATTAATACCCCTCTGATTATGAACATGAATATGATTTGTGAGTAGTTACGTTTGTTCCTGAGGACATGGGAGAAGTCTTGCTATAAGTAGTCATTTGAATTTGGTATTCGTTCGATATTTTGATGAGATATATGTTGTCTCTCCTCTAGTGGTGTTATCTAAACGTCGACTACATGACACTTCACCATTGTTTGGGCCTAGAGGAAGGCATTGGGAAGTAATAAGTAGGTGATGGGTTGCTACAGTGACAGAAGCTTAAACCCTAGTTTATGAGTTGCTTCGTAAGGGGCTGATTTGGATCTATAGATTTGAGGCTATGGTTAGGTTTACCTTAATACTTCTTTTGTAGCTGTGGATGCTTGTAATAGGGGTTAATCATAAGTGGGATGCTTGTCCAAGGAACGACAGCACCCAAGCACCGGTCCACCCACATACCAAATTATCAAAGTAACGAATGTGAATCACATGAGCGTGATGAAAACTAGCTTGACGATAATTCCCATGTGTCCTCGGGAGCGCTTTTCTCTATATAAGAGTTTGTCTAGGCTTGTCCTTTGCTACAAAAAGGATTGGGCCATCTTGCTGCACCTTGTTTACTTTCATTACTTGTTGCCCATTGCAAATTACCTTATCACAAAACTATCTGTTAACGATAATTACAGTGCATGCAGAGAATACCTTACTGAAAACCGCTTGTCATTTCCTTCTGCTCCTCGTTGGGTTCGACACTCTTACTTATCGAAAGGACTATGATAGATCCCCTACACTTGTGGGTCATCAAGACTCTTTTCTGGCGCTGTTGCCAGGGAGTGAAGCGCCTTTGGTAGGTGGAATTTGGTAAGGGAAAATTTATATAGTGTGATGAAATTTACTGTCACTTGTTACTATGAAAAGTAATCCTCAAGGGGCTTGTTCGGGGTATCTTCACCCCGACCAATAGAGCAAAGAGTATCTCCTCAACCTACTGAACCTACTGAAAATGTTTGCTTTGAAATTCCTTCAGGTATGATAGAGAAACTGCTAGCTAATCCTTTTACAGGAGATGGAACATTACATCCCGATTTGCACCTAATCTATGTGGATGAAGTTTGTGGATTATTTATGCTTGCAGGTATGACCGAGGATGTTATCAAGAAGAAGGTCTTCCCTTTATCTTTGAAGGGAGAGGCATTGACATGGTTTAGGCTATGTGATGATATGGGATCATGGAACTACAACCGATTGAAATTGGAATTTCATCAGAAGTTTTATCCTATGCATCTTGTTCATCATGATCGTAATTATATATATATATATATATATATATATATATATATATATATTGGCCTCACGAAGGAGAAAGCATCACTCAAGCTTGGGGGAGGCTTAAGTCAATGTTATATTCATGCCCCAATCATGAGCTCTCAAGAGAAATGATTATTCAAAAAATTTATGCTCGGCTTTCTCTCAATAATCACTCCATGCTCGATACTTCTTGTACTGGCTCTTTTATGATGAAGACTATTGAATTCAAATGGGATTTATTGGAAAGAATTAAATGCAACTCTGAAGATTGGGATATCGACGAAGGTAAGGAGTCAGGTATAACACCTAAGTTTGATTGTGTTAAATCTTTTATGGATACCGATGTTTTCCATGAATTTAGCACTAAATATGGACTTGACTCTGAGATAGTAGCTTCTTTTCATGAATACTTTGCTACTCATGTTGATCTCCCTAAGGAGAAGTGGTTTAAATATAATCCTCCTACTGAAGTAAAAGTAGTTGCACCTATTAAAGTTGAAGAAAAGACTATCACTTATAATGATCATGTCGTTCCTACTGCTTATATTGAGAAACCACCTTTCCCTGTTAGAATAAAGGATCATGCTAAAGCTTCAACTGTGGTCAACAAAAGTAACATTAAAACACCCAAACCCCCTGAACAAATTAAAGTTGAACCTAGTGTTGCTATGGTTAAAGATCTCTTGGCTGATAATATTGATGGGCATGTTATTTACTTCTGCAATGAAGCTGCTAGAATTGCTAGACCTGATGCTAAAAATAAACATAGACCTGTTGTAGGCATGCATGTTATTTCCATTAAGATAAGAGATCATTGTTATCATGGCTTATGTGATATGGGTGCTACTGCAAGTGCAATACCTCACTCTTTATACAAAGAAATTATGCATGATATTGCACCTGCTGAGTTAGAGGAAATTGATGTTACAATTAAGCTTGCCAATAGAGACACTATTTCACCAGTTGGGATTGTTAGAGATATTCAAGTCTTGTGTGGGAAAATTAAATATCCTGCTGATTTTCTTATTCTTGGTTCCCCACAAGATAGCTTTTGTCCCATCATATTTGGTAGACCCTTCTTGAATACTGTTAATGCTATAATAGACTGCGAAAAGGATGTTGTTACTATTGGATTGGGGGATATGTCTCATGAGTTTAACTTTGCTAAATTTTGTAGACAACCCTGTGACGAGGAATTGCCTAGTAAAGATGAAGTTATTGGTCTTGCATCTATTGCCATGCCTCCTAATGATCCTTTAGAACAATATTTGCTTGACCATGAAAATGATATGTTTATGAATGAAACAAGGGAAACAGATGAAGTATTCTTTAAACAGGGACCTATTTTGAAACACAACTTGCTTGTTGAAATCCTAGGGGATCCTCCTCCACCCAAGGGTGATCCCGTGTTTGAGCTTAAACCATTACCTGATACTCTTAAATATGCTTATCTTGATGAGAAAAAGATATATCATGTTATTATTAGTGCTAACCTTTCAGAGCATGAAGAAAAGAAATTATTGAAAACTCTAAAGAATCACCGTGCTGCTATTGGATATACTCTTGATGATCTTAAGGGCATTAGTCCCACTCTATGCCAACACAAAATAAAATTAGAGAAAGACGCTAAACCAGTTGTTGATCACCAACGATGGTTAAATCCTAAGATGAAAGAAGTGGTAAGAAAAGAAATACAAAAGCTTTTGGAGGCAGGTATAATTTATCCCGTTGTTGATAGCCAGTGGGTAAGTCCTGTCCATTGTGTCCCTAAGAAGGGAGGTATTACTGTTGTTCCTAATGATAAAGATGAATTGATCCCATAAAGAATTATTACAAGTTATAGAATTGTAATTGATTTTCGCAAATTAAATAAAGCTACTAAAAAGGATCATTACCCTTTACCTTTTATTGATCAAATGCTAGAAAGATTATCCAAACATACGCATTTTTGCTTTCTAGATGGTTATTCTGGTTTCTATCAAATAACTGTGTCAAAAGAGGATCAAGAAAAGACCACTTTTACTTGCCCTTTCGGTACCTTTGCTTATAGACGTATGCATTTTGGTTTAGGTAATGCACCTGCTACCTTTCAAAGATGCATGATGGCTATATTCTCTGATTTTTGTGAAAAGATTGTTGAGGTTTTCATGGATGATTTCTCCGTTTACAGAACTTCTTTTGATGATTGCTTTAGCAACCTTGATCGAGTTTTGCAGAGATGTGAAGAAACTAGCCTTGTATTGAATTGGGAGAAGTGCCACTTTATGGTTAATGAAGGTATTGTCTTGGGGCATAAAATTTCTGAAAGAGGTATTGAAGTTGATAAAGCTAAAGTTTATGATATTGAAAAGATGTCGTGTCCCAAGGACATTAAAGGTATAAGAAGTTTCCTTGGTCATGTCAGTTTTTATAGGAGGTTCATTAAGGACTTCTCTAAAATCTCCAGGCCTCTAACTAATCTCTTACAAAAAGATATTCCTTTTGTCTTTGATGATGATTGTGTAGAAGCATTTGAAATATTTAAGAAAGCTTTGATTTCTGCACCTATTGTTCAGCCACCTGATTGGCATTTACCCTTTGAAATTATGTGTGATGCTAGCGATTATGCTGTAGGTGTTGTTCTAGTACAAAGAGTTGATAAGAAATTAAATGTTATCCAATATGCTAGTAAAACTCTACACAATGCCCAGAGAAATTATGCTACTACTGAAAAAGAATTTTTAGCAGTTGTATTTGCTTGTGATAAGTTCAGACCTTATATTGTTGATTCTAGAGTAACTGTTCGCACTGATCATGCTTCTATTAAATACCTTATGGAAAAGAAAGATGCTAAACCTAGACTTATTAGATGGGTTCTCTTGCTACAAGAATTTGATTTGCATATTATTGATAGAAAGGGAGCTGAGAACCCCGTTGCAGACAACTTGTCTAGGTTAGAGAATGTTCTAGATGACCCGCTACCTATTGATGATAGATTTCCTGATGAACAATTAGCTATCATAAATGCTTCTCGTGCTGCTCCATGGTATGCTGATTATGCTAATTACATTGTTGCTAAATTTATACCACCTAGTTTCACAGACGAGCAAAACAAAAGTTTTTCTATGATTTAAGACATTATTTCTAGGATGACCCACACCTTTATAAAGAAGGAGTAGATGGTGTTATCAGACGTTGTATACCTGAGCATGAATAGGAACAGATCTTACGCAAGTGTCACTCCGAAGCTTATGAAGGACACCACGCTGGAGATAGAACTGCACATAAGGTATTGCAATCCGGTTTTTATTGGCCTACTCTCTTCAAAGATGCCCGTAAGTTTGTCTTATCTTGTGATGAATGTCAAAGAATTGGTATATCAGTAGACGTCAAGAAATGCCTATGAATTATTCACTCGTTATTGAACCATTTGATGTTTGGGGCTTTGATATATGGGACCGTTTCCTTCCTCTGATGGGCATACACATATTTTAGTTCTTGTTGATTACGTTACTAAGTGGGTAGAAGCTATTCCAACTAGTAGTGCTGATCATAACACCTCTATTAAGATGCTTAAAGAAGTTATTTTTCTGAGGTTTGGAGTCCCTAGATATTTAATGACTGATGGTGGTTCACATTTTATTCATGGTGCTTTTCATAAAATGCTTGCTAAGTATGATGTTAATCATAGAATTGCATCCCCATATCACCCATAGTCTAGTGGTCAAGTAGAATTGAGTAATAGAGAGCTCAAATTAATTTTGCAAAAGACTGTTAATAGATCTAGAAAGAATTGGTCCAAGAAACTTGATGATGCTTTATGGGCCTATAGAACTGCATATAAAAATCCAATGGGTATGTCTCCGTATAAAATGGTTTATGGAAAGGCATGTCACTTACCTCTCGAACTAGAACATAAGGCATATTGGGCCATTAAAGAGCTCATTTATGATTTCAAACTTGCCGGTGAGAAGAGACTATTTGACATTAGCTCACTTCATGAATGGAGAACCCAGACCTATGAGAATGCCAAACTATTTAAAGAAAAAGTTAAAAGATGGCTTGACAAAAGGATACAAAAGCGTGAGTTTAATGTAGCTGATTATGTGTTGCTATTCAACTCTCGTTTAAGATTTTTTGTAGGAAAACTTCTCTCTAAATGGGAAAGTCCTTACGTTATCGAGGAGGTTTATCGTTCCGGTGCCATAAAAATCAACAACTTCGAAGGCACAAATCCAAAGGTGGTGAACGGCCAAAGAATCAATCATTATATCTCAGGTAATCCTATAAATGTTGAAACTAATGTTATTGAAACCATAACCCCGGAGGAATACATAAGGGACACTTTCCAGAACATTTCAGACTCCAAAAAGGAATAGGTATGTGGTACGGTAAGTAAACTGACTCCAAAACAGTTTTAATGGCAATTTTTCTCCGTTCTGGAATATTTAAGAAAATAGGAAAATAAGAAGTAGTCCGGGAAGGACACCAGGCTTCCACGAGGGTGGAGGGCGCGCCCTACCCCCTGGGTGCGGCCCCTGCCTCGTGGGCATCTCGTGTGCTCTCCGGACTCCGTTTTCTTGCACGATACTTCTTTTAGTCGGTAAAAATTCATTATATAATCTCCTGAAGGTTTTGACCATCGTACCATGCAAATATCCTCTATTTTTGTTTCGACATGTTTTTGTTGCAGATTTAGAGCAAGATGTCATCTCAGGACTCCGACGGAGAGAGCTATGTCTCACATCTCATTGCTGACCCAAAGACCTACGGGGACCTATCTCCTTGTGATCAAACTACGGATGATGAGGAGGATGCTCATTCGAGGAGGGTCAATGATTCAAGTTTAGAGGGGGAGGATGTTCCTCTACCTCAACCTAGGGATATGCACATGAAGTTCAAGAAATCTAGTCTCCCTAAGAGGGCTAAACCGTCTAACAACCGATCTATCCCTTCTCGTTTTCGGCAGAAAAGCAAAGGGGATTTATGTGACAAGATTTTGAAGCTGGAATCTAAGGTCGATGATTTGAAGGAGGAAATTTCTCTTCTCAATTACAATGTGAAAAAGCTAAAGGCACAGTTCTCTTCATCATCACCCTCCTCACCACCTCTGAGGAAGGAAAACTGAGTATCGGGTATCGGCACTCCCCTTGGCAACTGCCAAGCTTGGGGGAGGTGCCCCGGTATCGTATCACCATCACACTCCTATCTTTACCGTTTTTCTTATTTCGATCCTTTTGGTAATATTTTGATCTAGTAGAATAAAGTTTTAGTATGATTTAGTTTTGATTTTTGCTTTATGATCCTTCTATGTAATCGAGTCCGTGAGCTATATATAATAAAGATTAGTGTTGAGTAAAGGGCTAGATTATCTTGCTATGATCGTGAGGGAATAAAAGAAAAGAGAAAGAATAAAAAGAAGTAAAGAGATCATATTGATCTTATGGAGAGTAATGACTTCACATATAAAGAGTATGATGAATAAAAGTAGTTGAGAGTTGACAAACATAGTTTTGGTCATCGTTACAATTAGTAGGAAGTAATAAAGAAAGAGAGGTTTTCACATATAAATATACTATCTTGGACATCTTTTATGATTGTGAGCACTCATTAAAATATGACCTGCTAAAGAGTTGATGTTGGACAAGGAAGACCACATAATGGGTTATCTTTTCTTATATCTAAGATAAAGTATATTGTCATGGATCATCCAACATGTTGAGCTTGCCTTTCCCCCTCATGCTAGCCAAATTCTTTGCACCAAGTAGAGATACTACTTGTGCTTCCGAATACCCTTAAACCCAGTTTTGCCATGAGTGTCCACCATATCTACCTATGGATTGAGTAAGATCCTTCAAGTAAGTTGTCATGTTGCATGCAATAAAAATTTCTCTCTAAATATGTATGATTTATCAGTGTGGAGAAAATAAATTTTATACGATCTTGTGATATGGAAGCAATAAAAGTGACGGACTATATAATAAAGGTTCATATCACAAGTGGCAATATAAAGTGACGTTCTTTTGCATTAAGATTTCGTGCATCCACCCATAAAAGCACATGACAACCTTTGCTTCCCTCTGCGAAGAGCTTATCTTTTACTTTTGTCTCTTACCTTATACAAGAGTCATGGTGATATTCACCTTTCCTTTTTTACATTTTATCCTTTGGCAAGCGCCTTGTGTTGGAAAGATCCTGATATATATATATCCAATTGGATGTAAGTTAGCATGAATTATTATTGTTGACATTACCCTTGAGGTAAAAGGTTGGGAGGCAACACTATAAGCCCATATCTTTCTCTGTGTCCAATTAAAACTCCATACCCATAAGTATTGCGTGAGTGTTAGCAATTGTGAAAGACTAAATGATAGTTGAGTATGTGGACTTGTTGAAAAGCTCTTATATTGACTCTTTACGATGTTATGATAAATTGCAATTGCTTCAATGACCGAGATCATAGTTTGCTAGTTCTCAATGAAGTTTCTGATTCATATTTGACATTGTGAATAGATTGTTACTTGAGCATAAGAACTCTTATGAAAATTGTTGGGGAACGTAGTAATTTCAAAAAAATTCCTACGCACATGCAAGATCATGGTGATGCATAGCAATGAGAGGGGAGAGTGTTGTCCACGTACCCTCATAGACCAAAAGCGGAAGTGTTAGCACAACGTGGTTGATGTAGTCGTACGTCTTCATGATCCGACCGATTAAGTACCAAACGCACGGCACCTCCGAGTTCAGCACACGTTCAGCCTGATGACGTCCCTCGAACTCCGATCTAGCCGAGTGTTGAGGGAGAGTTTCATCAGCACGACGGCGTGGTCACGATGATGATGTTCTACTGACGTAGGGCTTCGCCTAAGCATCGCTACAGTATTATCGAGGTGGACTATCATGGAGGGGGCACCGCACACAGCTAAAAGATCAAACGATCAATTGTGTCTCTCTAGGGTCCCCCCTGCCCCCGTATATAAAGGAGCAAGGGGGGAGGTGCAGCCAGCCTAGAGGGGGCGCGCCAGGAGGAGTCCTACTCCTACCGGGAGTAGGACTCCCTCCCTTTTCCTTGTTGGACTAGGAGAGGAGGGGGAAAGAGGAGGGAGAGAGGAAGGAAAGGGGGGCGCCGTCCCCTTCTCCTTGTCCTATTCGGACTAGGGGGAGGGGGCCGCGGACCTGTCCTGGCCACCTCTCCTCTTCTCCACAAGGCCCACTATGGCCCATTAAGCTCCCGGGGGGTTACGGTAACCTCTCGGTACTCCGGTAAAATCCCGATTTCACCCGGAACACTTCCGATATCCAAACATAGGCTTCCAATATATCAATCTTCATGTATCGACCATTTCGAGACTCCTCATCATGTCCATGATCACATCCGGGACTCAGAACAACCTTCGGTACATCTAAACATATAAACTCATAATATAACTGTCATCGAAACGTTAAGCGTGCGGACCCTACGGGTTCGAGAACTATGTAGACATGACCGAGACACATCTCCGGTGAATAACCAAAAGCAGAACATGGATTCTCATATTGGCTCCCACATATTCTACGAAGATCTTTATCGGTCAGACCACATAACAACATACGTTGTTTCCTTTGTCATCGGTATGTTACTTGCCCGAGATTCGATCGTCGGTATCTCAATACCTAGTTCAATCTCGTTACCGGCAAGTCTCTTTACTTGTTCTGTAATACATCATCCCGCAACTAACTCATTAGTTGCAATGCTTGCAAGGCTTAAGTGATGTGCATTACCGAGAGGGCCCAGAGATACCTTTCCGAAAATCAGAGTGACAAATCCTAATCACGAAATACGCCAACCCAACAAGTACCTTCGGAGACACCTGTAGAGCACCTTTATAATCACCCAGTTACGTTGTGACGTTTGGTAGCACACAAAGTGTTCCTCTGGTAAACGGGAGTTGCATAATCTCATAGTCATAGGAACATGTATAAGTCATGAAGAAAGCAATAGCAACATACTAAACGATCGAGTGCTAAGCTAACGGAATGGGTCAAGTCAATCACATCATTCTCCTAATGATGTCATCTCATTAATCAAATGACAACTCTTTGTCTATGGTTAGGAAACATAACCATCTACGATCAATGAGCTAGTCAAGTAGAGGCATACTAGTGACACTCTGTTTGTCTATGTATTCACACATGTATCATGTTTTGGTTAATACAATTCTAGCATGAATAATAAACATTTATCATGATATAAGGAAATAAATAATAAATTTATTATTGCCTCTAGGGCATATTTCCTTTAGTCTCCCACTTGCACTAGAGTCAATAATCTAGATTACACAGTAATGATTCTTACACCCATGGAGCGTTGGTGCTGATCATGTTTTGATCGTGGAAGAGGCTTACTCAACGGGTATGCAACATTCAGAACTGTATGTATCTTGCAAATTTCTATGTCCTCCACCTGGACTAAATCCCGGATGGAATTGAAGCATCTCTTGATGTGCTTGGTTCTCTTGTGAAATCTGGATTCCTTCGCCAACGCAATTGCACCAGTATTGTCACAAAAGATTTTCATTGGACACGATGCACTAGGTATGACACCTAGATCGGATATGAACTCCTTCATCCAGACTCCTTCATTTGCTGCTTCCGAAGTAGCTATGTACTCCGCTTCACACGTAGATCCCGCCACAATGCTTTGTTTAGAACTGCACTGTAACGCCCCGTGACCGATGTGCCAGGTGTCGTGCAGTTATTCACTATTGTTGCCTTGTCATTGCTTGCGTGTCATGCATTGCATATCATGTCATCATGTGCATTTCATTTGCATACATGTTCGTCTCATGCATCCGAGCATTTTTTTCCCGTTGTCCATTTTGCAATCCGGCGCTTCGTTCTCCTCCGGTGGTCATTTCTACCTTTCTTCCATGTGTGGGGATTAAACATTTCCGGATTGGACCCAGACTTGCCAAGCGGCCTTGGTTTACTACCGGTAGACCGCCTGTCAAGTTTCGTACCATTTGGACTTCATTTGATACTCCAACGGTTAACCGAGGGACCGAAAAGGCCTCATGTGTGTTGCAGCCCAACACCCCCCCCCAATTTGGCCCAAAACCCACCTAACTCTACTCCATCATCTAGAGCGTTCGATCACGATCGCGTGGCCAAAAACCGCACCTTATTTGGACTCTCCTAGCTCCCTCTATGCCTATATGTAGACCCCCTCCTTCAAATTCGCGGTTCCACTCTTCCCCCTAACCCTAGATCCATCCTCCGTCGCCGCCGGACGTGTCCGGGACCGACCGGATGCGTCCGCTCCGCCGCGCCCAGCCTCTCCCGCGCCGCCACGTGGCCACAGCCGCCGTCCCCGCCGCCGCGGCCCGCCAGGCCCAGGGAGGGCCCCCGCAGCCCGAGCCGCCGCGCCGCCGCCTCCCGGCCCGCGCGCCGCCGCCTCCCGGCCGCCGCCCCGCACCGCCGCCTCGCCCGGCCGCCGCCTCCGGCCGCCGCCGCCTCCGCCGGCCCCGGCCCGGCCTCTCCTCTCCACTCCGGCGACGTCGGCGACGAACTCCGGCGTGAACAGTGCGCGCCGGCCCCGCCTCTGATTCCGTGCCGGTCAAACCCTAGATCTGGGGTTGTTTTTTTTTACTAAGTCCCTGATATTCTCAGTCCATATGCACATGTTCGTAGCCCCGTAACTATGCATCCGTAGCTCCGATTCATGCATATAGCATATCAAAATTTTCATCCCAGAGAGTACATCATTTCATTCCATTGCATCATTTTCATTTGAGCTCATCTTGATGCCCGAAATGCTGTTAGAAGAGGGCTACTTGAGTTAATTATCAGATCTGCTACTCCGTTTAGCACTTTTGTCATTTTTTCCATGATTAATGTGTGCATGATATGCCCGTGAGTTCTACATGTGTTTTGTTAAGGGTTTTGTCATCTTTTCAGAGGTGCAACCCATGTATTTTTAGGATGTGTGTGGTGACTTGTGCAAGCTTGCAAAGTGGTGCACTTGATAATTCTGTTTTCAGGGACTTAGTGATTTCACTAAGTCCTGGAGATGTTTATCTCATGATGCCATATGTTCTTGTTGTTTCCTAGTGATCCGTGCCTCTTTTGAGGATGATCAGTAAGGATGTTTTGTTAATATTGTAGTACTCTATCCATATATGTCTTTGTTTGCATTTATGGAGCATCCTAGCTTGAGTCAATCGAGCTCTACTTTTGCTACTTCGTGAATCTGGGCACATTGTCAACTTGTTTGCAATTTTGCCGATGTTGTTGTAGTTGATCCGTGCTTGCTATGCCATTGTTTTTTCCATGTCTAGCTTGCATTTTGTGCCTTCTTGATGGGTGTATGCTTGTCTTGCCATGATTTGCACTGTGGTGAGTGCATCAAGCTCATCAACATGCCTACTTGGGTTATATTTTAGCATGTGCCAGTTTTCACAAAGTCTAAAAACGGATTATGTTTTTGCTATGTTCACGTGCTTGCAATTGTATTTTATGATCCCTTTTGGCTCAAGGTCACTAAGGGACTTTTGTTAAGCTCTTTGAGTAGCTCCATGCCATGCTTTACTTTGCCATGTTCAGGTCCTGTAGCATGTAGTTTTCATGCTCCAAAGAGGGCTACCTGATCTGAAATTCCAATCAAGTGATAATTTCACTAAGTCTGAGATCTGTTTGTCATATGCATTTTTGCCATGCTTGTTTGAACCTGTTAATGGATGAATTGGCCGTAGCTCAGTGCTACACTTTGTTAAGCACACTGTGTGTATCCCTGCCATGTATTTTTTTTGTCATGTTTGGGTGTTGTAGCATGTTCATCTCATTGCATTTAGATGCCTACTTGCTGTAAATCGCAGACCGGTGTCATTTTTGAATCGCTTGCCATTTCCAAACCGTAACTCCGATTCCGGCGTTCTTTATATCGTTTTCAAGCGATTTCATCTCATCTTTCCAGTGGATCACTTGTATTTCCAAGTTGAGGCCAGGTTCATGTATTTCCTGTCATATCTTGCGTTTTGCATCCCGCATCGCACCCCGCATAGCATATCATCATTGCATCATATCGCTTGATCCTTGCACGTGGTTGATTGTATCCTTGTTGCTTGTTTGTCTTGTTTCAGTAGAGCCGGGAGACGAGTTCGCTAACGAGGAGCCCGTTGAGTTTGCTTTTGAGGATCCAGTCAACTCTGACAACTGTGCAGGCAAGATGATCATACCCTCGAAATCACTACTATCTTTGCTATGATAGTTTGCTTGCTCTTTTGCTACGCCAATGCTACGATGCCTACCACTTGCTTGCAAGCCTCCCATTTTTCCATGTCAAACCTCTAACCCACCTTGTCCTAGCAAACCGTTGATTGGCTATGTTATCGCTTTGCTTAGCCCCTCTTATAGCGTTGCTAGTTGCAGGTGAAGATTGAAGGCCGTTCCTTGTTGGAACATTTATTTACTTGTTGGGATATCATTATATTGATATGTTATCTTAATGCATCTATATACTTGGTAAAGGGTGGAAGGCTCGGCCTCTCGCCTAGTGTTTTGTTCCACTCTTGCCGCCCTAGTTTTCGTCATATCGGTGTTATGTTCCCGGATTTTTGCGTTCCTTACGCGGTTGGGTTATAATGGGAACCCCTTGATATTTCGCCTTGATTAAAGCTTTTCCAGCAATGTCCAACCTTGGTTTTACCATTTTCCACCTAGCCTTTTCTTTCCCTTGGGTTCTGCAGACTCAAGGGTCATCATTATTTTAACCCCCCCCCCCCGGGCCAGTGCTCCTCTGAGTGTTGGTCCACCTGTCAGCTACCGGTGGCCACCAGGGGCAACTCTGGGCTGGCCTACCCGTACCTAGGACAATCTGAGTGTGCCCTGAGAAAGAGATATGTGCAGCTCCTATCGGGATTTGTCGGCACATTCGGGCGGTGTTGCTGGTCTTGTTTTAACCTGTCGAAGTGTCTTGAATTACCGAGATATCGAGTCTGATCAGAACGTCTTGGGAGGAGGTCTATTCCTTCGTTGACTGTGAGAGCTTGTCATGGGCTAAGTTGGGACTCCCCTGCAGGGATTTGAACTTTCGAAAGCCGTGCCCGGTTATGGGCACATGGGAATTTGTTAATGTCCGGTTGTAGATAACTTGAACCTTAACTTAATTAAAATGAATCAACTGAGTGTGTTACCGTGATGGCCTCTTCCCGGCGGAGTCTGGGAAGTGGACACGGTGTTGGAGTAATGTTTGCGCAGGTTGTTCTCTAGTTTCTCGCTCGCGCTTTGCCTCCTCTTCTCGCTCTCTTTTGCGAATAAGTTAGCCACCATATATGCTAGTCACTTGCTGCAGCTCCACCTATATTTACCTTGCCTTACCTATAAGCTTAAATAGTCTTGATCGCGAGGGTGCGAGATTGCTGAGTCCCTATGGCTCACAGATTACTATTACACCAGATGCAGGGCCTGATGATTCCTCTCCAGGAGACGCGTACGAGCTCAAGTGGGAGTTCGACGAAGACTCTCAATGTTACTATGTTTCCTTTCCCGATGATCAGTAGTGGTGCCCACTTGGGGGTGAACGGGACCGTTGTCGCATGTTGGGTTCTCTTTTATTTTGGCGCCGTAGGCGGGCCATGAGTGTTTGGATGATGTAATGTTATTTATGTACTTGATTGACATGGCGAGTGTAAGCCAACTATGTTATCTCCCCTTTATTATTTATATTACATGGGATGTTGTGAAGATTGCCTAACTTGCGACATATGCCTTCAATGCGATTATGCCTGTAAGTCGTGCCTCGACACGTGGGAGATATAGTCGCATCGAGGGTGTTACAAGTTGGTAATCAGAGCCTTCCCCAACCTTAGGAGCCCCATTGCTTGATCGTTTTTAGCGGCCGAGTTGTGTCTAGAAAAAATGTTTTGAGTCATTTAGGAATTATATATCGGAGAGTTTAGGAATTATTTTTACTTCCCAGTCTCCTCATCGCTCTGGTTAGGCATCCTGACATAGAGCTTTGACTCTTCTCTTCTCAAATTTCACTAAAAAAATTAGGATCACGCGGGTATCTTGGAATCGTTCCGATGGTTTTATGATGAGAACATTGTCTTGGTGCCTCCTGTCAGGGGTTTAGTGGAAGTGTCCCGGGGAGTTGATCTCTGAGGTGTTGTCATCATAATTTTATCGTTGCAGTTCTGGAATACCTGAGTCTAGTACGCCGACATCGAAAATCTCTTTTATGCAGTTCGTTGGTGAGATAACCTCGACGCCACCCAGTACTGGGGCGGGAGTTCGGGAGTATCGCCATAACTTGTATAACGGATGCTTTTCGAAGGTTGAGGTAGATGGTTTCCGAAGGTTTCTTGGTTATGTGTTGAAGGATGGATACAGCTGGATGTAGGATTTGCTAGATTTGGGTGAGATATTATGCTTCCCCTGTATCCCCAACACCTGATTGCATAACCGGAAAATTTCGGGAGTTTCATAAGTGGGAATTCAAGTAGCTCTTAGGATATCTTTCCGACAGATGTATGATATGAAATTGGGGTTCGACGTCTAGTGGTCCGCCTATTCACGGTCGGTTTTACAGTGGTCTCGTTGTGTCTTAAAGAGTCCTTGGCTATGCCGACTCGGGGACGCTTCGTATTTCATGTGCACTGCCTTGTACATGATGGTGCTGTACGATCGAGCCCGTGTAGGCCCCACCACGAAAACTTCGGACGAAATCTCTATCATATGTTTGCTCTGGCTAATTTTGCAAGCCAATCCTTTTTTTGTTTTGAGTTGTGGTATTCGAGTTGCTTCAATGTCAAGTGTTGATTCCATACCTTTTCCGAAATGGTGTTCTCATACTCCAATGTGGATACCAATCCTTCTTGATCATCAAGTTTGTCATGCCAATCCCTTTTAACCGGTGTGTCTCTCTTCAAGTGGATCCGATCACTTCAACATTCGCAAGATCAATTGTCAGTTCTTATCAACGGCGTTTGTTTCATCCGTCTCCTAGTTACCTTTGTTTTTCCCGCCCACCCACCCTTTTTCTTCAATGATTCAGATTTCTTATTCAAGTATCCTTTTTATTGATGCGAGTTCTCTCCATTCTTTTCTATCAATATTCTTATCCGGTGATTCTCATGAAGATACTAATGGAGCTTCAAGTGTTGTACTCTTCGATCTTTTCTTCTCCGGTGGATCCGATTCAAGCTTTCGGTGTAGATCATATATTTTTTCTGTATTTCAAATGCTTTTCTCGTGCCGGTGCACCTCATAACCATTCATTTCTCGTTATTCATTTGTTCCGGAGTGCTCAAGATATCTCAGAAGGATCGTCTTGTCATTCAAGATCCGTTAATCCTATTTTGAGGATGTTTATTTCATTCAAGATATTTAACTCAACCGGTGCAATCTCTCCTTCAAATCATTTCAACGGTGTTTTCTTTTGAGTGGCCCCTAACCCACAGGTCTCTTCCCAGGATCTTACCTGACTCTTCTTATTTTTCCCGGAGCTAGCCTAAATTCTTGTCGAAGTTTGACGTAAGAATGAATTGTCATCAGTCAAATGCCATCTCCTAGATCTTTCACAATTCTTTTCATCGTTGGTTCAACCTCTTCGTTTTGATTCTTCCGGAGTACCTAAACGACTCTTGGTGGTGTTTCTCGTTGTCATTCTCATCTTTTGAAGACCGAAGAAGAGTTTCTCTTTAATCTTGCTCCACACCCCTCAAGATTTGTGGGTCAAGCTTGTTGCCTTCCTCTTATAATTATTTTCGATGGTGAGAATCCTTTTCATCCATCAGGAGATATTCAAGAGTCTTCTCAGCTTGATTATCCGGAGCCCATCAATTAAGGTGTATTCATTCTAAGTTGTCAGTTATCATTCCCCAATCTTACCGGTGCTTCACTCAAGTATTCTTTTATCAGATCATGATCTCTTCGTTTCACTTGTATCTAAATTCTCTCAAGCATCTTCGTTTAATTGCTAATTCTTCCCGGTGTGTCTTCATGTTTTAATCGTTCTTTTTAATTCTCACGGTGGTTCGCTCAAGATTTCTATTCCTTCATTATCATATCAAATCCTTTTCTACGAGAATAAGTAATATGCCAAATCCGTTGATTGTCATCAATTTAAATGGGTGAAGGATAAGCATAATGTAATTCTTACTCTTGTTTCGTCCAAGTGATTTAATTCCTTATTCCGGAGGTTCATCAAAATTCTTGGGTTTAATAGCTCATCTTTCTTTTCCCGGAGTTCCAACCTTTTCAATTATTTCACCATGGAGATTCATCTAAATCGGTACAAGGATTCACCTTGTGTTTTCAACTTCTCTTTCTTTCCGTTTGATCATTCTTTTGTTTTACCGGAGTTCTTTATGGAGGTTCTACATGATGGTTCATAAAGGATTTAATTCCTTCTCGAAGTTTTCATCCAGATTCTTTTCTAAGAAGCTCAAGCTTTCTTCATATTGTAATCCGGAGTGCAATTCTGTCTTCTGTATCATTGGAGGTGGTATGATGTCATTCTTGATAATTTGAGTTCATGTTTTCATGATTCACATATTGTCAAGATTGGGATATTTTAAATCCATCAATCTCGTCATTGGAGCTATGTTGGGTTATATTTCACCTAAAGCCTTCCCTAAGGATTGTTGTTAATTATGGTGCTTATAAATGATCCAAGTTCTTCTTTATCCTCCCGGTGAAATAGTTTCTCCTCTCTTTGTTCTTATCCAATCTTGTTCCCGTTAGTGGCGAGTTGTCACCTCATAATTTTGAGATGTCTTCTATAAGTCCATATCAAGCTTTTCCTTTCATTGTTGGTTTTTCCAACAACTCCGCTCGACCCTTCTCCTAAAGGTGCCTTTTCAAGCTCTTTTGTGGTAGAAGTTGGCATTTTCTTCTCCATTCTCCTATTTCAATTATCTATCTTCTATTTCTTTCGTTCCAGAAGCTTGGTGATGTTGCTCTTCTCAACCCATCATCCCATTCGCCAAAGATCATGTTCTTTTCATGCCTATCCTTTTAACCGGAGTGTTGTGCCCTTCTGTTCAAGTTCTTTTCGTCTTATCAAGTTTCATATCTCTTTCTACCGAAGTGTTGTCCGAATTTGTTCTTCCTTGTCCCTCTTTTCTAACGGAGTGTTTTTCAACTTTGCCTTCCTCGTTGCATTCTTTCTTTCAATTTGTTCAACCTTTCAAGGTTCTTTGGTTTCGCTCGTTTGTCAAAGAAGCAACTTCATTTTACCTCTTCTCTTCCTCTTCCGTTTTCCCTCCGGTGCCATTCTAGATCTCGGGACGAGATCCTCTCGTAGTGGTGGAGTGTTGTAACGCCCCATGACCGATGTGCCAGGTGTCGTGCAATTATTCGCTGTTGTTGCCTTGTCATTGCTTGCGTGTCATGCGTTGCATATCATGTCATCATGTGCATTTCATTTGCATACATGTTCGTCTCATGCATCCGAGCATTTTTTACCGTTGTCCGTTTTGCAATCCGGCGCTTCGTTCTCCTCCGGTGGTCATTTCTACCTTTCTTCCATGTGTGGAGATTAAACATTTCCGGATTGGACCGAGACTTGCCAAGCGGCCTTGGTTTACTACCGGTAGACCGCCTGTCAAGTTTCGTACCATTTGGACTTCATTTGATACTCCAACGGTTAACCGAGGGACCGAAAAGGCCTCCTGTGTGTTGCAGCCCAACACCCCCCCAATTTGGCCCAAAACCCACCTAACTCTGCTCCATCATCTAGAGCGTTCGATCACGATCATGTGGCCGAAAACCGCACCTCATTTGGACTCTCCTAGCTCCCTCTATGCCTATATATAGACCCCCTCCTTCAAATTCGCGGTTCCACTCTTCCCCCTAACCCTAGATCCATCCTCCGCCGCCGCCGGACGTGTCCGGGACGGACCGGACGCGTCCGCTCCGCCGCGCCCAGCCTCTCCCGCGCCGCCATGTGGCCACAGCCACCGTCCCCGCCTTCGCGGCCCGCCAGGCCCACGGAGGGCCCCCGCGGCCCGAGCCGCCGCGCCGCCACCTCCCGCCCCACGCCGCCGCCGCCTCACCCGGCCGCCGCCGCCTCCACCGGCCCCGGCCCGGCCTCTCCTCTCCACTCCGGCGATGAACTCAGGCGTGAACAGTGCGCGCCGGCCCCGCCTCGGATTCCGCGTCGGTCAAACCCTAGATCTGGGGTTGTTTTTTTACTAAGTCCCTGATATTCTCAGTCCATATGCACATGTTCGTAGCCCCGTAACTGTGCATCCGTAGCTCCGATTCATGCATATAACATATCAAAATGGTCATCTTAGAGAGTACATCATTTCATTCCATTGCATCATTTTCATTTGAGCTCATCTTGATTCCCGAAATGCTGTTAGAAGAGGGCTACTTGAGTTAATTGTCAGATATGCTACTCCGTTTAGCACTTTTGTCATTTTTGCCATGATTAATGTGTGCATGATATGCCCTCGAGTTCTACATGTGTTTTGTTAAGGGTTTTGTCATCTTTCCATAGGTGCAACCCATGTATTTTTAGGATGTGTGTGGTGACTTGTGCAAGCTTGCAAAGTGGTGCACTTGATAATTCTGTTTTCACGGACTTAGTGATTTCACTAAGTCCGGGAGCTGTTTATCTCATGATGCCATATGTTCTTATTGTTTCCTAGTGATCCGTGCCTCTTTTGAGGATGATCGGTAAGAATGTTTTGTTAATATTGTAGTGCTCCATCCATCCATGTCTTTGTTTGCATTTATGGAGTACATAGCTTGATTCAATCGAGCTCTACTTTTGTTACTTCGTGAATCTGGGCAGATTGTCAACTTGTTTGCAATTTTGCCGATGTTGTTGTAGTTGATCCGTGCTTGCTATGCCATTGTTCTTTCCATGTCTAGCTTGCATTTTGTGCCTTCTTGATGAGTGTATGCTTGTATTGCCATGACTTGCACTGTAGTGAGTTCATCGAGCTTGTAAACATGCCTACTTGGGTTATATTTCAGCATGTGCCAGTTTTCACAAAGTCTGAAAACTGATTATGTTTTTGCTATGTTCACGTGCTTGCAATTGTATTTTATGATCCCTTTTGGCTCAAGGTCACTAAGGGACTTTTGTTAAGCTCTTTGAGTAGCTCCATGCCATGCTTTACTTTGCCATGTTCAGGTCCTGTAGCATGTAGTTTTCATGCTCCAAAGAGGGCTACCTAATCTGAAATTCCAGTCAAGTGATAATTTCACTAAGTCTGAGATCTGTTTGCCATATGCATTTTTGTCATGCTTGTTTGAACCTGTTAATGGATGAATTGGCCGTAGCTCAGTGCTACACTTTTGTTAAGCATCTTGTGTGCATCCCTGCCATGTATTTTGTTGTCATGTTTGGGTGCTGTAGCATGTTCATCTCATTGCATTTAGATGCCTACTTGCTGTAAATCGCAGACCGATGTCATTTTTGAATCGCTTGCCATTTCCAAACCGTAACTCCGATTCCGGCGTTCTTTATATCGTTTTCAAGCGATTTCATCTCATCTTTCCAGTGGCTCACTTGGATTTCCAAGTTGAGGCCAGGTTCATGTATTTCCTGTCATATCTTGCATTTTGCATCCCGCATCGCATCCTGCATAGCATATCATCATTGCATCATATCGCTTGATCCTTGCACGTGGTTGATTGTATCCTTGTTGCTTGTTTGTATTGTTTGAGTAGAGTCGAGAGACGAGTTCGCTAACGAGGAGCCCGTTGAGTTTGCTTTGAAGGATCCAGTCAACTCTGACAACTGTGCAGGCAAGATGATCATACCCTCGAAATCACTACTATTTTTGCTATGCTAGTTTGCTCGCTCTTTTGCTATGCCAATGCTACGATGCCTACCACTTGCTTGCAAGCCTC
Source organism: Triticum aestivum (assembly GCF_018294505.1). NCBI lineage: Eukaryota > Viridiplantae > Streptophyta > Magnoliopsida > Poales > Poaceae > Triticum > Triticum aestivum. The sequence goes on along the minus strand of NC_057800.1, from coordinate 136,468,404 downwards.
CCAGTTTGCCATGTCAAACCTCTAACCCACCTTGTCCTAGCAAACCGTTGATTGGCTATGTTATCGCTTTGCTTAGCCCCTCTTATAGCGTTGCTAGTTGCAGGTGAAGATTGAAGGCCGTTCCTTGTTGGAACATTTATTTACTTGTTGGGATATCATTATATTACTATGTTATCTTAATGCATCTATATACTTGGTAAAGGGTGGAAGTCTCGGCCTCTCGCCTAGTGTTTTGTTCCACTCTTGCCGCCCTAGTTTCCGTCATATCGGTGTTATGTTCCCGGATTTTTGCGTTCCTTACGCGGTTGGGTTATATGGGAACCCCTTGATATTTCGCCTTGATTAAAGCTTTTCCAGCAATGCCCAACCTTGGTTTTACCATTTGCCACCTAGCCTTTTCTTTCCCTTGGGTTCTGCAGACTCAAGGGTCATCATTATTTTAACCCCCCCCCCCCGGGCCAGTGCTCCTCTGAGTGTTGGTCCACCTATCAGCTACCGGTGGCCACCAGGGGCAACTCTGGGCTGGCCTACCCGTACCTAGGACAATCTGAGTGTGCCCTGAGAAAGAGATATGTGCAGCTCCTATCGGGATTTGTTGGCACATTCGGGCGGTGTTGCTGGTCTTGTTTTTACTTGTCGAAGTGTCTTGAATTACCGAGATACCGAGTCTGATCGGACCGTCTTGGGAGGAGGTCTATTCCTTTGTTGACCGTGAGAGCTTGTCATGGGCTAGGTTGGGACTCCCCTGCAGGGATTTGAACTTTCGAAAGCCGTGCCCGCGGTTATGGGCACATGGGAATTTGTTAATGTCCGGTTGTAGATAACTTGAACCTTAACTTAATTAAAATGAATCAACTGAGCGTGTTACCGTGATGGCCTCTTCCCGGCGGAGTCCGGGAAGTGGACACAGTGTTGGAGTAATGTTTGCGCAGTTTGTTCTCTAGTTTCTCGCTCGCGCTTTGCCTCCTCTTCTCGCTCTCTTTTGCGAATAAGTTAGCCACCATATAGGCTAGTCACTTGCTGCAGCTCCACCTATATTTACCTTGCCTTACCTATAAGCTTAAATAGTCTTGATCGCGAGGGTGCGAGATTGCTGAGTCCCTATGGCTCACAGATTACTATTACACCAGATGCAGGGCCTGATGATTCCTCTCCAGGAGACGCGTACGAGCTCAAGTGGAAGTTCGATGAAGACTCTCAACGTTACTATGTTTCCTTTCCCGATGATCAATAGTGGTGCCCAGTTGGGGGTGAACGGGACCATTGTCGCATGTTGGGTTCTCTTTTATTTTGGCGCCGTAGGCGGGCCATGAGTGTTTGGATGATGTAATGTTATTTATGTACTTGATTGACGTGGCGAGTGTAAGCCAACTATGTTATCTCCCCTTTATTATTTATATTACATGGGATGTTGTGAAGATTGCCTAACTTGCGACATATGCCTTCAATGAGATTATGCCTCTAAGTCGTGCCTCGACATGTGGGAGATATAGTCGCATCGAGGGTGTTACATGCACCAACTGACAGCTCCACCATAAACGAGAAACATATCCTTAGTCCTTTTCAGGTATTTCAGGATGTTCTTGACTGTTGTCCAGTGATCCACTCCTGGATTACTTTGGTACCTCCCTGCTAGACTTATAGCAAGGCACACATCAGGTCTGGTACACAGCATTGCATACATGATAGAGCCTATGGCTGAAGCATAGGGAACATCTTTCATTTTCTCTCTATCTTCTGCATTGGTCGGGCATTGAGTCTTACTCAACTTTACACCTAGTAACATAGGCAAGAACCCTTTCTTTGCTTGATCCATTTTGAACTTCTTCAAAACTTTGTTAAGGTATGTGCTTTGTGAAAGTCCAATTAAGTGTCTTGATCTATCTCTATAGATCTTGATGCCCAATATATAAGCAGCTTCACCGAGGTCTTTCATTGAAAAACTCTTATTCAAGTATCCCTTTATGCTATCCAGAAATTCTATATCATTTCCAATCAACAATATGTCATCCACATATAATATTAGAAATGCCACAGAGCCCCCACTCACTTTCTTGTAAATACAGGCTTCTCCAAAAGGTTGTACAAAACCAAATGCTTTGATCACACTATCAAAGCGTTTATTCCAACTCCGAGAGGCTTGCACCAGTCCATAAATGGATCACTGGAGCTTGCACACTTTGTTAGCTCCCTTTGGATCGACAAAACCTTCTGGTTGCATCATATACAACCCTTCTTCTAGAAATCCATTCAGGAATGCAGTTTTGACATCCATTTGCCAAATTTCATAATCATAAAATGTGGCAATTGCTAACATGATTCGGACAGACTTAAGCATCGCTACGGGTGAGAAGGTCTCATCGTAGTGAATCCCTTGAACTTGTCGAAAACCTTTTGCAATAAGTCGAGCTTTATAGACAGTAACATTACCGTCAGCGTCAGTCTTCTTGTTCAAGATCCATTTATTTTCAATTGCTTGCCGATCACCGGGAAAGTCAACCAAAGTCCACACTTTGTTCTCATACATGGATCCCATCTCAGATTTCAAGGCCTCAAGCCATTTTGCGGAATTTGGGCTCACCATCGCTTCTTCATAGTTCGTAGGTTCATCATGGTCTAGTAACATAACTTCCAGAACAGGATTACCGTACCACTCTGGTGCGGATCTTACTCTGGTTGACCTACGAGGTTCAGTAACGACTTGATCTAAAGTTTCATGATCATCATCATTAACTTCCTCACTAATAGGTGTAGGTGTCGCAGAAACCGGTTTCTGTGATGAACTACTTTCCAATAAGGAAACAGGTACAATTACCTCATAAAGTTCTACTTTCCTCCCACTCACTTCTTTCGAAAGAAACTCCTTCTCTAGAAAAATTCCGAATTTAGCAACAAAAGTCTTGCCTTCGGATCTGTGATAGAATGTGTACCCAATAGTCTCCTTTGGGTATCCTATGAAGACACATTTCTCCGATTTGGGTTCGAGCTTATCAGGTTGAAGCTTTTTCACATAAGGATCGCAGCCCCAAACTTTCATAAACGACAACTTTGGTTTCTTGCCAAACCACAGTTCATAAGGCGCCGTCTCAATGGATTTCGATGGTGCCCTATTTAACGTGAATACGGTCGTCTCTTAAGCATGACCCCAAAACGATAGCGGTAAATCAGTAAGAGACATCATAGATCGCACCATATCTAGTAGGGTATGATTACGACGTTCGGACACACCATTACGCTGTGGTGTTCCGGGCGGCGTGAGTTGTGAAACTATTCCGCATTCTTTCAAATGAAGACCAAACTCATAACTCAAATATTCTCCTCCACGATCAGATTGTAGAAACTTTATTTTCTTGTTAAGATGATTTTCAGCTTCACTCTGAAATTCTTTGAACTTTTCAAATGTTTCAGGCTTATGTTTCATTAAGTAGATATACCCATATCTGCTTAAATCATATGTGATGGTGAGAAAATAACAATATCCGCCACGAGCCTCAAGATTCATCGGACCACATACATCTATATGTATGATTTCCAACAAATCTGTTGCTCTCTCCATAGTTCCGGAAAACGGCGTTTTAGTCATCTTGTCCATGAAGCACGGTTCGCAAGTACCAAGTGATTCATAATCAAGTGGTTCCAAAAGTCCATCAGTATGGAGTTTCTTCATGCGCTTTACACCGATATGACCTAAACGGCAGTGCCACAAATAAGTTGCACTATCATTATCAACTCTTCATCTTTTTGCTTCAATATTATGAATATGTGTATCACTACTATCGAGATTCAACAAAAATAGACCACTCTTCAAGGGTGCATGACCATAAAAGATATTACTCATATAAATAGAACAACCATTATTATCTGATTTAAATGAATAACCATCTCGCATCAAACAAGATCCAGATATAGTGTTCATGCTCAACGCTGGCACCGTGCCGACCGCGATCACATCGACTTTGGAACCATTTCCCACACGCATCGTCACCTCGTCCTTAGCCAATCTTCGCTTAATCCGTAGCCCCTGTTTCGAGTTGCAAATATTAGCAACAGAACCAGTATCAAATACCCAGGTGTTACGGCGAGCATTAGTAAGGTACACATCGATAACATGTATATCACATATACCTTTGTTCACCTTGCCATCCTTCTTATCCGCTAAATACTTGGGGAAGTTCCGCTTCTAGTGACCAGTCTGCTTGCAGTAGAAGCACTCAGTCTCAGGATTAGGTCTAGACTTGGGTTTCTTCTCCTGAGCAGCAACTTGCTTGATGTTCTTCTTGAAGTTCCCCTTCTTCTTCCCTTTGCCCTTTTTCTTGAAACTGGTGGTCTTATTGACCATCAACACTTGATGCTCCTTCTTGATTTCTACCTCCGCTGCCTTGAGCATTGCGAAGAGCTTGGGAATTGTCTTATCCATCCCTTGCATATTATAGTTCATCATGAAGCTCTTGTAGCTTGGTGGCAGTGATTGGAGAATTCTGTCAATGATGCTATCATCCAGAAGATTAACTCCCAGTTGAATCAAGTGATTGCAGTACCCAGACATCTTGAGTATATGCTCACTGACAGAACTATCCTCCTCCATCTTGCAGCTGTAGAACTTATTCGGGACTTCATATCTCTCAATCCAGGCATTTTCTTGAAATATTAACTTCAACTCTTGGAACATCTCATATGCTCCATGACGTTCGAAACATTGTTGAAGTCCCGGTTCTAAGCCGTAAGTCATGGCATATTGAACTATCGAGTAGTCATCTGCTTTGCTCTGCGAGACGTTCTTAACGTCGTCAGTTGCATCTGCAGCAGGCCTAGCACCCAGCGGTGCTTCCAGGACGTAATTCTTCTGTGGAGCAATGAGGATAATCCTCAAGTTATGGACCCAGTCCTTGTAATTGCTACCATCATCTTTCAACTTTGCTTTCTCAAGGAACGCATTAAAATTCAACGGAACAACAGCATGGGCCATCTATCTACAATCAACATAGACAAGCAAGATACTATCAGGTACTAAGTTCATGATAAATTTAAGTTCAATTAATCATATTACTTAAGAACTCCCACTTAGATAGACATCCCTCTAATCCTCTAAGTGATCACGTGATCCAGATCAACTAAACCATGTCCGATCATCACGTGAGATGGAGTAGTTTCAATGGTGAACATCACTATGTTGATCATATCTACTATATGATTCACGCTCGACCTTTCGGTCTCCGTGTTCCAAGGCCATATCTGTTATATGCTAGTCTCGTCAAGTTTAACCTGAGTACTCCGTGTGTGCAACTGTTTTGCACCCGTTGCATTTGAACGTAGAGCCTATCACACCCGATCATCATGTGGTGTCTCAGCACGAAGAACTTTCGCAACGGTGCATACTTAGGGAGAACACTTATACTTTGATAATTTAGTGAGGGATCATCTTATAATGCTACCGTCAATCAAAGCAAGATAAGATGCATAAAAGATAAACATCGCATGCAATCAATATAAGTGATATGATATGGCCATCATCATCTTGTGCTTGTGATCTCCATCTCCGAAGCACCGTCGTGATCACCATCATCACCGGCGTGACACCTTGATCTCCATCGTAGCATCGTTGTCGTCTCGCCAATCTTATGCTTCTATGACTATCGCTACTACTTAGTGATAAAGTAAAGCATTACAGGGTGATTGCATTGCATACAATAAAACGACAACCATATGGCTCCTGCCAGTTGCGGATAACTCGGTTAGAAAACATGATCATCTCATACAATAAAATTTAGCATCATGTCTTGACCATATCACATCACAACATGCCCTGCAAAAACAACTTAGACGTCCTCTACTTTGTTGTTGTAAATTTTACATGGCTGCTACGGGCTTAGCAAGAACCGTTCTTACCTACGCATCAAAACCACAATGATAGTTTGTCAAGTTGGTGTTGTTTTAACCTTCGCAAGGACCGGGCGTAGCCACACTCGGTCCAACTAAAGTTGGAAAACTGACACCCGCCAGCCAACTGTGTGCAAAGCACGTCGGTAGAACCAGTCTCGCATAAGCGTACGCGTAATGTCGGTCCTGGCTGCTTCATCCAACAATACCGCCGAACCGAAGTATGACATGTTGGTAAGCAGTATGACTTATATCGCCCACAACTCACTTGTGTTCTACTCGTGCATATGACATCTACGCATAAAACCTGGCTCGGATGCCACTGTTGGGGAACGTAGTAATTTCAAAAAAAATCCTACGCACACGCAAGATCATGGTGATGCATAGCAATGAGAGGGGAGAGTGTTGTCCATGTACCCTTGTAGACCAAAAGCGGAAGCGTTAGCACAACACGGTTGATGTAGTCGTACGTCTTCATGATCCGACCGATCAAGTACCGAACGTACGGCACCTCCGAGTTCAGTACACGTTCACCCCGATGGCGTCCCTCGAACTTCGATCCAGCCGAGTGTTGAGGGAGAGTTTCGTCAGCACGACGGCATGGTGACGATGATGATGTTCTACTGACGCAGGGATTCGCCTAAGTACCGCTAGAGTATTATCGAGGTGGATTATGGTGGAGGGGGCACCGCACACGACTAAAAGATCAAACGATCAATTGTTGTCTCTAGGGTGCCCTCCTGCCCATGTATATAAAGGAGCAAGGGGGGTGCAGCCGGCCAGGAGAGAGGGCGCGCCAGGAGGAGTCCTACTCCCATCGGGAGTAGGACTCCCCCCTTTCCTAGTTGGATTAGGACTTGGGAGGGGGAAAGAGGAGGGAGAGAGGAAGGAAGGAGGGGGCGCCACCCCCTTCTCCTTGTCCTATTCAGACTAGGAGGGAGGGGCGCGCGGCCCTGCCCTGGCCGCCTCTCCTCTTCTCCACAAGGCCCACTATGGCCCATTAAGCTCCCAGGGGGTTCCCGTAACCTCCCGGTACTCTGGTAAAATCCCGATTTCGCCCGAAACACTTCCGATATCCAAACATAGGCTTCCAATATATCAATCTTCATGTCTCGACCATTTCGAGACTCCTCGTCATGTCCGTGATCACATCTGGGACTCCGAACAACCTTCAGTACATCAAAACATATAAACTCATAATATAACTGTCATCGAAATGTTAAGCGTGCGGACCCTACGGGTTCGAGAACTATGTAGACATGACCGAGACACGTCTCCGGTCAATAACCAATAGCGGAACCTGGATGCTCATATTGGCTCCCACATATTCTTGTAAGATCTTTATCGGTCAGACCACATAACAACATACATTGTTCCCTTTGTCATCGGTATGTTACTTGCCCGAGATTCGATCGTCGATATCTCAATACCTAGTTCAATCTCGTTACAGGCAAGTCTCTTTACTCGTTCCGTAATACATCATCCCGCAAGTAACTCATTAGTTGCAATGCTTGCAAGGCTTAAGTGATGTGTGTTACCGAGAGGGCCCAGAGATACCTTTCTGACAATCGGAGTGACAAATGCTAATCTAGAAATACGCCAACCCAACAAGTACCTTCGGAGACACCTAGAGCACCTTTATAATCACCCAGTTACGTTGTGACATTTGGTAGCACACAAAGTGTTCCTCCGATAAACGGGAGTTGCATAATCTCATAGTCATAGGAACATGTATAAGTCATGAAGAAATCAATAGCAACACACTAAACGATGGAGTGCTAAGCTAACGGAATGGGTCAAGTCAATCACATCATTCTCCTAACGATGTGATCTCATTAATCAAATGACAACTCTTTTTCTATGGTTAGGAAACATAACCATCTTCGATCAATGAGCTAGTCAAGTAGAGGCATACTAGTGACACTCTGTTTGTCTATGTATTCACACATGTATCATGTTTCCGGTTAATACAATTCTAGCACGAATAATAAACATTTATCATGATATAAGGAAATAAATAATAACTTTATTATTGCCTCTAGGGAATATTTCCTTCAACAATATCCATATATGTTGTTTTTATAAGAATGATCATGATGCCCTCATGTCCATATTTTATTTTATCGACACCTCTACCTCTAAACATGTGGACATATTCATCGTTATCGGCTTCCGCTTGAGGACAAGCGAGGTCTAAGCTTGGGGGAGTTGATACGTCCATTTTGCATCATGCTTTTATATCGATATTTATTGCATTATGGGCTGTTATTACATGTTATGTCATAATACTTATGTCTATTCTCTCTTATTTACAAGGTTTACATGAAGAGGGAGAATGCCGACAGCTGGAATTTTGGGCTGGAAAAGGAGCAAATATTAGAGACCTATTCTGCACAACTCCAAAAGTCCTGAAACTCCACGGAAGTTATTTTTGGAATTAATAAATAATGCTGAGCGAAGAAAGTACCAGAGGGGGGCCACCCACCATCCACGAGGGTGGGGGCGCCCCTACCCCCCTGGGCGCGCCCCCTGCCTCATGGCCCCCTGGCAGGCCTCCGGTGCCCATCTTTGGCTATATGAAGTCTCTCGCCCTGGAAAAAATCACAAGCAAGCTTTCAGGAAGAAACTCCACCGCCACGAGGCGGAACCAATCTAGGGCTCCGGCAGAGTTGTTCTGCCGGGGAAACTTCCCTTCGGGAGGGGGAAATCATCGCCATCGTCATCACCAACGATCCTCTCATTGGGAGGGGGTCAATCTCCATCAACATCTTCACCAGCACCATCTCCTCTAAAACCCTAGTTCATCTCTTGTATCCAATCTTTGTCCCAAAGCCTCAGATTGGTACATGTGGGTTGCTAGTAGTGTTGATTACTCCTTGTAGTTGATGCTAGTTGGTTTATTTGGTGGAAGATCATATGTTCAGATCCTTTATTCATATTAATACCCCTCTGATTATGAACATTAATATGATTTGTGAGTAGTTACATTTGTTCCTGAGGACATGGGAGAAGTCTTGCTATAAGTAGTGATGTGAATTTGGTATTCGTTCGATATTTTGATGAGATGTATGTTGTCTCTCCTCTAGTGGTTTTATGTGAACGTCGACTACATGACACTTCACCATTGTTTGGGCCTAGAGGAAGGCATTGGGAAGTAATAAGTAGATGATGGGTTGCTAGAGTGACAGAAGCTTAAACCCTAGTTTATGAGTTGCTTCGTAAGGGGATGATTTGGATCCATATGTTTCAGGCTATGGTTAGGTTTACCTTAATACTTCTTTTGTAGTTGCGGATGCTTACAATAGGGGTTAATCATAAGTGGGATGCTTGTCCAAGGAAGGACATCACCCAAGCACTGGTCCACCCACATACCAACTTATCAAAGTAACGAACGTGAATCATATGAGCATGATGAAAACTAGCTTGACGATAATTCCCATGTGTCCTCGAGAGCGCTTTTCTCTATATAAGAGTTTGTCCATGCTTGTCCTTTGCTACAAAAAGGATTGGGCCATCTTGCTGCACCTTGTTTACTTTCATTACTTGTTACCCGTTACAATTTACCTTATCACAAAACTATCTGTTATCGATAATTTCAGTGCTTGCAGAGAATACCTTACTGAAAACCACTTGTCATTTTCTTCTACTCCTCGTTGGGTTCGACACTCTTAATTATCGAAAGGACTACGATAGATCCCCTGCACTTGTGGGTCATCAGGTACCTTATATAGTGCCTCACCAAATCTGCCTGTTATGCTCAGAAAAACGCAACCCGAAACTTCTGGCCCCCGGAACCTCTGGAAGGCCGGGAACTTCCGGGATCCCTTCGGCCAGATGTATGGAAACTTTCGGTCTAGCCCGGAACCTGCCCAGAACTTCTGGGCTGCCCGGAACTTCCGTCCTCACAGAAAACAACCAGCATACCGAAAGTAAAACATGCATAACTTTTTCATACGGACTCCGATTTTGATGATCTTGGGCTCATTTTGTAGCTATTGAAAAGCTCCAGGTCCTCAGATAGATAACTAGCCAATATCAAACAAAATGGATGATGGAGTCAATGCAAAGGTTTGAGCATAGAATTTGTGGAACCCTTTTTAGCTTGGGATTTTACTCTGGAATGTATGATAGGAGTGGAATTGTGTATAGAAGATGTTGACTTGAGAAAATCCATGAAGAGTCCCTTTGATCCCCTATTAATAGTGTGGGATCCCTATAACTCAAGAAACATAAAAGGGCTACACTAGATATCTCCTAGAAATTCATTCTTGGGCATATACCTTTTTGGGATGGTCGTTGATCCATGCAACTACAACCAAAGGAACTAATACCTTTGAATAGAGCATTCCATTTGAGCTTAATGTTGATATTTATTCTTGGCTCAAGATGGAAGCATAAGGTTGATCATATCATTTGATGAAGACTTGAAATAGCTCCCACATAAGCCATGCGGGGACAACTTCATTGTATCCCATCTGCATATGTCCATCATGTGATCATCCACAAGCTTCAAGCATGTAATACTTCAGGATGCTTATCTTGAACTTGCCCTTGTTAAGTATGATCACCATTACTTGATGTCATCCTCTCATGGATAATAGGAATCTTCAACTTGATGCAAGCCCATGAGAGTCACCTAACCCACATAGATATAGAAAACACATAGTATGGGTTAGTACACATAATGTAATTGACCATTACGTACCATACCACAAAAACCCATGTGGTACATTATTTGTGCTTGTGTGTTGACCATATTTGAATTCAATCTTCGATCTTCATCTAGGTCACATTTATCTTTGCTCCATGATTAATCTTGATGTCTTGAAGGCCATATTGAACTCTTAAGAGGTACAATAAATTCTTCACTTGAATTACTTGCTTCAAGACATAATCATACATGACTCAACATATGAGAGCATCATGCTTCTAATCTTCAAGCCATATGGGAATTCTTCTCTTTAATCATTCACTCGAGAACTTGATCCATCATGATTTAGTCATTGATCTCAATCTCGGTGAATGTAGATGGCATTCATTTCGAATTCATTCAATCTTCTTATTGCATTACCCATGGAACAAACTTTCATATGTCTCTTGATGCCTTTGTTTCTTCATAGGAATTGTCATTCATTATCAAGTCACAATGCATATGTTTGTATTGATGGATTACATCCTTCAGTTCATCCAATATTCCTCATGCATTGCCAATGGGACTTTCCTTCAAATGTATAACTCAATGCAAACACTAGTCCATTAGGATTGTCATCAATTACCAGAACCACACATGGGGACTACGTGCACTTTCAGGCGTCGGCGTCAGCGTCAGGCCACAGATCCTCGTGCGGCCGCGTACGCTTGGCGGGCTCAGCGCAAGCGCACAAGGCGCAGCACGCGCACCGTGGGACACGCGGGGCGGGCTCCCATGACCGGCAAAAAGGGTGGCGTGGCGCATGTCATGCTCATCTTGAAACCAGGTGTCCCACAGTGGCTAGTCCACGGCGTACCTGCGGGCGGCAAGGAGCTCGCACGGGATCCTGGTGTTGGGAATCGTTGCACGGAAAATAATTTTTTTTTCTATGCACACACAATGATCTATCCATGGAGATGCATAGCAACGAGGGGGAGAGTGTGTCTACGTACCCTCGTAGACCGTAAGCGGAAGCGTTTCACAACGCGCTTGATGTAGTCGAACTTCTTTGAGCTTCAACCGATCAAGTACCTAATGCATGACACCTCCGTGTTCTGCACACGTTCAGCTCGGTGACGTCCCTCGCCTTCTTGATCCAGCAAGACGTCGAGGTAGTAGATGAGTTCCATCAGCACGATGGCGTGGTGACAGTGATGGTGAAGTGATCTCCGCAGGGCTTCGCCTAAGCACTACAAAAATATGACCGGGGGTGTAAACGGTGGAGGGGGCGCCGCACACGGCTAGGCAATTGTCTGTTGTGTGCTAGGCGCTCCCCGCCCACATATATATAGGTGAGAGGGAGGGAGGAGCAGCCAAAGGAGGTGCCCAAGTAGGAGGAATCCTACATGGGGTCCCTCCCAAGCCACGCCCCCTTCTTTCCTTATTTGGAGTGCGGGGAAAGGCAAGGGAGGGTGGCGCCCCTCCCTTTCCTTTCTCCCGTGAGAGGGAAAGGCAGGAGGGGCTAGCCCTCCCCCTCTTCCTTCCCTAGGGCTGTCCAAACAAGAGGAGGGGTGCACCAGCCCCCTAGTGGGCTGGTCTGTCCCTCCCTTTGGCCCATTAAGCCCATAACTTGTCGGGGGGGTGCCCCGAACCCCTTTCAGTGACCCGATTCCTTCCCGCTACGTCCCGAAACACTTCCGGTGTCCAAATACCATCGTCCTATATATTGATCTTTACCTCTCGGCCATTTAGAGACTCCTCGTCATGTCCGTGATCTCATCTGGGACTCCGAACAACATTCGGTCACCAAATCATATAACTCATATAACACTATATCGTCAATGAACGTTAAGCGTGCGGACCCTACGGGTTCGAGAACTATGTAGACATGACCGAGACACCTCTCCGGTCAATAACCAATAGCGGAACCTGGATGCCCATATTGGCTCCTACATATTCTACGAAGATTTTTATCGGTCGAACCATTATGACAACATACGTAATCCCCTTTGTCTATCGGTATGTTACTTGTCCGAGATTCGATTGTCGGTATCTTCATACCTAGTTCAATATCGTTACCGACAAGTCTCTTTACTCGTTCCAAGATGACCGACCCCGTCAGTGGCACGGCAAACTGCAGTGTGCGCGCCATTGCAGCGTTAGGGCAGTAGGAGGGCGACAGAGAAGTAGGCCGAGATGAGCAACACCGGAAACGACTCTAGTGTAGTAGGATGCGGGCAAGGAGATCAAGGGGAAGGGCGTCGGCGTCGAGAGGGGCGAATAGAAGGGCTTTGAGCAGAGGATAGAGGAGCTCGACATGGCGGCGTGAGTGTACTAGACTGTTGTTCAAGGAGAGATGAAGCTACGATCGTGAAAACCAAAAACTTACAACACGAATGTTGTGCAGGACTGCGAGATTAGGCTGTTGGTCAAAGGAAATTTAAAATGATCGATCGTGGGTGACGAATCTGATAAAATTCATCCAGAATAGCTCCAAACGGGAATACAAAATAAAGAACTTCCGGCCGACGAAACTACGAACCGATCGCCTGAATGGAATCATAGCATCAAGGTGCATCTTTTTCGTGTAGAGCTTACCTCGAATCGAAGCACCGTTGTGTAGATCAGAGGGACAAGGAAGAGAGGAGATTAGAGAGAAGCTTACTGGAGGTTGAAGCCTCGCATCCCTCCCATCTCCACTCGTGTAAGGGCCCGCTCGCTTGCGATCGAACCTGGAACCACGTCGCTGCGAGCGAAAGGCTTTAGCCACCAGGCCAGGACCACTTCTACGAATAAAAACTTCAGTCCATTCATTTATTTGTCGACGTCAGTTCGGTTTTTCTTTTTCTTTTCTCCTCATCCTTTTTCAAATTCTATGAACTTTTTTCAAAATCAATGAATTCCTTTCAATTTTGATGAACTTTTTTTAATCCGATGAACCTTTTCCAAAATTGATGATTCTTTTTTCAAATTCAACGAACCTTTTTCAGATTTGGTGAACTTTATTCGAAATCGATGAACTATTTTCAAATATGATGAACTTTTTTCAAATTTGATGAACTGTTTTAAAAAATGATGAACAATCTTTCAATATGATGAACTTTTTTAAAACATTGATGATTTTTTTTCTCAAATTAGTAAACTTTATTCAATTTTCTTGAACCTTCTTTGTTTCACATGAACTTTTTCAAATCTGTGAACTTTTTCATTATTTGTGAACTTTTATGAATACGTGAGCCTTTTCTTTTCTAAAAACACAAACTTTTCTTAATCTGTGAACTTTAATTTTTTTGGAACCGCGCAGCCCATATTGTTCTTAATTACTGTCGAGGTAGTCCTGAACGCAAACACTAGGTACCTCTAGTGGTTACCTGAGCGGGTTTAAAACCCAAAGCAATTTTTGTTCGCTGGCGTTACACGCTCGTGGGGCGGCCTAGCAAGAGGCTGTTGCGAGCGCCAGTTGGCTAGATTTTTTTAGGGTATAGCCAAACTTTTTTAATCAAAAACCATAGAAAAGTGGGATACGAGTCGGGGTATGAGGCTGGTCAAGCCATACATGACGCCCTGGAGCTAAGGTGAGAGCAAATTTTGCTAAACTATGTGCATCCCTATTGGTTGCACGACCCTCGAAAGAAAAAGTACAATTTAAAAAAGAGGCTCTAGCCTTGATTTCACTAATGATGGGGCCATAAATTCCTTGGTTTCCTTCGTGAATATCTCCAATGACTTGCTTCGAGTCCGAGGTGATCATAGCTTGATGCACGTTTAAATCTTGAGCCAAAGCAATGGTCTCTCTGCATGCGATCGCCTCCAAGGTGGCTGGGTCCGCCACTCCAACAATTACCAAAGCTGAGCTGCCCAGATAGACCCCGTTTCTGCCTCTGCATACCGCTGCCGCCGATCCTCCTCTTGATGCCCTGACTGCTGCATCAACTTGAATTTTTACAAAGTTCTCTGGTGGCGCTTTAGGTCTCCGAGGAGCACTTGTTGTCTGGATAGGCCCGTTTCTTTTAGGCTCCTTCTCCTTGATGACTGCCAGTTCGCCAATGAAGTGTTTTACAAAGGTGTATATTGCATGTGAAGTTTGGAAGATACCCTCATGGATTGCCTTACGTCTAGATGTCCAGATTGCCCAAAGTGACTGCAACTGTGACAAACAGATCGTGCGACAGAGTTTCAATAAGGCCAAACAACCAATTTCTTGCATTTGTCTCCGTACTGGCCACCAAAGAAGCACTTAAGTCCTCATCGACTAGTGCCCAAGTACATCTGGATACCGTGCAGTCAAGTAGAGAATGATGCCACGAATCAAGGGCACCACAAAATCCACATGAACTAGACGTGGCCATATGACGGTGATGTCTGATATCCTCCGTGGGAAGTGATTGTCTTGCAAGTCGCCATAGGAACATTCTTAGTTTTCCCGGTACCTCTGTTTTCCATATTGCTTTCCATGATCCTTCCTCAATATTTGATCTTGATGTTGCGGTCGTTCCTTCCAACCAGGCCTCTCTTCTCTGCCTAGTTGCTACCAGCATGTTATAGGCCGACCTTACAGAAAAGTGGCCTTTCTTCTCAAACATCCAGCTCCAAGTATCTGGTGTGTTCATTGTGCATAGCGGGATACTCATAATGACTTGAACATCGAAAGGAAGAAACACCTCATCCAACAGCTGCTTGTTCCATGTGGCTGAGGTTGCATCAATGAGCTGTGAGACATGTGTCGGTGAATTCTGCACCCGGCACCCATATGGCCTCATCATTTCCTTTCTTGGTAGCCAATTGTCCTCCCAAATCAAGGTGTCCACCCCGTTACCTATTCGCTTGATGATGCCCTGTTTTAGGATGTCCTTTCCTTCCATGATGGCTCTCCGGATCTGGCTAGGATGGCTACCCAATGTAGCATGTAGAATTGTGGTGTTTGGGTAGTAGATGCTCTTGAGCAAACGCGCACTCAAGGAATCAGGACACTGTAGTAGGCGCCAGACTTGTCTTGATAGCATAGCTAAGTTGAAGAGCTCAAAATCTTTAAAGCCCAAGCCTCCCATGCTTTTTGGTTGGGTCATCGCCTTCCAGGACACCCAGTGAGGCTTGTGTTGGTCATCCTTACTGCCCCACCAGAACTTTCTGATTAACATGTTCAAATGCTCGCACAGACCCCTAGATAGTTTGAAGCACGACATGGAATATACTGATATAGCGTGAGCAACAAATTTAACCAAAACTGCCTTCCCAGCTGTGGACAGAGTCCTCTCGATCCAGCCCTGAATTTTACTCCACAAACGATCTTTCGGAAATTTAAAAGAACCAACTGCTCCACAAATGATCCACTGTGTGTGGAGGAACTATTGCCTCTCGATTGTAACCCTATGATTGTGGAATAAAACTCTATTACCATCGCAAAAAAAAAACTGCTCCACAAACGATCCAGTTGGCTAGATGGCGCTAAAGGCGCGGAGTAGAAGCTCCCGTGTCGCGTTCCTGTTGGCTATTTTTGTCAAAAGCGCCAGCGCGTCGAAGCGACCGGTCCAACGCTAGTACGGCCAGCCAGCTGGAAGCGTTTCCCAATAAGAAATACCCGGCGGAAGCAAATCGAGAGGCAACGGGCGCCGAACCGTGTTGGGCCTCGGTTTCGCGTACATGTTATATCGCCCCTCACCCAGTATATATATGTATATATCTTTCCCTAATAATAAAGCACGGATTGACTCCGTGGGTTCACCGTCACAATACGCTTCTTCTCGTGAATTTACGCTTTCATTTTTTTTCAACACGTCCATATTGTTTTCAAAATCTAAGGTGGTACTAATCTATCCATATTTTTGTACGTTCATATTTTTAGTTTTTTGTACGTTCTTGTACTTAATTGGGCTGGGCCTTCTTTCCCTAAAAGCAATCACGACGCGTTGCCTCACGAGAAACGAGTCTCGGTATCCTTCCTCTTCTTTCATTGATCCTACTTCCTCTCTATTATAAGCAGGTCCACCTCCATAAAAAAACACAGGAGGTCGATCCGCTGCCGCAGCAGACACGGTCTCCTTCTTCTTCAACTTCCACGCTTTCCCTAAACCCTTCCAATAAATACACTGATCCCGATCTCACGGGGCACTTCATCAAGGACAACTGGACAAGGGAGCCCTCCTTGGACGAACATCACCTCACGCACGTGCTTGCACAAACAAACAATTGATTTCAGCGGCCGGTTGAACCTGACCTTGGGCGCCACCTGCGTCGACTGATCTGTTCGACGACCGGCCGGAGTTTTGCTTCGTTGAGTTGCCGAGCGATAGCATGGTGCCTGCACCTGCGCGTACGGCGTACAGGCGATGGACAACTCAGAAAGGACGAGGGGTAGGTGTTGTTCATGTGGGAGAGGGCCAACCATCGGTGCAATCTTGAGCACGATCTCTATGCTTTCATGACGTTCAGAGCCATACCTGACATGAAGTTGTTCGGTCTCACCCCGTACAACCTCGGGTAGCACCAGCAGGACCTAAGCGAGATCTGGCCAGTGGCGTTCTGTGTAGTTGCCAGGCGAGAGGGTTGGCTACCTCCCAAAGAGGCTACATGTGAAGTCCTTGAACAATGAGGATGCTGCCTTGCGTGGCCGATCTGAATCAGGGGACATGCGGGGCTCCATGGCATCATTGCTGGAAACAATAGCAGCAGCAGTACTCGCTTTAGGTACGTGCTCCTCTAATCAATAAATCCACAATTATGTATCGCACAATCTCATCGGTCAACGATGCTGCCAGCATGTCACCCAGGTTGTTGTTTTGGTGTACTACGGCCGGGGTGCCAGACTAAAGCTTTTCCCCATGAATAATCCGTGAAGCAATTATGTAAGCTAAAGATTCATAACTAACGTTTCTTTTGTTTCTTCAGTTCTCCAAAGACAAGGCAATTAGGTCATCTGAAGAATCCTCGATCTAATTATTCAATTTATGAATCAACTATGCCTCCGTTCATGAATCATGACTCAAGATAAGACTGATTTTGTTACGCCGGCCAGCTGTGGATTACTGTCATGTACGCGTATTTGATCGTAGGATCACTGTACAACAGGCTTTGGAGCAGGTTCTGATTCATGCAGAGATCCCCAGCAACCTCCTATTTTCAGGATATTAGATGGATACAGAATCCAGTAACCCTTCAATAGATAAAGGAAGTCCCATTTTCTGTTGATAATTTGCACGACAGGGTTCTAGCTAATTTATGATCGTGCCGACAATCGGCCACCAATGCCTGAAGATTTGAGGTGTGACTCAAATTTCGTGTTGTTAGAAATCAACAATGGAGATTTCAGTTTTGTCATGTATATTCATACGAATTTCTTATTTAACAGATCATAAAAATTTATTCTATAATCAGATCTTGGTATGTTTTCAGATATTTCAGAGAAGAAAGAAGTGTCTAGAGGTGTGGATGTTTGTCATATTTTTAGGGGGAATCAAGTCTGCAGAATACACACTGATTTTAGGAATTTGAATGTTACCCATGGTCAGACACAGATGTAGTTTATTAGCAAGTATCTTATGTTGATGGTGTGTAAGCATCTCAGCACCCCCCCCCCCCCTCGCGCAAAAAAAAGCATCTCAGCCTCCCAGTTGCCTATTTCGTTCCTAACAGAACCATCATGGCTGGGCTAAAATCTATACTGAACCTTCGCTACGTAGAAAGCTAGCCAAGAAGCATCATAACGACCCTCCTCAGCAAGCTTTAGATTTGGTTGTGCATCACAAAGATGACAAGATTACAGATTTACTGTACTAATTTCCGTTGATTTATAATTGTTTACGGTCGCCGTTTATGGACGAAAATTACATTACATGTAGGCGGTTTTGTGTGAGATTAATATTTTTATAAAATGTAGCATTGTCCATCTATCTTCCTCATTCTACTCATGGCACTTGATGTGGTTTATTGCTAGGCTAAATGGCTTAATGAAATGAATTGATTAAGAGGTGGAGCATGTCTTGCGTTTTAATACCCGATCCATATTTCCAACCAATATTTTATAGCTGGCTACTTTCTAACTTTGCTCATATACATGCTAAATTATACATCATCTTATATTCCAACGAGAGGGATAATGAAAATATATAGAGGAATATAAATCTGCATACATTATTGACATCTTACAGTTTTATATTTGGGATCATGGCCATTTCAATATGATTTTTTGGTGATCTGCAATAGTTCTTTCTTGATGCAATGGGTGGTATATGGTTTTCCCATGGTTGCTATGTTAGTAAAA
This sequence comes from Triticum aestivum, assembly GCF_018294505.1. NCBI lineage: Eukaryota > Viridiplantae > Streptophyta > Magnoliopsida > Poales > Poaceae > Triticum > Triticum aestivum. The sequence continues at coordinate 136,449,640 of NC_057800.1, read as the reverse complement.
AAATATGTAAGCTTATATTCATTTTGTTCTCTAAGGAGTATACTAGGACACTCATTTTAATAGGTACTATGCACGTGAGCTCTCAAAAAGCTCTATGAGCAAACTTAATATATCATCATATTGGTATGTGGATCGCATATAGGATTTGTAAATGTACATCTCAAATCTTTATTTGTTGTAGTGAAAATGGATATGCTATTGTAGATTCTACTTGAGTCTTTGCATCTATAGTGCTATATTCATGTAAGTGATTTGCCTCTCCATAGCTTTTTAGGTCTTAGAGTTTCTCCTTCCGTTTCCAAAAATACATATTTTTTCAGTAAATCAATGTAAAAGAATATGTGTTTTGAACATTTACCTTTTGAATATTTAGAGTATGTCAATGCTTATTTTTTATCGTTTAGATATATCCCCGCACCAAAATTTACCTAATTCTATTGTTAGCTAACATGATTACTTAATCATACTTAGTTGGTTTTTATTTATTTATTTTCATAAGATTTTCAACTTTTGCATATCTTGAGAGTGCTGAATTCGATTTATCAAAAATAAATCCAATATTGAACTCAATGGAAAGAGGATAAGCGTCAGAACTGATGGGGTAATACTGAAAAGGAGGTCCTGAATGACCTATGTGTGTGGGAGTAGAGGGTTATAAATCATGATTATTGAGTTATATGGCCATTTGTTTTTCCCGTTGCAACGCACGGGCATATTTCCTAATATATACCTAATATAAGGCAAAGAACAGCCACCCTCGTCTTGTTCCCGACCCAACGCGCCGCCGCCAAGGGAACCCCTCGCGTTGCGATGTCGTCAACGGAGATGCAGATGCGATTCTGCCGGGGATCAGGGGAAACAGTGGATTCGTTTCACGCCTCCCGCTACCCCAGCCCTTCCACGGAGGATCCGGCTTGCCTGCTCCCTCGCCGTGCTCCCACTCCATCCTACGCTTCCACGGAGGACCTAGGGGATCTCCATGATTCGCTGGAGGAGGTGGATGTAGTCGAACTCGACCCCCATGACCAGCCGGCGCGCATGGTCGCAGGTGCGTATGCTTTGCACACTCCTTCACTTTATGCACGCTCCATCGGGAAGGTTTTGGATGGATCTTGTTTGAGTTGATCAATTACTTTGATGTAATTGCGCATATTCAGATCCTGGTCAGATTGCCTGGCATGCCCTGGACCTCAAGTTCCCACGCGAGGAGAGCGAATCAGACTGGAGCGACTGGAGCGAGGGCGATGGCCGACTGATTGACGGGGAGGAGAAAGATTGCCCAGGTACCTATTTATACATCTAGATTCAATTTCCCCGAAATTTCAACTATGTTTAAGTTAACCCCCCGGAATTCTACACTAATTCTTCAGGGAATGAAGTAGTCGATAGCGATGATGATGATGATGACGACGACGACGACAACTGCAATGTTCAAGTCGTTTACGAGGACAAAAGCCCAAACACGAAGATAATCTGCCCAGGTATCTAATTATCTATTCAGTTGAAAACAAAACTCGTAACCACCCACAGATCATCTGCCGATCTATGACACAATGATTCTCCAGGAAAGCTCTATCCTGAGAGCGAAGCAGAGGAAATTGAGCTGGAATGGATTGAGAGCTACTGCAAGCAGATGGGAGAATACTCGGAACTGTTTGATGACATTCTGGCCCGGGAGGACCACGACGATTTTACTACTTTGCCTCCTTTTCCTATGAAACTGCTCCCTCCCACAACATCTCTATGCTTCATGGATGGCGGGTACTGCTACCACAGTCTTTACAAGACCCATGATACTTCTACCAGTAAGTGCCACTCGTTCCTAGTAATCTGTCTTTGTGCTGTTTGCTTAACAACTCACTTTGGTTCCTAATGTATGTTTGCAGCTGCATCAACTCTTGGATATCGCACACCGCAACAGATGCTACAGTTCTTTTCGATGCGTTTATCAAGCTCTGGGCTCTCCTATCCCATTAGTGTGTATGGAATACTTGCTGTTCGCGACGACTTGGACCAGCGACGGAATTATCTCTTTAACTGTCCTAGAGATACTGCTGTAGAGATTGTGAATCAGGTAAATAAAGCTTGCTTTGTTTACAAAATTGCTGGACGCTGACCTATGATGTTCAACAGCTCAACTCTATGATATTTTATGTCAGTCATCTAAGTTGATTTGTTTTGGATCTATTTATTATTTGCCTGGGTCCATTAAATGATCTGTGAGATGAGCTGCATTTTTTGTAAAAGTAAATAATCAATAGCAAGCATTTGCGCTGTTAAGAAGCACTGCCATTTAACAGATCACATTAGTTTTTATATGATGTGCGTGCTAATACATGTACATACAAATCGTCATCTGGTCAATATACTTAAGTTTAGCACTTTGTCTATTTCTTTTCACAAGTCATGAGTTGACTGCTTGTGTGCATTAAGATGGTTATAACTTTAATCAGCAAGATACTAGGCGTCTGTGGTTACTGATTGTGATTTTCCCAGTCTTAAACTTTTGGGAACGAGACATGGTAATAATATGGTTATAACTTAAACCAGCAAGCTTTTTGTGTATGATAGCGAGGTACCCATTCTTTTGGGACTGAGAGAGGGGTTATAATGTGTGTGAATATTTTGTACCCATTAATCTTTAAGCTCCCGAGATGAATGGGGTCAAAGGGATAAAATGACATTAAAGTCACATGCTTGCTTCCTTTCACCCAATATTTGACTTAGACGAACACGCATGTCTTATATGAGTTAGTTCTGTTGGTACAGTACTAATGTATGTATTTGAAGGTTGATGTAGCTTGTTGGGTTCTAATAAGATATCAAATTGCAGGAATCCTTTGACTTGCCTCTTTGTAGCCCGTGTCGAGGAATATATGTACTGGACGAGGCACTACTAGAAGTTGATCTCTGGGTAAAGAAGGAAGGGAATGGATCAGCTGACAAGCATATACTTTCTGCATATGCTGAGATTGAAGTCCGTGCAAATTTTGATATTATGCTGGGTGGTCGGATTCCTGGTGTTGATTGCAACTTGGACCTGACATACATGATCATTGCACGAAGTATTGAGGCGGTAGTACAAGTCTATGCAGAGGTTGACCATCCTCATCACGTGAAGTTCACTGCTTTAAGCACTGGCTATGACGATGAGATTGTGCTGTTTGATGACAAGATATCTGGGAGTGTGAAACTGTTCCAACATATTGTCGCGGTTAAGAGAAATGAAAATTTGGATGTTCTTCTAAGAGTCGATGAATCGCTGTTTCAGTGGACTTTTCATGATGAGTATGTTGGACCCGTCAGTTCTCCCGATGACTCAATCCTTCAGTATGGCCAGTTTTTTGTGAGGGTGCTTTTTGCTCCAAAGAACTCTGCATGAAGCCCACCGCCGGCCTCCTGCAAACTGCGATTAAGTGAAGACTCAGTTCTTCAGCTTGGCCAGTTTCTTGTGAGGCTGCTCCAAAGAACTCCACATGAAGACCATCGCCGGCATCCTGACAAACTGCGGTTTAAGTGAAGGGCTGAAGGTGTCCTGTGCCTTCTACTTAGTATAGCATTATAGTCCAGTGTGTTAAGCTGAACCGCTGTAAACCTCAACATGCTCAATGCGTGCATATTCTCTGCCTGCCTGCTATGTGTTTTTGACTTGTATCATCCAGTGGTCGTGATGCTGTCTTTGAAACCTTGGCATGCACAATTTGCCAATTTGGTCAGCACAAAGCGCGTTTTGATGTTGGTATGAGACAGGCAAAGTGAAGGCTGAAGGTGTCCTATGCTGTTCTAGACTTCTACTACTTAGTACTCCCTCTGTAAAGGGACGGGGGGGGGGGGGGGGGGGGGAGTAGTAGTTTTAACCGCTGTAAAGGTGATCATGCTCTAAGTTCTGTGGATGCATATTCTTTGCTTGCTTGCTATTTTGTTTTTGACTTGTAATATGTAATATTTTCATTCTAATTTTGATACATCATCCGGTGATTGGTGATGCCGTCGTTGAAACTTAGGCATATGCACCACTCGCCAATTTGGTAAGCGCAAAGTGGGTTTTGACGTTGGTATGGGATAGGCAAGAACCCACTTTTGCCGACCTAATTTAGCATGTCAAACCGAGATTCCAAATTAGGGTATCTTCAATGCCGTTCATCAAATCGGACAACCCAAACGTTTGCGGGCACGTCCGGACATGCAACCCTATGCAGCAAATGTCTGCTCTCTTTTTTAACAAGTTACTATAGGGTAAAACACCCCATGGCTCTTCATTTTATTGCAAACAATAAGCTACGATATGCACATGACCCAAGGCCAAAGAAACAGAAAAAGGAAATATTTACAGGCATTACATTCTGCTCTCTTTTTGCTTACCACTTCTGAAAGCAATTCAAGCTTGAAAGTTTTCGGATGTGCCCAACCTGCTCGGCCCTGGACAGGACCTCCTCACAACGGCGCCAACGCCCAACGGGGCACATGGTCAGATGGTCTACTCGGCCATGCTGTATTGCGCACGGTTGCCCGATCTTTAGATCCCGCGATACCCAAAAGCCGGACAAATGTGGCAGAAAAGGCAGCCGGCCACGACCTATGCCGACAAACGGCCTGGACCATTGCAGTTGCGTTCGCCTTCACTGGAACCAGCCTCCTCTATTAGAGCATCTACAGCCAGACATCTCTTACGTCCGGACGGACCGGTCACGTTTTCTTAACCCAGATGGACGTCTCAAACGTCCGAGCTAACTGGCACCCCTCATATTCGGCCCAAATATGAGGCGGATATAGGGCGCCCGGGCGCGTCCGGACACGCCCGCCATGTCGGTCTCGGTCTGACGGCAGGGTCCCACGTGGAAACGTACAGAAACCCGTCGATCTGACGGACGCCGCGTTCTTTGCCGCGATGTGAACGCCGTGTGGTGCTGCTTTGGCTCGCCGCCCAAAACCAAATCCAGCTATTTAAGCCGGTCGGCGTCCCACAACCCTAACCCATCCACCTCCCTCTCTCAGCGCCGCCAGTCCCCTCCCTCTCCTACTCCGGCGCTCTGCCCACGGTCCGACGCTCCGCCCACGCTCCGGCACTCCGCCATGGTCCGGAGCAAGATCACCTACTATGGCATGCTGATGCCGAAGCACCGCTACGAGATCCAGCAGGAGATCTGTGCGAGGCAAGCCGCGCGCGTCGCCCGCATTGCTGCCGTGCTACCTCCGGACTCGTGGGAGCCAGAGGAGGAGCAGCCGAGGAAGAGGAGGAGGAGGAGATGGCTCTGATGAAGATGGAGGAGCGGAGCAGCAGGAGCCGGAGCTGCCAGGCTTCAACATGGAGCAGGCGGAGGTGGAGTTCACTGTCGCCCAGTCTGACGAGATGGCGGAGCAGTAGGCCATCCTAGAGTCCATCCATGATGAGGCCTATGTGAAGGCCAATCGAGCAGTAGACGAAGTCCGACGCGCTCTTCGCTGAACTCGGCATGGAGATAGAGGCGGAGGAGGCCAGAGTGGAGCAGCCGGAGGCATGGAAGGAGCCGGAGCTGCAACTGCGGCCCATGCTGCCAGAGTCGGGCACGGAGATCGTCGACATCTCTGACCATGAGTAGCTATGTGATCGACGTAGTACATAGATTTATTTTAGTTTGCATGTTTTTTGTATGAATTTAAAAATCTAGTATGAGATGTCTGCATGCAACTGTTGAAATTTGAGGCATGTTCGATAACAGTCTACGAACGTGTCCGGATGCATCCACGGATGTTTGAGAAACCAGATTTGTCAAATCCGACTATAAATGTTGTTAGGCCTTTAGCAAAGGCGACCATTGCTACTGGCACACTGGTCAATAAACGCCCGTCCTCTACAGACGCACGGGAGCCTTTAGCAAAGACGACCATTGCTACTGGCACACTGGTCAATAAACACCCGGCCTCTACAGACGCACGGGAGCGACACTAGAAGGATAGTTCTGCATGGATGGCTCATGTTCGAGAATTGGTCAGGATGCGGCGTCCCATTTGAGGGTTAATTTTGGAGATGCCCTAATAAACTATGCTCCATAATTTTAAGGCTTTACAACCAATTCAGGTTTTTAATTTGGTATTGGATCATCCAATCCAATTTTGATCGGGTCAACACTTTATCAAGGAGCTTTGTAGTTCAATACACTATGCCCTCAAATTTTTTATGCCTCACAATCAACTGAGGCAGTATCAAAGCTAGCATCGGATTATGCCGCAAAAATAAAAGCTAACTTAAGTGATGCACTCTAGTGATTTTTTATATTTTATAAGAAAGAATTACAAAGGTTATTGTTGCTAGGCCTAGGGCTATAGCCCCAACTGCCCTAGGCCCGTCTTTGTCACTGCACTGAGGTTTCCAATTTAGAATTGGATCATTCGATTTTGAACGGGTCAACAATTTTTTAATGAGCTCTTTTAATCAATTAATTATGCTCGTTAGTTTTGGAGCTTTTTCATTCGATTGAGATATTCAATTATGAATTTGGTTCATGATTTTGACAAAGTCAATAACTTTTTAAATTTAATCGGCAGCAATCGGCCATAAAAACGTATGCATCATCTTACCACCTAGAAAAAAATAACTCCAATATATGATATGTAGCATCAATAGAGTATACACATCCACGGATGTAGAAAATTCCTCACATAAGTATGTGTTCTTTAGCAGATAATATAGAATCACACCGCAAAAGGCCCACCAAAAGACTATTGTAAAATAAAAAGAATATACACTCCTCATCTCCCACACTCGCCAAACGAAGTACTCGTTCTAAAATATAAGGTGCATCTGTTTATTGTAAATCAAATTTGTTTAAGTTGACAAAGGTCAGAGTCAAAAATATCGACATCGGCAATACTAAAAATACAACATTAAAATTTATTTCATGGTGAATCTAATGATAGCGATTTGATATTATGAATATGGACATATTTCTCTACAAATTTGGTCAAACTTATTGAGGTTTGACATTTCTAAAGACTTATATTCTACATCTTTTATATTTTGACGCAAACAGAGTACTCCCTCCATCCATATATATAGGGTCTAATGAATTTTTCAAGACTGCCTTTGACTATTGATAAGATTAATAGTATATGAGTTGTATAATGTGAAAATTTTATCATTGGAAGCTACTTTCACGTAAGAATTTGACAGTATGCTTTGCGTAACTTGTGTGTCTTATATTATTACTCTAACATGTAATTAAAATTAGCTTTGAAAAACACATTAGGCCTTGTATATATGATAGGGGGAGTAACTTTTTTATGAAAATTTAACAACACCAACGGAGGCGGCAAAAGCGCGTCAACCTGCAGTTCTACTCGAGAAAAGTCCATTTTAAACGCTGCTATTAATTATACCAGCACCGCTTTTTCGGAACGCGCTACTATTAATTAGCTGTAGCGGTTTCCCCCCCCCCCCCCCCCCCCCCCCCGCTTCCTGCCCCGTTTCAGTTTCAGTAAACTGCAATTTCCAGATACTAGGTACTACTAGATATCAATTTCATAAAGGATTATAGGTACTAGGTAGTACTCCCTCCGTTCCAAATTACTCGTCGTGGTTTTGAACTATAGTCAACATGCATCCTCAAGTAGTACTGGGTGATATTGACGACGATCATCATATGTAGTTCTAGATGATATCGATGACGATCATCATATGTAGTTCTACATGATATCGACGACAATCATCATATGTAGTTCTAGATGATATCGATGACGATCATCATCCTCAAGGCTAGGCGGTGGGTGTTCCTGATAGTAATTATGATGGCCTGTCCAACATGAAGATTCTTGACAACGAGGAATCTCTTCCACCCAACCGAGTTTAAGTGTGTGCGACCGTCCGTGTCCATGCGGTAAGTACAGGTGGTGACGGAGCCCCTTGCGGTAAGGCCTAGTCCAACTGAGCTTTCTTCATCAGGCTCGATATCACAACTCACAGATAGGCTCTTTGGCAATTTCTGAATAAGAAAAGCATATTAATTAATAAATAGCCTCGCACATACTCTTGCAAATATATTTCTATTAAGTATAGATTTCTACACTATCAAAAGACACAGTACTACACATTTGTACTAAGTATGAATTCTACTAATAAGTATATATGGATTATCTACACTATTAATAGTTCCTTGGATTCTACACTAATAAGCATGTGATCGGACTCTACACTAAAGCATATCATCGACTAGATTTCACACAACATATCATTGGACTCTACACTAAGCATATCATCGGATAATTTGCATTTGTAAGTATAACATACCATATCATGCCGATCGACCATGGTACTTGTCAGGCGGGTCACGAATGGCACCCCGACAAAGTCATCACATGGCAGAATTAGGTCCCATAGGTTGCACACCTCCTCCTCTCTTAGCCTCATTCTTTGAGCTAAGATGGCTTCATGAAGTGGGTCCTCATCATCTTCATCGAGTGGGTCCTCATCATCTTCATCATCTTGGTCATCTTCCACCAGGTTGATATAAATGACAGCCAGCTTGGGTCTTTCTGTTGGGGAACATAGTAATTTCAAAAAAAAAATCTTACGCACACGCAAGATCATGGTGATGCATAGCAACGAGAGGGGAGAGTGTTGTCTACGTACCCTCGTAGACCGAAAGCGGAAGCGTTAGCACAACGCGGTTGATGTAGTCGTACGTCTTCATGATCCGACCGATCAAGTACCGAACGTACGGCACCTCCGAGTTCAGTACACGTTCACCCCGATGGCGTCCCTCGAACTTCGATCCAGCCGAGTGTTGAGGGAGAGTTTCGTCAGCACGACGGCATGGTGACGATGATGATGTTCTACTGACGCAGGGATTCGCCTAAGTACCGCTAGAGTATTATCGAGGTGGATTATGGTGGAGGGGGCACCGCACACGACTAAAAGATCAAACGATCAATTGTTGTCTCTAGGGTGCCCTCCTGCCCATGTATATAAAGGAGCAAGGGGGGTGCAGCCGGCCAGGAGAGAGGGCGCGCCAGGAGGAGTCCTACTCCCATCGGGAGTAGGACTCCCCCCTTTCCTAGTTGGATTAGGACTTGGGAGGGGGAAAGAGGAGGGAGAGAGGAAGGAAGGAGGGCGCCGCCCCCTCTCCTTGTCCTATTCGGACTAGGGGGAGGGGCGCGCGACCCAGCCCTGGCCGCCTCTCATCTTCTCCGTAAAGGCCCACTAAGGCCCATTAACCTCCCGGGGGGTTCCGGTAACCTCCCGGTACTCCGGTAAAATCCCAATTTCACCCGGAACACTTCCGATATCCAAACATAGGCTTCCAATATATCAATCTTCGTGTCTCGACCATTTCGAGACTCCTCGTCATGTCCGTGATCACATCCGGGACTCTGAACAACCTTCGGTACATCAAAACATATAAACTCATAATATAACTGTCATCGAAACGTTAAGCGTGCGGACCCTACGGGTTCGAGAACTATGTAGACATGACCGAGACACGTCTCCGGTCAATAACCAATAGAGGAACCTGGATGCTCATATTGTTTCCCACATATTCTATGAAGATCTTTATCGGTCAGACCGCATAACAACATACGTTGTTCCTGTTGGGGAACGTTGCAGAAAACAAAAATTTTCCTACGGTTTCACCAAGATCCATCTAGGAGTTCATCTAGCAACGAGTGATCGGATTGCATCTACATACCTTTGTAGATCACGCGCGTAAGCGTTCAAAGAACGGGGATGAGGAAGTCGTACTCGACGTGATCCAAATCACCGGAGATCCTAGCGCCGAACGGACGACACCTCCGCGTTCAACACACGTATGGTCAGTGTGACGTCTCCTCCTTCTTGATCCAGCAAGGGGAAAGGAGAGGTTGAGGAAGATGGCTCCAGCAGCAGCACGACGGCGTGGTGATGGTGGAGCTGCAGTACTCCGGCAGGGCTTCACCAAGCTCTATGGAGGAGGAGGAGGTGTTGGAGAGGGAGAGGGAGGCACCAAAAAGCGTAGGTATGAGGCCCTCCCTCCCCCCCCACTATATATAGGGGGCCTAGGGGGGCGGCGGCCCTAGGAGATGCAATCTCCTAGGGGGGCGGCGGCCAAGGGGTGGGGGGCTTGCCCCCCAAGCAAGGGGGCGCCCCCTTTAGGGTTTCCCCACCCTAGGCGCATGGGCCCTAGGGGAAAGTGGCGCCCCAGCCCACTTTGGGCTGGATCCCTTCCCACTTCAGCCCATGGGGCCCTCCGGGATAGGTGGCCCCACCCGGTGGACCCCCGGGACCCTTCCGGTGGTCCCGGTATAATACCGGTGACCCCGAAACTTGTCCCGACGGCCGAAATAGCACTTCCTATATATAATTCTTTACCTCCGGACCATTCCGGAACTCCTCGTGACGTCCGGGATCTCATCTGGGACTCCGAACAACTTTTAGGTTACTGCATATACATATCCCTACAACCCTAGTGTCACCGAATCTTAAGTGTGTAGACCCTATGGGTTCGGGAGACATGTAGACATGACCGAGATGGCTCTCCGGTCAATAACCAACAGCGGGGTCTGGATACCCATGTTGGCTCCCACATGCTCCTCGATGATCTCATCGGATGAACCACAATGTCGAGGATTCAAGCAACCCCGTATACAATTCCCTTTGTCAATCGGTACGTTACTTGCCCAAGATTCGATCGTCGGTATCCCAATACCTCGTTCAATCTCGTTACCGGCAAGTCACTTTACTCGTACCGTAATGCATGATCCCGTGACCAGACACTTGGTCACTTTGAGCTCATTGTGATGATGCATTACCGAGTGGGCCCAAGAGATACCTCTCCGTCATATGGAGTGACAAATCCCAGTCTTGATCCGTGTCAACCCAACAGACACTTTCGGAGATACCCGTAGTATACCTTTATAGTCACCCAGTTACGTTGTGACGTTTGGTACACCCAAAGCACTCCTACAATATCCGGGAGTTACACGATCTCATGGTCTAAGGAAAAGATACTTGACATTGGAAAACTCTAGCAAATGAACTATACGATCTTGTGCTATGTTTAGGATTGGGTCTTGTCCATCACATCATTCTCCTAATGATGTGATCTCGTTATCAATGACATCCAATGTCCATAGTCAGGAAACCATGACTATCTGTTAATCAATGAGCTAGTCAACTAGAGGCTTACTAGGGACATGTTGGTGTCTAAGTATTCACACATGTATTATGATTTCCGGATAACACAATTATAGCATGAATAAAAGACAATTATCATGAACAAGGAAATATAATAATAATCCTTTTATTATTGCCTCTAGGGCATATTTCCAACAGTCTCCCACTTGCACTAGAGTCAATAATCTAGTTACATTGTGATGAATCGAACACCCATGGAATTCTGGTGTTGATCATGTTTTGCTCTAGGGAGAGGTTTAGTCAACGGATCTGCTACATTCAGGTCCGTATGTACTTTACAAATTTCTATGTCTCCATCTTGAACATTTTCACGGATGGAGTTAAAGCGACGCTTGATGTGCCTTGTCTTCTTGTGAAACCTGGGCTCCTTGGCAAGTGCAATAGCTCCAGTGTTGTCACAGAAGAGCTTGATCGGCCCCGACGCATTGGGTATGACTCCTAGGTCGGTGATGAACTCCTTCACCCAAATTGCTTCATGTGCTGCCTCCGAGGCTGCCATGTACTCCGCTTCACATGTAGATCCCACCACGACGCTTTGCTTGCAACTGCACAAGCTTACTGCCCCACCATTCAAAATATACACGTATCCGGTTTGTGACTTAGAGTCATCCAGATCTGTGTTGAAGCTAGCGTCGACGTAACCTTTTACGACGAGCTCTTCGTCACCTCCATAAACGAGAAACATTTCCTTAGTCCTTTTCAGGTACTTCAGGATATTCTTGACCGCTGTCCAGTGTTCCTTGCCGGGATTACTTTGGTACCTTCCTACCAAACTTACGGCAAGGTTTACATCAGGTCTGGTACACAACATGGCATACATAATAGAACCTATGGCTGAGGCATAGGGGATGATGCTCATCTCTTCTATATCTTCTGCCGTGGTCGGACATTGAGCTGAGCTCAATTTCACACCTTGCAACACAGGCAAGAACCCCTTCTTAGACTGATCCATATTGAACTTCTTCAATATCTTATCAAGGTATGTGCTTTGTGAAAGACCTATGAGGCGTCTTGATCTATCTCTGTAGATCTTGATGCCTAATATATAAGCAGCTTCTCCAAGGTCCTTCATTGAAAAACTCTTATTCAAGTAGGCCTTAATGCTGTCCAAAAGCTCTATATCATTTCCCATCAAAAGTATGTCATCTACATATAATATGAGAAATGCTACAGAGCTCCCACTCACTTTCTTGTAAACGCAGGCTTCTCCATAAGTCCGCATAAACCCAAACGCTTTGATCATCTCATCAAAGCGAATGTTCCAACTCCGAGATGCTTGCACCAGCCCATAAATCGAGCATTGGAGCTTGCACACCTTGTCAGCATTCTTAGGATCGACAAAACCTTCTGGCTGCATCATATACAATTCTTCCTTAAGGAAACCATTAACGAATGCCGTTTTGACGTCCATTTGCCATATCTTATAATCATAGAATGCGGCAATTGCTAACATGATTCAGACGGACTTCAGTTTCGCTACCGGTGAGAAAGTCTCATCGTAGTCAACCCCTTGAACTTGTCGATAACCCTTAGCGACAAGCCGAGCTTTATATATGGTAACATTACCATCTGCGTCTGTCTTCTTCTTAAAGATCCATTTATTTTCTATGGCTCGCCGCTCAACGGGCAAGTCAGTCAAAGTCCATACTTCGTTTTCATACATGGATCCTATCTCGGATTTCATGGCTTCCAGCCATTTGTCGGAATCCGGGCCCGCCATCACTTCTTCATAGTTCGAAGGTTCACCGTTGTCTAACAACATGATTTCCAAGACAGGGTTGCCGTACCACTCTGGTGCGGAACGTGTCCTTGTGGACCTATGAATTTCAGTAGGAGCTCGATCAGAAGTATCTTGATCATCATTATTAACCTCCTCTCTAGTCGGTGCAGGCACCCCAGGAACATTTTCTTGAGTTGCGCCATTTTTCGGTTCAAGAGGTAATACTTCATCAAGTTCTACTTTCCTCCCACTTACTTCTTTCGAGAGAAACTCCTTCTCTAGAAAGGATCCATTCTTGGCAACAAAGATCTTGCCTTCGGATCTGAGGTAGAAGGTGTACCCAATAGTTTCTTTAGGGTATCCTATGAAGACGCATTTTTCCGACTTGGGTTCGAGCTTTTCAGGTTGAAGTTTCTTGATATAAGCATCGCATCCCCAAACTTTTAGAAATGACAGCTTAGGTTTCTTCCCAAACCATAATTCATACGGTGCTTGGCGAAGCCCTGCGGGATTGCCACGCTCCTCCACCACCACCACGCCGTTGTGCTGCTGTTGGATGGAGTCTTCCTCAACCTCTCCCTCTCTCCTTGCTGGATCAAGGCGTGGGAGACGTCATCGGGCTGTACGTGTGTTGAACGCGGAGGTGCCGTGCGTTCGGCACTTGATCATCGGTGATTTGAATCACGACGAGTACGACTCCATCAACCCCGTTCACTTGAACGCTTCCGCTTAGCGATCTACAAGGGTATGTAGATGCACTCTCCTTATACTCGTAGCTGGTTTCTCCATAGATAGATCTTGGTGACGCGTAGGAAAATTTTGAATTTCTGCTACGTTCCCCGACAGTGATATCAGAGCCAGGTTTATTGCGTAGATTCTTTGCACGAGTAGAACACAAAGTAGTTGTGGGCGTTGATTTTGTTCAATATGCTTACCGTTACTAGTCCAATCTTGTTTCGACGGTATTGTGGGATGAAGCGGCCCGGACCGACCTTACACGTACTCTTACGTGAGACAGGTTCCACCAATTGACATGCACTTGGTGCATAAGGTGGCTAGCGGGTGCCAGTCTCTCCCACTTTAGTCGGAACAGATTCGATGAAAAGGGTCCTTATGAAGGGTAAATAGCAATTGGCATATCACGTTGTGGTTTTGCGTAGGTAAGAAACGTTCTTGCTAGAAACCCATAGCAGCCACGTAAAACATGCAACAACAATTAGAGGACGTCTAACTTGTTTTTGCAGGGTATGTCATGTGATGTGATATGGCCAAAAGGATGTGATGAATGATATATATGTGATGTATGAGATTGATCATGTTCTTGTAATAGGAATCACGACTTGCATGTCGATGAGTATGACAACCGGCAGGAGCCATAGGAGTTGTCTTTATTTATTGTATGACCTGCGTGTCATTGAAGAACGCCATGTAAACTACTTTACTTTATTGCTAAATGCGTTAGTCATAGAAGTAGAAGTAGTCGTTGGCGTGACAACTTCATGAAGACACGATGATGGAGATCATGATGATGGAGATCATGGTGTCATGCCGGTGACAAGATGATCATGGAGCCCCGAAGATGAAGATCAAAGGAGCTATATGATATTGGCCATATCATGTCACTACTCTATTTGATTGCATGTGATGTTTATCATGTTTATGCATCTTGTTTACTTAGGACGACGGTAGTAAATAAGATGATCCCTTACAAAATTTCAAGAAGTGTTCTCCCCTAACTGTGCACCGTTGCTACAGTTCGTCGCTTCTAAGCACCACGTGATGATCGGGTGTGATGGATTCTTACGTTCACATACAACGGGTGTAAGATAGTTTTACACAGCGAAAACACTTAGGGTTAACTTGACGAGCCTAGCATGTGCAGACATGGCCTCGGAACACGGAGACCGAAAGGTCGAGCATGAGTCGTATAGTAGATACGATCAACATGAAGATGTTCACCGATGATGACTAGTCCGTCTCACGTGATGATCGGACACGACCTAGTTGACTCGGATCATGTGATCACTTAGATGACCAGAGGGATGTCTATCTAAGTGGGAGTTCATAAGATGAACTTAATTATCTTGAACATAGTCAAAAGACCTTTTTGCAAATTATGTCGTAGCTCACGCTTTAGTGCTACTGTTTTAGATATGTTCCTAGAGAAAATATAGTTGAAAGTTGACAGTAGCGATTATGCGGACACTAGAAAGCTCATGTCCTTAATGCACCGCTCAGTGTGCTGAACCCCAAATGTCGTTTGTGGATGTTGTGAACATCGGACATACACGTTTTGATAACTACGTGATAGTTCAGTTAAACGGTTTGGAATTAAGGCACCAAAGACGTTTTTCGAAACATCGCGGAACATATGAGATGTTTCGAGGGCTGAAATTGGGATTTCAGGCTCGTGCCCACGTCAAGAGGTATAAGACCTCCGACGATTTTCTTAACCTGCAAACTAAGGGAGAAAAGCTCAATCGTTGAGCTTGTGCTCAGATTGTCTGAGTGCAACAATCACTTGAATCGAGTGGGAGTTGATCTTCCAGATGAGATAGTGATGTTTTTCCAAAGTCATTACCACCAAGCTGCTAGAGCTTTGTGATGAACTATAACAAATCAGGGATAGATATGATGATCCTTGAGATATTCGTGATGTTTGACACCACGAAAGTAGAAATCAAGAAGGAGCATCAATTGTTGATGGTTGGTGAAACCACTAGTTTCAAGAAGGGCAAGGGCAAGAAGGGATGCTTCATGAAACGGCAAATCAGCTGCTGCACCAGTGAAGAAACCCGAGGTTGAACCCAAACCCGAGACTAAGTGCTTCTGTGATAAGGGGAACAACCACTGGAGCAGAATTACCCTAGATACTTGGTAGATGAGAAGGCTGGCAAAGTCGATAGAAGTATATTGGATATACATTGTGTTGATGTGTACTTTACTAGTACTCCTAGTAGCACCAGGGTATTAGATACCGGTTCGGTTGCTAAGTGTTAGTAACTCGAAATAAAAGCTACGGAATAAACGGAGACTAGCTAAAGGTGAGATGACGATATGTGTTGGAAGTGTTTCCAATGTTGATATGATCAAGCATCACACGCTCCCTCTACCATCGAGATTGGTGTTTGCGTTGAGCATAGACATGATTGGATTATGTCTATCGCAATACGGTTATTCATTTAAGGAGAATAATGGTTACTCTGTTTATTTGAATAATACTTTCAATGGTCTTACACCTAAAATGAATGGTTCATTGAATCTCGATCATAGTGATACACATTTTCATGCCAAAAGATATAAGATAGTAATGATAGTACCACTTACTTGTGGCACTGCCATGTAAGTCATATTGGTATAAAACGCATGAAGAAGCTACATGTTGATGGATCTTTGGACTCACTCGTTTTTGAAAAGTGTGAGACATGCGAACCATGTCTATTGGTGTATATGCATGAAGAAACTCCATGCAAATGGACCGTTTGGACTCAATTGATTTTGAATCACTTGAGATATGCAAATCATACCACATAGGCAAGATGACTGAAAAGCCTCGGTTTTCAATAAGATGGAACAAGATAGCAACTTGTTGGAAGTAACACATTTTGATGTGTGTAGTCCAATGAGTGCTGAGGCATGCAGTGAATATCGTTATGTTCTTACTTCACAGATGATTCGAGTAGATGTTGAATATATTTACTTGATGAAACACAAGTCTGAATTATTGAATGGTTCAAGTAATTTCAGAGTGAAGTAGAAGATCATTGTGACAAGAGCATAAAATGTCTATGATATGATCATAGAGATGTGAATATCTGAGTTACGAGTTTTGGCACACAATTAAGACATTGTGGAAATTGTTTCGCAATTAATACCGCCTGGAACACCATAGTGTGATGGTGTGTCCGAACATCATAACTGCACCCTATTGGATATGGTGCGTACCATGATGTCTCTTATCGAATTACCACTATTGTCCATGGGTTAGGCATTAGAGACAACCACATTCACTTTAAATAGGGCACCACGTAATTCCGTTGAGATGACACCGTATGAATTATGGTTTAGAGAAACCTAAGTTGTCGTTTCTTAAAGGTTTGGGGCTGCAACGCTTATGTGAAAAAGTTTCAGGATTGATAAGCTCGAACCCAAAGCGGATAAAATGCATCTTCATAGGACACCCAAAACAGTTGGGTATACCTCCTGTCTCAGATCCGAAAGCAATAAGGGATTGTTTCTAGAATCAGGTACTTTCTCGAGGAAAAGTTTCTCTCGAATGAATTGAGTGGGAGGATGGTGGAGACTTGATGAGGTTATTGAACCATCACTTCAACAAGTGTGTAGCAGGGCACAGGAAGTTGTTCCTGTGGCACCTACACCAATTGAAGTAGAAGCTTATGATAGTGATCATGAAGTTTCGGATCAAGTCACTACCGTACCTTGTAGGGTGACATGGATACGTACTACTTCAGAGTGGTACGTAATCCTGTCTTGGAAGTCATGTTGCTAGACAACAATGAGCCTACGAGCTATGGAGAAGCGATGGTGGGCCCGGATTCTGATAAATGGCTTGAGGCCATAAAATCCGAGAGAGGATCCATGTATGAAAACAAAGTGAAGACTTTGGCAGAACGGCTCGATGGTCGTAAGGCAAATGAGTACGGATGGATTTTAAATGGAAGACAGACAATGATGGTAAGAATTACCATTAAGAAAGCTCGACTTGTCGTTAAGATGTTTTCCGACAAGTTCAAGGAGTTGACTACGATGAGATTTTCTCACTCGTAGCGATGCTAAGAGTCTGTTGGAATTATATTAGCGATCACTGCATTATTTATGAAATCTTGCAGATAGGATGTCAAAACATTGTTTCCTCGACGATTTTCTTGAGGAAAGGTTGTATGTGATACAACCGGAAGGTTTTGTCAATCCCGAAAGATGCTAATAAGTATGCAAAGCTCCAGCAATCCTTCTAAGGACTGGAGTGAGCATCTCGGAGTTGGAATGTATGCTTTGATGATGATCAAAGATTTTGGGTTTGTACAAAGTTTATGAGAAACTTGTATTTCCAAAGAAGTGAGTGGGAGCACTATAGAATTTCTGATGAGTATATGTTGTTGACATATTGTTGATCAGAAATGACGTAGAATTTCTGGAAAGCATATAGGGTTATTTTGAAAGTGTTTTTCAATGGAAAGCCTGGATTAAGCTACTTGAACATTGAGCATCAAGATCTATAAGGATAGATCAAAATGCTTAATAATACTTTCAAATGAGCACATACCTTGACATGATCTTGAAGGTGTTCAAGATGGACCAGTCAAAGAAGGAGTTCTTTCCTGAGTTGTAAGGTACGAAGTTAAGACTTAAAGCTCGACCACGGCAGAATAGAGAGAAAGGACGAAGGTCGTCCCCTATGCTTAAGACGTAGGCTCTTCAGTATGCTATGCTGTGTACCGCACCTGAAGTGTGCCTTGCCATGAGTCAGTCAAGGGGTACAAGAGTGATCGAAGAATGGCTCACAGGACAGCGGTCAAAGTTATCCTTAGTAACTAGTGGACTAAGGAATTTTCTCGATTATGGAGGTGGTAAAAGAGTTCGTCGTAAAGGTTACGACGATGCAAGCTTGACACCTATCCGGATAGCTCTGAGTAGAGAGACCGGATACATATAATGGAGCAATAATTTAGAATAGCTCCAAGTAGAACAGTTATTTGGATTAGCTCCAAATAGAGCGTGGTAGCTACATCTAGGAGATGACATAGAGATTTGTAAAACACACACGGATCTGAAAGGTTCGGACCCGTTGACTAAAACCTCTCTCACAAGCAACATGATCAAACCTAAAACTCATTGAGTATTAATCACATAGTGATGTGAACTAGACTACTGATTCTAGTAAACTCTTGGGTGTTAGTCACATGGCGATGTGACCTGTGAGTGTTAATCACATGGCGATGTGAACTAGATTATTGACTCTAGTGCAAGTGGGAGACTGTTGGAAATATGCCCTAGAGGCAATAATAAAAGTATTATTATTATATTTCCTTGTTCATGATAATTGTCTTTTATTCATGCTATAACTGTATTATCCGGAAATCGTAATACACGTGTGAATACATAGACCACAATATGTCCCTAGTGAGCCTCTAGTTGACTAGCTCGTTGTGATCAACAGATAGTCATGGTTTCCTGGCTATGGACATTGGATGTCGTTGATAACGGGATCACATCATTAGGAGAATGATGTGATGGACAAGAACCAATCCTAAGACTAGCACAAAAGATCGTGTAGTTCATTTGCTAGAGCTTTGCCAATGTCAAGTATCTCTTCCTTCGACCATGAGAGCGTGTAACTCCTGGATACCGTAGGAGTGCTTGGGTGTATCAAACGTCACAACGTAACTGGGTGACTATAAAGGTGCACTACAGGTATCTCCGAAAGTATCTATTGTTTTATGCGAATCGAGACTGGGATTTGTCACTCCGTGTAAACGGAGAGGTATCTCTGGGCCCACTCGGTAGGACATCATCATATGCGCAATGTGACCAAGTAGTTGATCACGGGATGATGTGTTACGGAACGAGTAAAGTGACTTGCCGGTAACGAGATTGAACAAGGTATTGGATACCGACGATCGAATCTCGGGCAAGTAACATACCGATAGACAAAGGGAATTGAATACGGGATTGATTAAGTCCTTGACATCGTGGTTCATCCGATGAGATCATCGTGGAACATGTGGGAGCCATCATGGGTATCCAGATCCCGCTGTTGGTTATTGACCGGAGAACGTCTCGGTCATGTCTACATGTCTCCCGAACCCGTAGGGTCTACACACTTAAGGTTCGATGACGCTAGGGTTATAAAGGAAGTTTGTATGTGGTTACCGAATGTTGTTCGGAGTCCCGGATGAGATCCCGGACGTCACGAGGAGTTCCGGAATGGTCCGGAGGTAAAGATTTATATATGGGAAGTCCTATTTTGGCCACCGGAAAATGTTCGGGATTTTTCGGTATTGTACCGGGAAGGTTCTAGAAGGTTCCGGAGTGGGGCCCACCTGCATGGGGGGACCCACATGAACGTGGGTAGTGCGGGAAAGGCCCCACACACCTGGTCAAGGCGCACCAAGATCCCCCCTTAGAAGGAATAAGATCATATCCCGAAGGGATAAGATCAAGATCCCTAAAAAGGGGGGATAACAATCGGTGGGGAAGGAAATAATGAGATTTCTTTCCTCCCACCTTGGCCAACGCCCCAATGGACTTGGAGGGCAAGAAACCAGCCCCTCCACCCCTATATATAGTGGGGAGGCGCATGGGAGCTATAGACGAAGTTCTGGCGCAGCCCTTCCCCTCTCCCAAGTCCTCCTCCTCTCCCGCGGTGCTTGGCGAAGCCCTGCGGGATTGCCACGCTCCTCCACCACCACCACGCCGTTGTGCTGCTGTTGGATGGAGTCTTCCTCAACCTCTCCCTCTCTCCTTGCTGGATCAAGGCGTGGGAGACGTCATCGGGCTGTACGTGTGTTGAACGCGGAGATGCCGTGCGTTCGGCACTTGATCATCGGTGATTTGAATCACGACGAGTACGACTCCATCAACCCCGTTCACTTGAACGCTTCCGCTTAGCGATCTACAAGGGTATGTAGATGCACTCTCCTTCTACTCGTAGCTGGTTTCTCCATAGATAGATCTTGGTGATGCGTAGGAAAATTTTGAATTTCTGCTAGGTTCCCCAACAAAGGTCTCATCGTAGTCAATCCCTTGAACTTGTCGAAAACCTTTTGCAACAAGTCGAGCTTTATAGACAGTAACATTACCGTCAGCGTCAGTCTTCTTCTTGAAGATCCATTTATTTTCAATTGCTTGCCGATCACCGGGCAAGTCAAACAAAGTCCACACTTTGTTCTCATACATGGATCCCATCTCAGATTTCATGACCTCAAGCCATTTTGCAGAACCTGGGCTCACCATCGCTTCTTCATAGTTCGTAGGTTCGTCATGGTCTAGTAACATAACTTCCAGAACAGGATTACCATACCACTCTGGTGCGGATCTTACTCTAGTTGACCTATGAGGTTCAGTAACAACTTGATCTAAAGTTTCATGATCATCATCATTAACTTCCTCACTAATTGGTGTAGGTGTCGCAGAAACCGGTTTCTGTGATGAACTACTTTCCAATAAGGGGATAGGTACAGTTACCTCATCAAGTTCTACTTTCCTCCCACTCACTTCTTTCGAGAGAAACTCCTTCTCTAGAAAAACTCTGAATTTAGCAACAAAAGTCTTGCCTTCGGATCTGTGATAGAAGGTGTACCCAACAGTCTCCTTTGGGTATCCTATGAAGACACATTTCTCCGATTTGGGTTCGAGCTTATCAGGTTGAAGCTTTTTCACATAAGCATCGCAGCCCCAAACTTTCAGAAACGACAACTTTGGTTTTTTACCAAACCACAGTTCATAAGGCGTCGTCTCAACGGATTTTGATGGTGCCCTATTTAACGTGAATGCGGCCGTCTCTAAAGCATAACCCCAAAACGATAGCGGTTAATCAGTAAGAGACATCATAGATCGCACCATATCTAGTAAAGTACGATTACGACGGTCGGACACACCATTACGCTGTGGTGTTCCGGGTGGCGTGAGTTGCAAAACTATTCCACATTGTTTCAAATGAAGACCAAACTCATAACTCAAATATTCTCCTCCACGATCAGATCGTAGGAATTTTATTTTCTTGTTATGATGATTTTCAACTTCACTCTGAAATTCTTTGAACTTTTCAAACGTTTCATACTTATGTTTCATTAAGTAGATATACCCATATCTGCTTAAATCATCTGTGAAGGTGAGAAAATAACGATATCCGCCCCGAGCCTCAACATTCATCGGACCACATACATCTGTATGTATGATCTCCAACAAATCTGTTGCTCTCTCCATAGTACCGGAGAACGGCGTTTTAGTCATCTTGCCCATGAGGCACGGTTCACAAGTACCAAGTGATTCATAATCAAGTGGTTCCAACAGTCCATCAGTATGGAGTTTCTTCATGCGTTTTACACCGATATGACCTAAACGGTAGTGCCACAAATAAGTTGCACTATCATTATCAACTCTGCATCTTTTGGCTTCAATATTATGAATATGTGTATCACTACTATCGAGATTCAACAAAAATAGACCACTCTTCAAGGGTGCATGACCACAAAAGATATTACTCATATAAATAGAACAACCATTATTCTCTGATTTAAATGAATAACTGTCTCACATCAAACAAGATCCAGATATAATGATCATGCTCAACGCTGGCACCAAATAACAATTATATAGGTCTAATACTAATCCCGAAGGTAGATGTAGAGGTAGTGTGCCGACCGCGATCACATCGACTTTGGAACCATTTCCCACGCGCATCATCACCTCGTCCTTAGCCAATCTTTGCTTAATCCGTAGCCCCTGTTTCGAGTTGCAAATATTAGCAACAGAACCAGTATCAAATACCCAGGTTCTACTGCGAGCATTAGTAAGGTACACATCAATAACATGTATATCACATATACCTTTGTTCACCTTGCCATCCTTCTTATCCGCCAAATACTTGGGGCAGTTCCGCTTCCAGTGACCAGTCTGCTTGCAGTAGAAGCACTCAGTCTCAGGCTTAGGTCCAGACTTGGGTTTCTTCTCCCGAGCAGCAACTTGCTTGCTGTTCTTTTTTAAGTCCCCCTTCTTCTTCCCTTTGCCCTTTTTCTTGAAACTGGTGGTCTTATTGACCATCAACACTTGATGCTCCTTCTTGATTTCTACCTCTGCTGCCTTTAGCATTGCGAAGAGCTGGGGAATTGTCTTTATCCATCCCTTGCATGTTATAGTTCATCACGAAGCTCTTGTAGCTTGGTGGCAGTGATTGGAGAATTCTGTCAATGACGCTATCATCCGGAAGATTAACTCCCAGTTGAATCAAGTGATTACAGTACCCAGACATCTTGAGTATATGCTCACTGACAGAACTATTCTCCTCCATCTTACAGCTGTAGAACTTATTGGAGACTTCATATCTCTCAATCCGGGCAATCTTTTGAAATATTAACTTAAACTCCTGGAACATCTCATATGCTCCATGACGTTCAAAACGTCGTTGAACTCCTGGTTCTAAGTCGTAAAGCATGGCACACTAAACTATCGAGTAGTCATCAACACGTGACTGCCAGGCATTCACAATGTCTGCAGTTGCTGGCGCAGGTGGTACACCTAGCGGTGCTTCCAGGACGTAACTTTTCTGTGCAGCAATGAGGATAATCCTCAAGTTACGGACCCAGTCCGTGTAATTGCTACCATCATCTTTCAACTTTGCTTTCTCAAGGAACACATTAAAATTCAACGGAACAACAACACAGGTCATCTATCTACAATCAACATAGACAAGCAAGATACTATCAGGTACTAAGTTCATGATAATTTTAAGTTCAATTAATCATATTACTTAAGAACTCCCACTTAGATAGACATCCCTCTAATCCTCTAAGTGATCACGTGATCCATATCAACTAAACCATGTCCGATCATCACGTGAGATGGAGTAGTTTCAACGGTGAACATCACTATGTTGATCATATCTACTATATGATTCACGCTCGACCTTTCGGTCTCCGTGTTACGAGGCCATATCTGTTATATGCTAGGCTCGTCAAGTTTAACCTGAGTATTCCGCGTGTGCAACTGTTTTGCACCCGTTGTATTTGAACGTAGAGCCTATCACACCCGATCATCACGTGGTGTCTCAGCACGAAGAACTTTCGCAACGGTGCATACTCAGGGACAACACTTTATACTTTGATAATTTAGTGAGGGGTCATCTTATAATGCTACTGTCAAAGCAAGATAAGATGCATAAAAGATAAACATCACATGCAATCAATATAAGTGATATGATATAGCCATCATCATCTTGTGCTTGTGATCTCCATCTCCGAAGCACCGTCATGATCACCATCGTCACCGGCGCGACACCTTGATGTCCATCATAGCATCGTTGTCTTCTCGCCAATCTTATGCTTCTACGACTATCGCTACCGCTTAGTGATAAAGTAAAGCATTACAGGGCGATTGCATTGCATACAATAAAGCGACAACCATATGGCTCCTACTAGTTGCCGATAACTTGGTTACAAAACATGATCATCTCATACAATAAAAATTTAGCATCATGTCTTGACCATATCACATCACAACATGCCCTGCAAAAACAAGTTAGACGTCCTCTACTTTGTTATTGCAAATTTTACGTGGCTGCTACGGGCTAAGCAAGAACCGTTCTTACCTACGCATCAAAACCACAACGATAGTTTGTCAAGTTGGTGTTGTTTTAACCTTCGCAAGGACCGGGCGTAGCCACACTCGGTTCAACTAAAGTTAGAGGAACTGACACCCGCTAGCCACCTGTGTGCAAAGCACGTCGGTAGAACCAGTCTCGCGTAAGCGTACACGTAATGTCAGTCCGGGCCGCTTCATCCAACAATACCGCCGAACCAAAGTATGACATGCTGGTAAGCAGTATGACTTATATCGTCCACAACTCACTTGTGTTCTACTCATGCATATGACATCTACGCATAAAACCTGGCTCTGATACCACTGTTGGGGAACGTAGTAATTTCAAAAAATATCTTACGCACACGCAAGATCATGGTAATGCATAGCAACGAGAGGCGAGAGTGTTGTCCACGTACCCTCGTAGACCGACAGTGGAAGTGTTTGCACAACGCGATTGATGTAGTAGTACGTCTTCATGATCCGACCGATCAAGTACCGAACGTACGGCACCTCCGAGTTCAGCACACGTTCATCCCGATGACATCCCTTGAACTCCGATCCAGCCGAGTGCTGAGGGAGAGTTTCGTCAGCATGACGGCGTGGTGACGATGATGATGTTCTACCGACACAGGGCTTCGCCTAAGCACCGCTATAGTATTATCGAGGTGGATTATGGTGGAGGGGGGCACCGCACATGGCTAAAAGACCAAGCGATCAATTGTTGTCTCTAGGGTGCCCCCCTGCACCTGTATATAAAGGAGCAAGGGGGGTGCGGCCGGCCAGGAGAGAGGGTGCGCCAGGAGGAGTCCTACTCCCACCGGGAGTAGGACTCCCCCCTTTCCTAGTTGGATTAGGACTTGGGAGGGGGAAAGAGGAGGGAGAGAGGAAGGAAGGGGGGGGGCGCCCCCCCTCTCCTTGTCCTATTTGAACTACGGGGGGAGGGGCGGGCGGCCCAGCCCTGGCCGCCTCTCCTCTTCTCCGTAAAGGCCCACTAAGGCCCATTAACCTCCCGGGGGGTTCTGGTAACCTCCCGGTACTCCGATAAAATCCCGATTTCACCCGGAACACTTCCGATATCCAAACATAGGCTTCCAATATATCAATTTTCATGTCTCGACCATTTTGAGACTCCTCGTCATGTCTGTGATCACATCCGGGACTCCGAACAACCTTTGGTACATCAAAACATATAAACTCATAATATAACTGTCATCAAAATGTTAAGCGTGCGGACCCTACGGATTCGAGAACTATGTAGACATGACCGAGATACGTAGCGGAACCTGGATGCTCATATTGGTTCCCACATATTCTATGAAGATCTTTATCGGTCAGACCGCATATCAACATACGTTGTTCCCTTTGTCATTAGTATGTTACTTGCCCGAGATTCGATCCTCGGTATCTCAATACCTAGTTTCAATCTCGTTAACGGCAAGTCTCTTTACTCATTCCATAATACATCATCCCGCAACTAACTCATTAGTTGCAATGCTTTCAAGGCTTAAGTGATGTGCATGACCGAGAGGGCCCAGAGATACCTCTCCGATAATCGGAGTGACAAATCCTAATCTTGAAATATGCCAACCCAACAAGTACCTTCGGAGACACCTGTAGAGCACCTTTATAATCACCCAGTTACGTTGTGACGTTTGTTAGAACATAAAGTGTTCCTCCGGTAAACGGGAGTTGCATAATCTCATAGTCATAGGAACATGTATAAGTCATGAAGAAAGCAATAGCAACATACTAAACGATCGTGTGCTAAGCTAACGGAATGGGTCAAGACAATCACATCATTCTCCTAATGATGTGATCTCATTAATCAAATGACAACTCTTTGTCTATGGTTAGGAAACTTAACCATCTCTGATCAACGAGCTAGTGAAGTAGAGGCATACTAGTGACATACTGTTTGTCTATGTATTCACACATGTATTATGTTTCCGGTTAATACAATTCTAGCATGAATAATAAACATTTATCATGATATAAGGAAATAAATAATAACTTTATTATTGCCTCTAGGGCATATTTCCTTCACTTTCTGCTCTGAAGGAGAAGCTGATCAACTCACCATCAGGAAGACGCATGCGGGCGAGGAAACGGGCCTATCCATCTCCTCCAATCTGCGACATACTGCGTCCTTTCTCGACCTCCATAGTGTACGCCCCCAGGAGTCTCAAATGTCATAGTGTCTCCTGTCAGCTTGTTGAATTTCAACCTCACATTGCATGGGACGATCTGTGTAAAAAAAGCAAAATGACACAATGCAGTAATGCCAACACTAAAAAAATAGTTGTTACATTTCATATAATTTCTTACCGCCGCATGACGAAAACTCGGCTGGAAGTAGATGCCGAACAGCTTGCCAGTTGCAAGGCTGCTGGCGCACCTTGACTTGCACAATCGACATGGTGGTGGTGGTGGTGACGCCATTTTCCTAAAGCAATATGAGCAAAGGATTAACGATCCACTTCACAGGAAAGAAAAACAGTAGCATGTGATATTTTTGGTTCTTCTTCATTTATATTTTCATAACTTACTAACACCTTCTAGAATAGAACCAACAGCTAGCAGGCAAATGCCAAATCTTGCCTAATAAGATTTGGTTCTTCTTCCGTGAGAAGCAATTTGATGGACAATTATAATCCTAAGATGTAGTAACATATAAGATGACAAGGTACCACCTACTAAAGCATTTCAGTGGCACCTATTGCCGAAAAAACTTTTCAAAAATATCTACCAAATGAGGTGGTGGCACCTATTGCCTAAGATAATTGATTAAAAAAACAAGTGGAAAATTTAACTAAATTGGCACCTACATTTTGCCAAAAAATAACTTATTACAGAAAAACAAAAGCATCTAGCTATCCATGTACAGAAAAAAATAACAATAAAATGGTGCATTTCTTTCCAAGCATCTAGCTAGGTGGTGCCAAATCTTCAGAGCTATCAACTAGCATACTAAATCAACTAAATCAAAATGTTCTATAAATCAACTAAATCAACTAGACTACTAAATCAACTAAATCAAAATGTTCTAAATCAACTAAATCAACTAACCTACTAAATCAACTAAATCATATCAACTAAATCAAAATGTTGCATATGAACTAGCCTACTAAATCAAAATGTAGCAGGGAGGAGGGGTTGCGGATGGAGGAGGGAGGAGGAAGAAGGAGGGGCGACTGGAGGAGGGAGGAGAGAGTAGGACGGAGGAGGAAGGCGAAGCGAGGAGGGGCCGGCCGGTGGCGAGTGGAGGGAGGACGGAGGAGGAGGGCGGTACCGAATCCAGCGAGGAGGAGGGGTAGGCGCCGGCGGCCGTGATACGTCTCCAACGTATCTATAATTTTTTATTGTTCCATGCTATTATATTATCAATCTTGTATGTCTTATATGCATTTATATGCTATTTTATATGTTTTTTGGGACTAACCTATTAACCTAGGGCCCAATGCCAGTTTATGTTTTTCCTTGTTTTTGAGTATCACAGAAAAGGAAAACCAAACGGAGTCCAATTGACCTAAAATTTCACGGAGATCGTTTTTGGACCAGAAGAAGCCCACAGAGCATCGAAGATGGGCCAGAAGAGTTCCGAGGCACCCACGAGGGTGGGGGGCGCGCCCTCTACCTCGTGGCCGCCTTGGAGACCCCCCCTGACTTGTTCCCGACGCCAAAACCTCTTATATATACAGAAACCCCCAGAACATAACCTAGATCGTGAGTTCCACCGCCGCAAGCCTTTGTAGCCACCGAAAACCAATCTAGACCCGTTCTGGCACCCTGCCGGAGGGGGGAATCCCTCTCCGGTGGCCATCTTCATCATCTCGGCGCTCTCCATGACGAGGAGGGAGTAGTTCACCCTCGGGGCTGAGGGTATGTACCAGTAGCTATGTGTTTGATCTCTCTCTCTCTCTCTCTCTCTCTCTCTCTCGTGTTCTTGATTCAGCACGATCTTGATGTATCGCGAGCTTTGCTATTATAGTTGAATCTTATGATGTTTCTCCCCCTCTACTCTCTTGTAATGGATTGAGTTTTCCCTTTGAAGTTATCTTATCGGATTGAGTCTTTAAGGATTTGAGAACACCTGATGTATGTCTTGCATGTGCTTATCTGTGGTGACAATGGGATATTCACGTGATCTACTTGATGTATGTTTTGGTGATCAACTTGCGGGTTTCATAATTGTGAACTTATGCATAGGGGTTGGCACAAGTTTTCATCTTGACTCTCCGGTAGAAACTTTGGGGCACTCTTTGAAGTACTTTGTGTTGGTTTGAATAGATGAATTTGAGATTGTGTGATGCATATCGTATAATCATACCCACGGATACTTGAGGTGACATTGGAGTATCTAGGTGACATTAGGGTTTTGGTTGATATGCGTCTTAAGCTGTTATTCTAGTACGCACTCTTGAATAGATCGATCAGAAAGAATAACTTTGAGGTGATTTCGTACCCTACAATAATCTCTTCGTTTGTTCTCCGCTATTAGTGACTTTGGAGTGACTCTTTGTTGCATGTTGAGGAATAGTTATATGATCTAATTATGTTATTATTGTTGAGAGAACTTGCACTAGCGAAAGTATGAACCCTAGGCCTTGTTTCGACACATTGCAATATCATTTGTGCTCACTTTTATCATTAGTTACCTTGCTGTTTTTATATTTTCAGATTACAAAAACCTATATCTATCATCCATATTGCACTTGTATCACCATGTCTTCACCGAACTAGTGCATCTATACAATTTACCATTGTATTGGGTGTGTTGGGGACACAAGAGACTCTTTGTTATTTGGTTGCAGGGTTATTTGAGAGAGACCATCTTTAACCTACGCTTCCCACGGATTGATAAACCTTAGGTTATCCACTTGAGGGAAATTTGCTACTGTCCTAGAAACCTCTGCATTTGGAGGCCCAACAACGTCTACAAGAAACCTTTGCTTTTTCATTCGATTGAGATATTCAATTATGAATTTGGTTCATGATTTTGACAAAGTCAATAACTTTTTAAATTTAATCGGCAGCAATCGGCCTATAAAAACGCATGCATCATCTCACCACCTAGAAAAAAAATAACTCCAATATATGATATGTAGCATCAATAGAGTATACGCATCCACAGATGTAGAAAATTCCTCACATAAGTATGTGTTCTTTAGCAGATAATATAGAATCACACCGCAAAAGGCCCACCAAAAGACTATTGTAAAATAAAAAGAATATACACTCCTCATCTCCCACACTCGCCAAACCAAATACTCGTTCTAAAATATAAGGTGCATCTGTTTATTGTAAATCAAATTTGTTTAAGTTGACAAAGGCCAGGGCCAAAAATATCGACATCTACAATACTAAAAATACAATATTAAAATTTATTCCATGGTGAATCTAATGATAGCAATTTGATATTATGAATATGGACACATTTCTCTACAAATTTGGTCAAACTTATTGAGATTTGACATTTCTAAATACTCATATTCTACATCTTATATATTTTGACGCAAACAGAGTACTCCCTCCATCCATATATATAGGGTCTAATGATTTTTTCGAGACTGCCTTTGACTATTGATAAGATTAATAGTATATTAGTTGTATAATGTGAAATTTTTATCATTGGAAGCTACTTTCATGTACGAATTTGACAGTATGCTTCGTGTAACTTGTGTGTCTTATATTATTACTCTAATATGTAGTTAAAGTTAGCCTTGAAAAACACATTAGGCCCTGTATATATGGATAGGGGGAGTAACTTTTTTATGAAAATTTAACAACAGCAACGGAGGCGGCAAAAGCGCGTCAACCTGCAGTTCTACTCGAGAAAAGTCCATTTTAAACCTTTAGCTTGTAAAGCTTAGTTAAATCAAACCCGGTCTAAATCGAACCCTGGAGCTGTTTTGATCCCGGGATTTCATCTCTCGGATCACTTTTGATGGGCCGTCCAGCCTGCAAAATAGCCATTTTTTTACGAATCTGAAAATATGTGCATGATATTGAAAAATGTTCAGAAATTAAAAAAATCTTAAATAAGAAAAAAGTTCAGGATATCAATTTTTTTCGCAAATCTGGAAATAAATTCGGAAATAAAAAATATTCTCAAAATTGGAAAATCTTTTGCAGTTTGGAAAAATGTTCGCAAATTTGAAAAGGTTTCTTGCATTTGAATTTTTTTGTGAACTCCAAAAGTGTTTTAAAATTAAAATCTGTTCATGGATTTGAAAAAAGATCAAGAACTCAAAAAATAAAAAAATATTCCTGAACTCGAAAAATATTCACAAATTTATAAAGTGTTCATGAATTTGAAAAAATGTTCATGAGTTTGAAAATCTATTGCAAATTTGAATAAATATCCACAAACTAGAAACATGTTTGCAAAGACAAAAAATACTTTTGAGTTTGAATTAGTTTTCATGATTTAAAAAAAACATTCACGAGTTTGAAAGACGTTCACGATTTTTTTTAAAAAAATATGAAGTTGAAAAATGTTCAACATATATTTAAGAGAATTGACCCTGTATTGTAAAATGCTCATTGTATATTCAAATACATCAAAGTAGTAACATTATGTTTGAAAAAATCTGGGAAAAAAATAAATAAGTAAATATATAAATGCCTAAGGAAATTGTAAATTAAAAATAAACAAAAAGGGATATAAAATGGTAATAGAAATTATAGAAACGGAAAATCAAAAGAGAAAAACAAGTCACTGGGCATGAGTACGAAAAAAAAAGAATTGCGGAAACCAGCTTAAGTTCGCTATGCAAGTTGGCATGAATACAAAAGAAAATCAGTTACTAGGCGGCCCGCACGAGACTAGAGGTGGAAGATAAATATGACAAGTGAGTCAAGTCAGTCGGTACAAGTAGCAAAATATCCCATTTTGGGATATATATTTTTTTATGTGAAAAACAACTCCAGAGTTTGATTTAGACCAGCATTGATAAGTTTATGGTGCCAACAACCGGGATTCTGAGTTGAGGGTTCAATTTAGCTAAGCACTACAAGTTCAAGGTTTAAAATAGATTTTTTTCTGTTCTAATCTACACCTGCCGAATTGTGAGCGATCGCCCCGGCGTAGTGGCGGCAGATGCAATCGCTGGGCCCATGTTAATTTCATCTTGATACTCGGAACCCTATCTCGTATTGGGCGCGTGACGTGCTATGGGTTTATGGTCCTGTTTGGATACTCTAACACAGTTAGAGTTAGAGTTATTTTCTAACCCACTCTAACCCAAATAAGCATCTCTCCACCGGGATAGTTGGGTTAAATGGAACTAACCCACTCTAACTCTTCATGTTTGGATACTTTTGAGTTATTTGAGCCTCCAACTAACCCAAACTAATTCTAACCCCATAATCCAAACAGGGCCTATATATAGCCACCATGATCTGAATGGCCCTGCGAAAACTAGATTAAAAAAACTAGCTAGCTAGAAATCGAACCGATCGATGTCTTCGCCGGCTGCTCTGTCGGCAGATGAGATACCCATGGGTCTGGTGCGCCTCGAAAGGCAACGCCTGCAGTTCGACAACCACTTCTCCGTGACGTGCCGCCGGGACCGCTTCTGCCTGCGCTGCGTCGTGGCTTTCTGCTCCCACTGCTGCGGCAATCACCACTTCCACCCGGAGTGGCCGGACCTCCGGGTCCTCCCCATCGACCTTGACACCGAAGGCCGGCCCATATTCCCAACCCGGATGGCGGCGGCACCGGACGGGCACCCGATCCCGCCGGACATAGCCAAGTTCATGAGGGCGCAGGATTACACCTCGCCGTTGCTAAGGGACGTCTTCTGCATTCACTGTGCCAAGTCCTTCCGCGCCGACGTCTGCGCCCACCACGGCGACCACGCGCGCCTCCGGGACTGCGTGCTCCGCATCGAGAAGCGCGGCTGGAGGACCTGCGTCAGGTGCGTCGGCGACGAGTGGTGGGTGCCGCACATCGGCTTAGCGCTCGGAGATCCGGTGCTCGTGGACGAGCAGGGGAGGTACGAGCTTCTCCCCGTGCTGACACGGGTGCGGCGTCCGTGCGTGGAGTGTGGCATCGGCGCCCATCGGATTCCACGGGAGTTCTTCCCGTTCTGCTCCGAGGCTTGCACCTGCAAACACATTCGCTGCATCGAAGAACGCCGGGAGGCCAGGCTCGCTGCTCGGCGCTTGGCCACCGTCAGGCCAGAGGAGTAGGTTTAATCGTTTCTACTACCTGTATCCAGGTTTATAAGTCACACATGAGTTTTTATATCTTTAATTTGACTAGCGACAAATGTTATAAAGTTAGTTGATAGTCAAAATGAAATTTCCAAACATACTTCCGCCTAGATACGAGCGCGGGGACAAGAACCACAAAAAAGGCCACGCTCTCCCCTCCTCTCCCCTGCGGCCGGAGCCACCAGATCCGGCCATTATGGCCGCCAGCTCCTCCACCGGAAACCCTGCCCGCCTCAGCCAGTGCTCCCCGCAGCCCGCTGGGGGCGCGCCTCGGACCGTTGGACCCTCGACCCCCCTCCTCCCCGTGGTCCGCAGCCTCGACGACTGTTGCGTCAGATCCGGCCTCGACGCCGCGAATCTTGCACCGGGACGGCCGCCCCAGGGCAGGTGCGTCGCTGGGACCGCCGGATCCTTGCGGTTCCCCTTGCGGGGGGGGGGGGTGCGCCTTAAATCCTTGATTGTCCGCCCCGACTCCCCTGCCCCCGTTTCTTCTTCGGGACAGGCAGGCGCGATGGGCGATGGATGGACGGAGGTCCGCTCCCGGAAGAAAGGGAGGCCCCGCTCACGCTCGTCGGATCAAAGAAAGCGCCCTCTGCGGCAGCGCTCGGACCGCCGCGGCTCATCCAATACAGGCGGAGGCAGGAAGGCCTTCTTAAGCCGTTTCAAAGGCAAATGCTTCCGCTGCCTCAGTGAGCTCCACCGCTGGGTAGATTGTCGTGATCCCCTCCGTTGCATCATCTGCAAGCGCGCTGGGCATTACGGCAAGGAGTGCCCGCAGAACCCTCGGAACAGAGGGCCCGGGGGTCCTGCTCGAGATCGCCTGAAGCTGCCCGCTGCCGCGCGCGCCCCGGTCCAAGACCGCCTCATCTTCCCGGTGGCGCCCCCCCACCCCGACATGAACCGCTTGCTCCTGTGCGATCCGGCCAGGCGGCCGCGTGAGAGCCACCGGGTGATCGTGGCCACACCGGCGCTGGAGCTCGAGGAGCACGTTCTGCGCCAGCACGCCGTCACCCTCACCGCTGCCGACCGCTCGCACTCCACCACCCCAGCGGCCGTCGGCAGGGTGATCTTCGAGCAGCTCTCCACCGGCCCGCATCAGCTGCGCGTCATGGCGCACCAGCCCGAAGCCTTCCTCATCCACTTCGACCTCCCCGCGCACCGGGACAATGCCGTGCGGCGCGCCGTCATCAAGGTCGACGGCTGCAAGTACTTCATCAGGGTGTGGAATGAAGACGACCACACCGCAATCCTCAAGTTCAACCATCACGTGCGCGTGGTGATAGAAGACCTGCCGATGCAATTTTGGAACCTGCCGGGTGCCGAGGAGGCCCTCGGCGACATCGGCCGCGTCGACCGGCTGGACTCGCGCACTCTCGAGAGGGGCCACACCAAAACCTTCGCGTGCTGGCTCTGGGTCTGGGATGTTGCCCGCATCCCAACTAGGCGCGCCCTCTGGGTGCTCAAGCGCGGCGCCGGCTGCTCAGATGAGATCATCGGCATCACCCCCGATGACCGCCGTGTTCCTCCGCCGCCTGGAGCACACCGCTACGACATGCTGATCCACGTCGACCTGCTCGAGGACTGGTCGCCCCTTTCGCCGCGCTCCTCCCACTCGGGGCAGAGCGGCCTGCCTTCTTCGGATGACAGCGACGACCGCCCACTCCCCCGCGTCGAGCCGGGCACCTGGGTCGCCCATGTGGAGGACGGCCAGGGCCGGGCGCGCAGCTCCGCGCCGCGTGCCGGCCCGGCTGGCTGCGGCCCGATCCTGGGCGGCTCCGATCGAGACCGCAATGGTGATGGTGGGAGCGGAGGTTCGAGCCGGTCCTGGAGGGATTGGCTGCTCGGGCATGGCTGCCACGCTAGGAGCGGCGGCGATGGCGTCGTCAACAGCGTGCATCGCCAGCGCAGCCGCACCCCGGTTGGAAGCCGCCGCTCCGTGGGCCGCAAGGAGGAGGGTTCGAGCTCCAACACCAACACTCTGCGCGCCACGCCGCCCAAGCCGCTTCGACCGGTGCAGGCCGCGCCGGCTGAAGCGGACCCGGTCGCTCAATTCTTCTCCTTCTCCGACTCGGGGCGCGCCCTCTCGCCGCCCCCGCGCATGGACTGCATGCAGTTGGAGATGGAGAACGCAATGATCAAAGCCCTGCGCACCTCGCTTGCTTTCGAAGACGGTGGTCGCTCCCCTCCATCCCGCCTGAGTGTCAAGCCAGGGGAGCTCGAGAGCCCAGCGATGCTGCCGTGCCTGCTGCCCTGCGTCAGCTCCCCTGTAGCAGCCACGGTGGGCTTCCAGCTGGATGCGGTGACCCAGCAGGTGGGCGAGATGGTGATCGGCAGCCGCAATGAGCAGGCGGCTCAGCTGTTCGAGGCGGTGCCCGCACCCATTCTTCCGTGCCAGCCTCCACGCCCTCGCCACCCTGCTCCGCCAAAGTCCAGGGCTCTCTCGGCCCCCTCTCGCCGGAGCGCACGTCAGGCTGCGGCAGGCATCACCACCCTAGTGGCCCAGAGGGCGGTGCTGTGCCTCATCCAGGAGCTTGGCGAGCTCGGCCCAAAGGACAAGATGACACCAAAAGCCGCCGCCCAGATCATGAAGCGCTTCCAAGAGCCACTGTCGGAGGGCGATATCGCTGCCATTGCAAAGCTCACCAGCCTCGATCAAGGCGCTCTCAAGACCGCGTCGGGCATGGCAGGTCTGGCAGATGCTGAGGAGATTCTGCAAGTGTAGTAATATTAGCATTATCAGATGTATCTAGGATCCGCCAGCGGCTGGTCTTCAACCGGCTTGATCTAGGTTTAGTGTCAATGTTTAGTTCCTCGATGATGTGGTTAGCTGCGTGGCGACGGGGTTTTGGGCCTACTGGTGGCCGTCGCCGCCCCAGGCTGTATGTGATGGTGTTTCGTCCCTGCATTAGTAGTTTTTTTAGCTGGTGGAGCAACAACTGGTTTTTAGATGAATGACAATACCATGAACTTCATGTCATGGAATGTTAGGGGACTAAACTGCCCTGTGAAGCGTACTGCGATCAACGGCGTGGCCACCGCGCATAGATTAGCAATGTTGTGTTCGCAGGAGACCAAGATAGAGGTGTGGTTGACGGCGATGGCCAGGGAGATCGGTGGCTCCTCGCTGCAAGGCTGCGTCGTCCTCCCAGCTGTAGGTACTAGAGGGGGTGCGGCCATTTTCTGGGACAAAACGATAGTCGACGTAGTTTCTCATAGCATAGGAAGGTTCTCCATTACGGCTAGGGTTCTTGAGCTCCACTCCGGGCTGCACTTCTGGATCACCACGGTGTATGGGCCAACAGATGACGCCCAGAAAGATAGCTTCCTGGCTGAAATCGCTGCGACAGCTCCATCTACGGCAGAGCCATGGATGATCAATGGTGATTTTAACATGATCTACCAGGCTGCTGACAAGAACAATGCCAATATAAACAGAAGAATGATTGGGAAGTTTAGGAGGGCCATTGATCAAGCTGGACTGAGGGAGATAAAATGCAAAAACCGACGTTTCACTTGGAGCAACGAAAGAGAAGTGCCAACGCTTTGCAGCATCGACAAAGTGTTCTGCAACGAGCACTAGGAAGTACTGCACCCTGATCACATCCTAGTGGCTGCCTCTACATCTTTTTCGGATCATTGCCCGCTGTACCTGATAGCCGCAAGCAAGCCATGCAGACAGGCACATTTCAGGTTTGAGAGTTTCTGGCCGCGCTTCCACCGCTTCACAGAAACTGTTCTGCGAGCGTGGCAACGGCCAGTGCACCATGACTGCCCTTTTGTCAGGGTGAAGAAGAAGCTTGAGAGGACGGCAGCGGACCTGAAGATATGGAGCAAAACCACTTTTGGGAGGGCAACCATGCAGTTTCACATAGCAAATGAAGTCATCCGTTTGCTTGATCTAGCCCAGGAGAGCAGAAGACTGTCGGCAGCCGAGATCAACCTCAGAAAGCAGCTGAAGCTCAAGGTCCTAGGGTTGGCAGCCATTGAGAGAGCACGGAGGAGGCAAGCTTCAAGGATCACATGGCTGCGGGTTGGTGATGCGAGCACTAAGTTTTTCCACGCTAAAATGAGAGCAAGAAGCAGAAAAAACTACATTCATTCTCTTGCAAGCGGCAGCACAGTGGCTTACGAACATGAGGAAAAAGAAAAAATGATTCATGATCACTTCCAAAGCAGTCTGGGCAAACAGGAATCACGCCAAGCAACCCTAAACTGGGACAGGATAAACGTCCCGAGGATCGACCCGCAGGGTTTGGACGCTCCCTTCTCGCACGCAGAAGTTTGGGCAGCGATAGTCGACTCCCTAGCGGATAAAGCCCCGGGTCCGGACGGTTTCAATGGCCATTTTTTTAGATCTTGTTGGCATATAATCAAAGAGGACATCATGGCTGTTTTTCAAAAATTCTATCACCTCTCAGGGCAAAACTTTGCAAGCCTCAACACTGCCTTCATTGTGCTCCTGCCCAAGAAAAACGGAGCTTCTGAAGTGGGACATTTCCGGCCGATCAGCCTCATACACTCAATCGCAAAACTAATCTCGAAGGTGCTCTCGACTAGGCTGTCCGGGGCCCTCAGTGCGATCATCTCCCCGGCACAGACGGCATTTCAAAAAGGAAAGTGCATCCACGACAGCTTCCAATACGTTCAAAGTTCAGTAAGGATGCTGCACCGCATGAACAAGAAGGCTCTGTTTTTCAAACTGGACATAGCAAAGGCCTTCGATTCAGTCTCCTGGGAGTACATGTTCGAGCTGATGGAGCGGATGGGCTTCCCACCAAGATGGCGTGACTGGATCGCACTACTGCTATCTACGGCATCGTCGTCATGCATGCTCAACGGAGTCCCTGGACCGCAGATCTCCCACAGGTGCGGTTTCAGACAAGGCGATCCCCTCTCTCCGCTGCTCTTCATCATGGCAATCGACCCGTTGCACCACCTGCTCGCAGCCGCTGCAGCGGAGGGAGCAATGGCTCCGCTGCCAGGTCAGGGGATCAGCATGAGAGCCAGCCTATACGCGGATGATGCGGTGATCTTTGCAAATCCGGAGAAGGAAGAAGTGGAAACGCTGCTTTTTCTACTGAAAAAATTTGGCGACTGCATGGGGCTCAAACTGAACCAGGCTAAGTCTTCGGTGATTCCAATAAACTGCAATGACATTCAGCAGTCTGAGGTGCTTGCTAGTTTCAGAGGACAACAAACCTCTTTTCCAACCACCTATCTTGGACTGCCCATTTCCACGAGAAAATTAAGGCTGGTGCACTTCCAATTCATAACTGACCGAATTCGATCTAGGCTGGCGGGATGGAAGGGCCGGCTCATGAGCATGGCTGGCAGGCGAGTCCTCGTGCGTGAGGTGCTAACTGCGCTGCTAGTGTTTGCCATGAACGTCCTCAAGGTCCCAAAGAAAATCCTAAGAGAAGTGGACAAGGCTCGCAGGCAGTTCCTCTGGGCGCAGGACGAGAAAATCACCGGGGCCAAATGCAAGGTGGCTTGGGAT
This sequence comes from Triticum aestivum, assembly GCF_018294505.1. NCBI lineage: Eukaryota > Viridiplantae > Streptophyta > Magnoliopsida > Poales > Poaceae > Triticum > Triticum aestivum. The sequence continues at coordinate 136,411,741 of NC_057800.1, read as the reverse complement.
AAGGTATGCCGGCCGGTGGACAAGGGAGGGCTTGGCATCCTAGATTGCCACCGTTTCGGTGCGGCCCTGCGGATGCGATGGCTCTGGCTTTCATGGCAGCAACAGCATAGCCCCTGGATGAGCTTTCCCGTCCCATGCGATCACGACGATCGTGTGCTCTTTGCATCGGCCACCTAAGTGCAGCTAGGAAACGGAAGAACAACCACTTTTTGGACAAGCTCTTGGTTGGGATCAATGCCTCTATGCCAAGAGTTCCCAACTCTTTTCCAGCACTCGCGTGGCATGGGCAGGACAGTTCAAGAGGCCCTGGCAAATGACAAATGGATTCAAGACCTGCAGCACGACAATAGGGCCGAAATGGTGGTTCAGTACCTGCAGCTCTGGCGAAAGCTTCGCAGGGCCAATGTCGCACTAACAACGGAGGAAGACTCGATCACCTGGTAGGCAGGTGGTGGAAACGTCTATACTGCCAATGCTGCTTACAAACTGCAGACAGGCGATGCCCCTAATCCTGGAATCAAGGCGGCAATCTGGAAGTCTTGGGCCCCTGGAACCGTTAAGATGTTTGCATGGCTTCTCCTCCAAGACAGACTCTGGTGCAACGATCGCCTGCAGCGGTGCGGGTGGACAAACGGTTACTTATGCGCTCTTTGTCTCAGAAATCTCGAATGTTCTACGCACCTATTCTGGGATTGCCCGCTCGCACGGTCGGTTTGGGAGGCGGCATCCTCCTGGAATGGATGTGCAGCCCTGCAGCTTGCCAGGATAACGAGCCACTCATCGCTGAGGCACTGGAAAAAACAGTCCAACTAGCACCATCAAACTCCAGGAAAGGGCTCAAGACGATGATGATGCTGATAGCCTGGGAGATATGGAAGGAGAGAAATGCATGTGTTTTCAACAACAAACTCCCCCATGCTGAAGACGTGCTGCACTCCATCAGGAACACGATCGAGCTATGGAGAATGGTGGGAGCAACATGCCTAGAGCCCCCCTTTGGGGAATATGTAGCGAGAGATTAGGCCGAGGGCTAAGCCGGTCACCCTGTAGTTTTCATTTTCATTTCTCAAACTGCATCCATGATCGCTTGATCACCCCCTGTTCTCCTGCTGCTTTCTTCTAAATCAATGAAGCCGGAAACCCCGGATCTTTCAAAAAAACATACTTCCTCCGTTTCTTTCTACTCTTTCAAGATTTATCTGGAGTCAAATTTCGTAAGGCCCCGTGTCCTCCCGCGTCGCCTCCCCCGGCGGCGGCGGGGAGCCGCGCTGCTGCGGTCCCCCTTCCCACCCCGCCCCACCTCCTCGTCGCCATCGGAGGAGTGGCCGGCAAAGCCGCGCTGGCTCCTAGGATGGTGGCAGCGGGGCGCCTCGGCTAGCATGGCTTCAGGTCGTCCACCCGCTTTCCCATCGACTTCCGCCGCGCACCGGGTGCCGGCGTGTCTCCGGTGGCTCCATCCCCCTCCGCGCGCGTGGCCATCGCCCGCCCCGTCCCACCGGGCTCCGGCTGCTCCTGGTCTTCGCCAACACGTCCTCCCCCCATCCATGCCAGATCCATGGTTACTAGTGACCAAGCCCTAACAAAACTAAATCGATTACATATGATAAATCTCATCCAATCCATCACCGTCCAGCAAAGCCTACGAAGAAATTACTCACTCCTTGCGGTGAGCATCATGGAATTGCTGAAGGAGGATGGTTGATGATGACGACTGTGTCGAATCCCCCTCTTCGGAGCCAAGAATGGACTCCAGATCAGCCCTCCCGATGAAGAACAAGAGGTGGCGGCGGCTCCGTATCGTTAAACGCGATGATTCCTTCTCTCTGATTTTTTTCTTGGCAAATAGGTACTTATGGAGTTGGAGATAGGGTTGCGGGGCTGCCAGGGGCCCACAAGCCTGCCAGGCGCGCCCCCTAGACTTGTGGCGCCCTGGGACCGCCCCCTCTGGTATTTCTCTTCGCCAATATTTTTTATATATTCTGAAATAATTCACCGTAAATTTTCAGCTCAATCCGAGAATTTTTATTTCCTCACAAAAACAACATCATGTCAATTCTACTGAAAACAACATCAGTCCGAGTTAGTTCCATTCAAATCATGCAAATTAGAGTCCAAAACAAGAGCAAAAGTGTTTAAAAAGTAGATAGGTTTAGGACGTATCACTTCTACCCACTTAATAACATAATCAACAACAACTAGAATATGTGTATACCATTAGATGAAGGAGAAGGTCCTACATAATCAAATCCCCAAACATCAAATGGTTCAATGACAAGTGAATACTTCATAGTAACTTCCTGACCTCTACCAATATTACCAATTATTTGACATTCATCATAAGATAATACAAACTTACGTGCATCCTCGAAAAGAGTAGGCCAATAAAAATCATATTGTAATACCTTATGTGCAGTTCTATCTCCAGCATGGTGTCCTCCGTATGCCTCAGAATGACACTTCCATAGAATTTGTTCCTGTTCAAGCTTAGGTACACAACATCTAATAATACCATCTACTCTTTTATAAATATATGAATCGTCCCAAAAGTAATGTCTTAAATCAAAAAATAATTTTTTCTTTTGTTGGTATGTGAAATTAGGTGGTATATATTTAGCAACAATGTAATTAGCATAATCTGCATACCGAGGAGTAATACGAGAAGCATTTATAACATTTAATTGTTCATCAGGAAGACTATCATCAATAGGCAGTGGGTCATCAAGAGCATTTTTCATTTGAGACAAAATTATCAGCTATGGGGTTCTCAGCTCCTTTCTATCAATAATATGCAAGTCAAATTATTGTAGCAACAAAACCCACCTAATTAACATAGGTTTAGCATTTTTCTTTTCCATAAGATATTTAATAGCAGCATGATCCATGTGAACAGTTGCTTTAGAATTAATGATGTATGATCTGAATTTATCACATGCAAACACAACTGCTAGAAATTCTTTTTCACTACCATCATAATTTATTTGAGCATTGTCTAGAGTTTTAATGGATGACATTTAATTTCTTATCGACTCTTTGTCATAAAACAACACCAACTGCATAATCACTAGCATCACACATAATTTTAAAAGGTAGGTTCCAATCAGGTAGTTGAACCATGGGTGAAGAGATTAAGGCTTTCTTATGTATTTCAAATGCTTCTACACAATCATCATCAAAAATAAATGTAACATATTTTTGCAAAAGATTATTAAGAGGTCTAGAAATCTTAGAGAAGTCTTTAATAAACCTCCTATAGAAACCAGCATGACCAGGGAAACTTCTTATACCTTTAATATATTTAGGACATGTCATTTTCTCAATTGCATCAATGTTAGCTTTATCTTCTTCAATACCTCGTTCAGAAACTTTATGCCCAAGTACTATACCTTCATTCACCATAAAGTGGCACTTCTCCCAATTCAAGACAAGATTAGTTTCTTTACATCTCTGCAAAACTCGATCAAGGTTGCTTAAACGATCATCAAAAGAAGTGTCGTAAACGAAAAAATCATCCATGAAAACCTCAACAATATTTTCACAAAAGTTAGAGAATATAGCAGTCATACATCTTTGAAATGTAGCAGGTGCATTGCATAAACCAAAAGGCACACGTCTATAAGCATAAGTTCCAAAAGGGCAAGTAAAAGTAGTTTTCTCTTGATCTTCTTTTGACACGGGTATTTGAGAGAGACCAGAATATCCATCAAGGAAACAAAAGTGTGTATGCTTACACAATATTTCTAACATTTGATCAATAAAAGTCAAGGGGTAATGATCTTTTCTAGTAGCTTTATTTAATTTCCTGAAATGAATTACCATCCTATAAGCAGTTACAATTCGTTGTGGGATGAGTTCATTTTTGTCATTATGAACATCAGTTATAGCTCCATTCTTAGGAGCACAATGAATATGAATTACCCATCTACTATCACCTCTGGGATAAATTATACCTGCTTCCAGAAGTTTTAACATTTCAGTTCTTACTACATCCTTCATCTTAGGATTCAACCGTCGTTAATGATTGATGTCGCTTGAAGCTACGTCGGTATTTCCCCAAAGAGGAAGGGATGATGCAGCACAACGGCGGTAGGTATTTCCCTCAGATATGAAACCAAGGTTATCGAACTAGTAGGAGAACCAAGCAACACAACGTAAACAGCCCCTGCACACAAATAATAACACCTCGCAACCCGACGTGTTAAAGGGATTGTCAATCCCTTTTGGGGTACGGTGCCAGAAATTGCGTGTTGATGGGAGAAAGTTGTAATAAATTGGATAAATAGATCACAAATAAAATAAAGTGCAGCAAAGTATTTTTGTATTTTTGGTTTAATAGATCTGAATAAAAAGTGCAAATAAAATAGATCGCAAAGCAAATTTATGAGAAAGAAGACCCGGGGGACGTAGATTTCACTAGTGGCTTCTCTCGAGAAAGATAGCAAACGGTGGGTAAACAAATTACTATTGGGCAATTAATAGAACCTCGAATAATTATGACGATATCCAGGCAATGATCATTACATAGGCATCACGTCCAAGATTAGTAGACCGACTCCTGCCTGCATCTACTACTATTACTCCACACATCGACCGCTATCCAGCATGCATCTAGTGTATTGAGTTCATGGAGAAACGAAGTAATGCAATAAGAACGATGACATGATGTAGACAAGATCTATCTATGTAGAGATAGACCCCATCGTTTTATCCTTAGTAGCAATGATACATACGTGTCGGTTCCCCTTCTGTCACTAGGATCAAGCACCGTAAGATCGAACCCACTACCGGGCACCTCTTCCCATTGCAAGATAAATAGATCAAGTTGGCCAAACAAAACCCAAATATCGGAGAAGAAATACGAGGCTATAAGAGATCATGCATATAAGAGATCAAAGAAACTCAAATAACATTCATGGATATAAAAATATATGACTGATCATAAACTCAAAGTTCATCAGATCTCAACAAACACCACAAAAAGAGTTACATCATATGGATCTCCAGGAGATCATTGTATTGAGAATTCAGCGAGAGAGAGGAAGCCATCTAGCTACTAACTACGGACCCGAGGGTCTACAAAGAACTACTCATGCATTACCGGAGAGGCACCAATGGAGGTGGTGAACCCCATCCGAGATGGTGTCTAGATTGGATCTGGTGGTTCTGGACTCTGCGGCAGCTGGATGAATATTTGGTCGACTCCCCTACGGCTCTGGGATTTTTGGGGTATTTATAGAGCAAAGAGGCGGTCCGGGGGCACCTGAGGTGGGCACAACCCACCAGGGCGCACCCTGGTGGGTTGTCCCCTCCTCAGGACTCCCCCTAGGTGCAACCATGGCCCAATATCTTCCTTCTGGTCCATAAAAAATCTCCGTGAAGTTTCATGAAATTTGGACTCCGTTTGATATCGATTTCCTGCGATGTAAAAAACATACACAAACAACAACTGGCACTTGGCACTATGTCAATAGGTTAGTACCAAAAATGATATAAAATGACTATAAAATGATTCTAAAACATCCAAGATTGATAATAAAACAACATGGAACAATCAAAAATTATAGATACGTTGGAGACGTATCAGCATCCCCAAGCTTAACTCCTACTCGTCCTCGAGTAGGTAAGTGATAAAAACAGAATTTTTGATGTGGAGTGATGTTTATCATGTCATATCATATTCTTTTATTTATAGCATGGACATTTGGACTTTTATGTGATTCAAAGCAATAGTCTAGTTTTGACATAATAATTTAGATACTCAAGCATATCAACAAGCAACCATGTCTTTCAAAATATGAATGCCGAAATAAGTTATCCCTATCCCATCATGCTCAAACATTGATCCATGCATGAAACACACTCGCATATTAGCTACACCCAATACTCAAGTATGATCATATTGCCTCTTAGTTGGTGCTTTTATCAGAGAAGATGGAGACTCAAATTCAAAAAAAATTACATAAAGTAAAAGAAAGGCCCTTCGTAGAGGGAAGTAGGGATTTGTAGAGGTGCCAGAGCTCAAAGCAAAAAATAAGAGATAAAAACATTTTGGGAGGTGTATCCATCCCACCAACGAAAACCACTTAGAGTTCCGAACACTTTCCATGCTAGATATGCCATAGGCGGTTCCCAAATAGAAAATAAAGTTTATTCCTTTTTCCACCATACTTTCACTTTCCATGGCTAGCCGTATCAATGGTTGCCCTCCATACCAACACTTTCCAAGGAATTTATTATTTGACAACATAAAGTAAATTCATTTTGGAATTTTGGGACTGGGCATCCCTAAAACCTTTGCCTTACTCTCATGCAATGACAAGTGAATAAACACTCATCGTGAGAATAACACATCTAGTATGGAAAATATTAGCCACCCGTTACCGTTCCACGAGCGAAACAAATACACAAAAGAGAAGTTTATTTTGAAAATTAGAGATGGCACATGCAAATTTGCTTAGAACGGCAAAATAATACCGCATATAGGTAGATATAGTGGACTCATGTGGCAAAACTGGTTTAAAGGATTTTGGATGCACAAGTAGAGATCATACTTGGTGCAAAGTGAAGGCTAGCAAAAGATTGGGAAGGGACTAACCAAGAAACGGATAATATCATAAGCAAGCATTAAGCATAATTAACACCGAATAATGCACCACAAGTAGGATATAATTTCATTGCATGACTATTGACTTTTGTGCTTGCATAGGGAATCACAAACCTTAACACCAATATTCTTACTAAAGCATAATTACCCATAAACACAACTCACATATCACATCATCATATTTCAAAACTATTACTAAGAATCAAGTTTATTTTGTCCAATGATCTTCATGAAATTTTTTATTTTACTTTATCCTTCTTGGATATCTACCACTTTGGGACTAATTTTCATGTGTTGCTTTTCATAAGCTCAAACAAATATAAGTGAAGATCATGAGCATACAATTTTTTATTTCTCCCAAAATAATTGAAGTGAAGCAAGAGAGAATTTCTTTAAAATTTTACTAACTCTCAAATAAATCTAAGTGAAGCAAGAGAGTATTTCTTCAAAAATACTAAGCACACCATGCTCAAAAAGATATAAGTGAAGCACTAGAGCAAGTCCTAGCTCATAAAAGATTTAAGTGAAGTACAGAGAGCAATTCTAACAAGTCATGAAATAATTTTGACTCTCTCAAATAGGTGTGTACAACAAGGATTGATGACTTAAAACACAAAATAAAACAAGCAAAGACTCATATCACACAAGACGCTCCAAGCAAAACACATGAAGATCATTAGAAGAAAAATATAGCTTCGAGTAAAATACCGATGATCGTTAGAAGAAAGAGGGGATGCCACTCGGGAGCATCCCCAAGCTTAGTTGGTTGCTCATTTTTGGATAATAGCTTGGGATGTCGGGGCATCCCCAAGCTTAGGCTCTTCTATCCTTCCTTCATACATCGTAAGATAACCCAAAACATGAAAACTTCAATCACACGAAACTCAACAAAACCTTCGTGAGATCCGTTAGTATAAGAAAGAAAACCACTACTATAAGTATTGTATCAAACCAATTCATAATTTTTTTTGCATTATATCTACTGTATTACAACTTTTCAATGGCAAAAACTCATCAAAGAAAACCATAGAGCCATCAAAATAAGCACACAACACAAAGAAAACAGAATCTGTCAAAACAGAATAGTCTGTAGCAATCTGACTATTTCGAATACTTCTGTAAATCCAAAAATTCTGAAACATTAGGAAGACCAGATTAATTTGTATATTAATCTTCTTCAAAAAGAATTGGCATTTTATGACGTTCTGGTGATTTTTAAAAATTGTTTTCGTGAGCTCATAAGTTTGTGTTTTTCAGCAAGATCAAACAACTATCACCCAAGAAGATCCTACAGGCTTTACTTGGCACAAACACTAATTAAAACACAAAAAACACAACCATACCAGCAGCATAATTGTGCAAACACTCAAGAACAGAAAGCAAAAAAGCAAAAATAAATTTTATTCATTGGGTTGCCTCCCAACAAGAGCTATAGTTTTACGCCCTTAGCTAGGCATAAAGCAAGGATCTAAGTTTTTTCATCTTTGGTTCGATATCCATAAGATGCCCTCATGATTGATTCATAAGGTGGCCTGATTTTTGCTCTAGGAAAGTGTTCCATACCCTTACTCAAAGGAAATTGGAACTTAATATTGCCTTCTTTCATATCAATCACGACACCAATAGTGCGTAAAAACGGTCTACCAAGAATAATTGGACAAGGCGGATTGCAATCAATATCAAGAACAATAAAATATATGGCACACAATTCCTATTTGCAAGAATTAGAACATCATTAATTCTTCCCATAGGCTTTTTAATAGTAGAGTCCGCCAAGTGCAAATTCAAGGAACATTCTTCAAGATTAGTAAGACCAAGCACATCACATCAAGATTTCGGAATGGTAGAAACATTATACGTCTCCGTCGTGTCTACTTTTCCAAACACTTTTGCCCTTGTTTTGGACTCTAACTTGCATGATTTGAATGGAACTAACCCGGACTGATGCTATTTTCAGCAGAATTGCCATGGTGTTATTTATGTGCAAAAACAAAAGTTCTCGGATGACCTGAAACTTCATGGAGAATTATTTTGGAATATATAAAAAATACTGGAAGAAGAATCCACGTCAAGGGGGCCTCCACCTGTCCACGAGGGTGGGGGGGGGTGCGCCCCCTGCCTCATGGGCCCCCTGACGCTACACCGACCTCAACTCCAACTCCATATATTTGTGTTCAGGGAGAAAAAAAATTAGAGAGAAGGATTCATCACGTTTTACGATACGAAGCCGCCGCCAAGCCCTAAAACCTCTCAGGAGGGTTGATCTGGAGTCCGTTCGGGGCTCCGGAGAGGGGAATCCATCGCCATCGTCATCATCAACCATCCTCCATCACCAATTTCATGATACTCACCGCCGTGCGTGAGTAATACCATCGTAGGCTTGCTGGACGGTGATGGGTTGGATGAGATTTATCATGTAATCGAGTTAGTTTGTTAGGGTTTGATCCCTAGTATCCACTATGTTCTGAGATTGATGTTGCTATGACTTTGCTGTGCTTAATGCTTGTCACTAGGGCCCGAGTGCCATGAACTCAGATCTGAACCCTTTATGTTTTCATCAATATATTTGTGTTCTTGATCCGATATTGCAAGTTATAGTCACCTACTATGTGTTATGATCCGGCAACCCCGAAGTGACAATAACCGGGACCACTCCTGATGATGACCGTAGTTTGAGGAGTTCATGTATTCACTATGTGTTAATGCTTTGGTCCGGTACTCTATTAAAAGGAGGCCTTAATATCCCTTAGTTTCCATTAGGACCTCGCTGCCACGGGAGGGTAGGACAAAAGATGTCATGCAAGTTCTTTTCCATAAGCACACATGACTATATTCGGAATACATGCCTACATTACATTGATGAATTGGAGCTAGTTCCGTGTCACCCTATGTTATGATTGTTACATGATGAACCGCATCCGGCATAATTCTCCATCACCGATCCAATGCCTACGAGTTTTTCCCATATTGTTCTTCGCTTATTTACTTTTCCGTTGCTACTATTACAATCACTACAAAACCCAAAAATATTACTTTTGCTACCGTTACTTTTGTTACCGTTACCACCACTATCATATTACTTTGCTAATAAATATTTTGCTGCAGATATTAAGTTATGCAGGTGTGGCTGAATTGACAACTCAGTTGCTAATACTTGAGAATATTCTTTGGCTGCCCTTGTGTCGAATCAATAAATTTGGGTTGAATACTCTACCCTCGAAAACTATTGCGATCCCCTATACTTGTGGGTTATGAAGAATATTTTCTAGCGCCATTGCCGGGGAGCATAGCTCTATTCCTTGAATCACTTGGGATTTATATCCGCTGGTCACTATGAAGAACTTGAAAGACGAGAAGACAAAAATTTATCCCTCAACTACGAGGGGAGGTAAGGAACTGCCATCTAGCTCTGCACTTGATTCACCTTCTGTTTTGAGTAAGCTTGCGACACCTAAACCTGCTTCTGCTATTCATTCTGATATGTCGCATGTTATTGATGATGCTACTTCTGCTATGCATGATACTTATGATGAAACTACTTCTATGCTTGATACTACTGTGCCACTTGGTGAATTTCTTGATGAACAACTTGCTAGGGCTAGAGAGAATGAAATAATTGAAACTGATAATATTGATGAAAGTGATGATGAAGACTCTCCCCCTAATAAATATGAATTGCCTATTGTTCCCGAGGGTTATGTTATGGAGGAAGAAGCTGCTAGAGCTATTCTTGCTTGCAATGATAGATATGATCTTAATAAGTTATTAGCTAAATGGAAGCAACAATCTCTTAATGCTAGAATGAAACCTGACCCCACTTTTTCTACTTCACCTATCTATGTTACTGATAAGGATTATGAATTCTCTGTTGATCCTGATATAATTACTTTGGTTGAATCTGATCCTTTCTATGTCTATGAATCTGAAACTGTTGTGGCACATCTTACTAAATTAAATGATATAGCCACCCAGTTCACTAATGATGAGAGAACTTGCTACTTTTATATCCTTAAAATATTTCCGTTCTCATTAAAGGGTGATGCTAAGATATGGTTCAACTCTCTTGATCCTGGTTGTGTGCGTAGTCCCCAGGATATGATTTATTACTTCTCTGCTAAATATTTCCCCCCTCATAAGAAACAAGCTGCTTTAAGGGAAATATATAATTTTGTGCAAATTGAAGAAGAGAGTCACCCACAAGCTTGGGGGAGGCTTCTCCAATTACTTAATGCTTTGCCTGATCATCCTCTTAAGAAAAATGAAATACCCGATATCTTTTATAATGGACTAACCGATGCTTCCAGAGATTACCTGGATAGTTGTGCTGGTTCTGTTTTCAGGGAAAGAACACCGGATGAAGCTGAAATTCTATTGAATAATATGTTGACCAATGAAAATAATTGGACACTTCCTGAGCCAATTCCTGAGCCTATTCCTAAACCAACTCCGAAAAAGAGGTGTTCTATTTCTCAATCCTGAAGATATGCAAGAGGCAAAGAAATCTATGAAGGAAAAAGGTATTAAAGCTGAAGATGTTAAGAACTTACCTCCTATTGAAGAAATACATGGTCTTAATTTACCACCTGTCGAAGAAATATATGATCTTAATCCATTACCTATTGAAGAAACTCATGGTCTTGATAACCCGACACAGGTAGTAAAGGTAAATTCTCTCTATAGATATGATAAAGCTAAAATCCCTCCTACTAAGTTTGCTAACCAATGTTTGGATGAGTTTGATAACTTTATGGTTAAGCAAGAAGATTTCAATGCTTATTTTGGTAGGCAATTAAAACAAAGTGCTTATATGATTGAACACTTGGGTGATTATATGTCTAGAGTTAAAGGTGAACTTAAACTCATTAGTAAACATGCTTCTATGGGTACCACTCAAGTAGAACAAGTACTTAAAGCTCAAAATGATTTGCTCAGTGAATTGAATAATAAGAATAATGACTATGCTGTTAGAGTGGCTACTAGAACTGGTAGAATGACTTAGGAACCTTTGTATCCTGAAGGCCACCCTAAGAGAATTGAGCAGGACTCTCAGAGAAATAATATAGATGCACCTAGTCCTTCTAAAAGGAAGAAAACGAAAAATGATGGGACTTTGCATGCTCATAGTGAGCCTATTGTTGAAACACCTGAGAATCCAAATGGTATTTCTATTTCTGATGCTGAAACACAATCTGTTAATGAACATGAACCTAGTGATAATGTTAATGATAATGTTCATGATGATGCTCAACCTAGTAATGATAATGATGTAGAAATTGAACCTGCTATTGATCTTGATAACCCACAATCAAAGAATCAACATTATGATAAGAGAGACTTTGTTTCTAGGAAACATGGTAAAGAAAGAGAACCATGGGTTCAGAAACCCATGCCTTTTCCTCCCAAACCATCTAAGAAAAAGGATGATGAGGATTTTGAGCGCTTTGCTGAAATGATTAGACCTATCTTTTTGCGTATGCAATTAACTGATATGCTCAAAACGAATCCTTATGCTAAGTATATGAAAGAAATTGTTACTAATAAGAGAAAGATACTGGAAGCTGAAATTTCCACCATGCTTGCTAATTATACTTTTAAGGGTGGAATACCAAACAAACTTGGAGATCCAGGAGTACCCAGTATACCATGCTCCATTAAAAGAAATTATGTTAGAACCGCTTTATGTGATCTTGGAGCCGGTGTTAGTGTTATGCCTCTCTCTTTATATCGTTGACTTTATTTGAATAAGTTGACACCTACTGAAATATCTTTGCAAATGGCTGATAAATCAACTGCTATACCTGTCGGTATTTGTGAGGATGTGCTTGTTTTTGGTTGCAAACGTTACTATTTTAACGGACTTTGTTATACTTGATATTCCCGAGGACGATAGTATGTCTATTATTCTTGGAAGACCCTTTTTGAATACTGCATGGGCTGTTATTGATTGCAACAAAGGCAATGTCACTTTTCATGTTAATGGCAATGAGCATACAATACACTGTCCAAGGAAACAACCTCAAGTTCATAGTATCAATTCTATTGGAAAAATTCCATCGATTATTATTGGAGGTTTCAAATTTCCACTTCCCACTGTCAAAAAGAAATATGATATTCTTATTATTGGGGATGTGCATATCCCCATTGAGGTAACATAATGTTATTCGAAATTTCTCCGGTTCCACGTTAGTCGGAATGAGTTTGTTAACAAGACTTGATCAACCTTGTCAGTGGATTCCTTTTGATGAGCATGAGATGGATGAAACTAGAAGGCACAACCTTCTGTACCCTCCTTTTACTTTCTGTTATTTAGTTGAAATAAAGTAAAAATAGTATTTTTCTGTCTGTTTTCTGAATTATTCATGCAATATAAAAATACCCCGAAAATAAAAGTTCTCCAAATGCCCCAAAATTGAAATATGATTTTTTCTGGAATATTTGAGAATATCTGGCACTGAAAACACAACAGGGGGAGCAAGCACCTGGCCACGAGGGTCTAGGGCGCGCCCACCCCTACAGGGCGCCCCCCTGCCTCATGGGCCCATGGTGGCTCGCCTCCACTTATTCCTGCACCCATACACTTCTTCTTCCTCCCAAAAAAATCACCATCCAGCTCAAGCACGAGTTCTAGCTCATTTTGCTGCGATTTTCGATCTGCTTGCTCAAAGCACCTCTCACAAAACTGCTTTGGGGGATTGTTCCTTGGTATGTAACTCCTCCATTGGTCTAATTAGTTTTTATTCTAGTGCTTTATTCATTGCAAATTTTTGCTGCCTAGGTGACCATGTTCTTGAGCTTGCATGTTAAATTTATATGGCTCCAAGTAGTTCTAATGCATGATATAAGCTCTAGGCACTTGTAGGAGTAGTTGCTATTAATTTTGCCGAGCTTGGTTCACTTTTATTTGAAGTTACTAAAAATTTCAGAATTTTTTTCAGAGGAAGAAATATGTTTAGGAAGATGTACCAAGGTGGCCCTTCAAGGAAGCAAGGACCCAGGCTTGCAATGCGTGATGCTGATGAGGAACCACCAAGGGATGCTCCAGTGCGGCCTTGTGAATGGCCTTTAGAATACTTCATAGGTCGAGCAGGAATTAATGAAGAATTTAACGCATATTTGTGTAACGCTGACCTTGTGAGCTTCGAGGTAGAAAAGTGCTGTCAGTATCACTATATCACTAGTTCCTTTGTGAGGAGGTTTGGATTTTCATCTTCACGCAATTCTCAAACAGTCCTATTTGATCTCTATGAAAAATCTTACACTATGGACTTAGAGGATTTTACCACTGCGTGCAAACTTCCACAATGGGGTAGCACTAGGGAACCTCGCAAATATGAATTTAGAGATTTTCTTGCTAGTATAACTCTGGGGGAATCTAGAGACATAGCATAAGCTAACATAGGGAGCATTCATTTTCCTGCTATACATTATTTTGCTCTCTTCATAGGTAGGTGCATAAATGGTAAGGATGAAGCATGTCACATGTGTGTTCCTGACCTCAGTATTCTTAGGAGTGCTGTGTTAGGAGATAAAAGTTATAATTTGGGAGCCATTGTTGCACGTAGGTTGCATAACAATAGACTTAATGGAGATTTCTTTGGTGGAATTTATGCAACCCGCTTAGCTGATTTTCTTGGTGTAATCCTACACGATGATGATATTGAACTGCCTCCTACTTATCTAGACTTTAATGCTATGGTTCACCATCAGGTTGTCGAGAGGAATGAACCACCTCTCCAGTACCGACTAATCTTTGACAGGCGTCACGCCGTCAATATTGTTCTTCCTGCCCCTGCTCTCTTTTACTTTCAGGCAAAGGGGAGACATTTTATAACCAGGGAGGAGGCAAATGAGTATGAAGGGAGGATGAGGTCAGCTCGTCTCCAAGATGCAGCCCACGATGCAATAGCCGCTGCATCTCAGTACAATCCCAGCTACAACTTTGGATATCCGCCAGGCCATCCGTGGCAATAAGCCAACTTAGGCCAAAAGCCTAAGCTTGGGGGAGTACGTATTTCCCACCAACATTACATTTATGTTCACACACACTCATTGCTAGACGTCGGTGCTCATACTCTTTCATTGTAATAACCATGCTAGTTTATTTTCTTTTTCTGCTTTCTTCTTGTGTGTTTGATAAACCTTAAGAAAACAAAAAAAAATTAGTTGTAGCTTCTAGATAGTTTACTTTTCATGCTTGTAGTAGTAATAATTAAAAGAAAATCCCAAAAGATTTCTTATTCTTCTTTTTGCTTGTTGGGAGCTTTCCCATGTAAATAGTTTTATTTCTTTTCTTTTCTTTGGGGGTCGATAGGAGAAGACCATAATTAAATCGTTGAAGTGGCTCTTATATGCATTATTGTTGATTTAATCAAGAGCCCATATTGCATTGTCTTCTCCTATTTATTGAATGCTTGCATATTCCAGCTTAGTCCAATGCACGTGCACTATTATTATTATTCACATCATTCGGTCATGCAAGTGAATGGCAATTATGACGATATATGATGGACTGATTGAGATGAGAGAAGCTGGTATGAACTTGACCTCTCTTGTTTTTGTAAATATGATTAGTTCGTTGTTCCTGATTCAACCTATTATGAATAAACATGTTTGCAATGACAATTAGAGATTATAGTTGCTCGTGCCATGCTTGATTAGCTATGAGTTATAATGGTTTACCTTGCGTGCCAACATGTTATTAAATGGTTGTGATGTGGTATGATAGGGTGGTATCCTCCTTTGAATGATTTAAGTGACTTGACTTGGCACATGTTCACACATGTAGTTGAAACAAATCAACATAGCCTTCACAATATTTATGTTCATGGTGGATTATATCCTACTCATGCTTGCACTCAATGTTTATTAATTTTAATGCATGTTCATGACTGTTGTCGCTCTCTAGTTGGTTGCTTCCCAGTCTTTTTCTAGCCTTCACTTGTACTAAGCGGTAATACTTCTTGTGCATCCAATCCCTTAAACCCCAAAGTTATTCCAGATGAGTCCACCATACCTTCCTATTTGCGGTATCTACCTGCCGTTCCAAGTAAATTTGTATGTGCCAAACTCTAAACCTTCAAATGAAATTCTGTTTTGTATGCTCTAATAGCTCATGTATCAACTAGGGCTGTCCTTATCTTCCATGTTAGGCAGGTTATTCTCAAGAGGAGTGGACTCCGCTCCTCACTCACGAGAAAATGGCTAGTCAACGGGATGCCCAGTCCCATGCTTTATGCAAACTAAATGAAAATAATTGCAAACAAAACTCCCCCGGGACTGTTGCTAGTTGGAGGCACTCGTTGTTTCGAGCAAGCCATGGATTGATGCTTGTTTGTGGAGGGGGAGTATAAACTTTACCATTCTGTTTGGGAACCGCCTATAATGTGTGTAGCATGGAAGATATCTCCATCTCTTGGTTGTTATGATGACAATGAAAGTATGCCGCTCAAAATATTATTTACCTCTGCTTTAAAACCGAGCTCTGGCACCTCTATAAATCCCTGCTTCCCTCTGCGAAGGGCCTATATATTTACTTTTATGTTGAGTCATCACCCTCTTATTAAAAGCACCAGCTGGAGAGCACCGCTGTCATTTGCATCCATTACTATTTATTTATATTGGGTATGACTATGATTGGATCTCTTTTACCATGAATTACAATGTCTAGTCAGTCCTTGATCTTTGAAGGTGCTCTACATTTATGTTTTGCGGTCTCAGAAAGGGCTAGTGAGATACCATATTGTTATATCATATCATGATTGTTTTGAGAAAGTGTTGTCATCCGAGATTTATTATTATTGCTCGCTAGTTGATTATGCCATTGACATGAGTAAATATGAGACCTAAGTGTTATTGTGAATGTGGTTAGTTATAATCTTTGCTGAAAACTTGAATGCTAGCTTTACATATTTACAACAAGAGCAAACAGAGTTTGTAAAAGTTTTTCTTTATCACTTTCAATTTATCAACTGAATTGCTTGAGGACAAGCAAAGGTTTAAGCTTGGGGGAGTTGACATGTCTCCGTCGTATCTACTTTTCCAAACACTTTTGCCCTTGTTTTGGACTCTAACTTGCATGATTTGAATGGAACTAACCCGGACTGACGCTGTTTTCAGCAGAATTGCCATGGTGTTATTTATGTGCAGAAACAAAAGCTCTCGGAATGACCTGAAACTTCACGGAGAATTATTTTGGAATATATAAAAAATACTGGAAGAAGAATCCACGTCAGGGGGGCCTCGACCTGTCCACGAGGGTGGGGGCGCGCCTGCCCCCCAGGGCGTGCCCCCTGCCTCGTGGGCCCCCTGACGCTCCACCGACCTCAACTCCAACTCCATATATTCGTGTTCGGGGAGAAAAAAAATCAAAGAGAAGGATTCATCGCGTTTTACGATACAGAGCCGCCGCCAAGCCCTAAAACCTCTCGGGAGGGCTGATCTGGAGTCCGTTCGGGGCTCCGGAGAGGGGAATCCGCCGCCATCGTCATCATCAACCATCCTCCATCACCAATTTGACGATGATCACCGCCGTGCGTGAGTAATTCCATCGTAGGCTTGCTGGACGGTGATGGGTTGGATGAGATTTATCATGTAATCGAGTTAGTTTTGTTAGGGTTTGTCCCCTAGTATCCATTATGTTCTGAGATTGATGTTGCTATGACTTTGCTATGCTTAATGCTTGTCACTAGGGACCGAGTGCCATGAACTCAAATCTGAACCCTTTATGTTTTCATCAATATATTTGTGTTCTTGATCCGATATTGCAAGTTATAGTCACCTACTATGTGTTATGATCCGGCAACCCCGAAGTGACAATAATCGGGACCACTCCCGGTGATGACCGTAGTTTGAGGAGTTCATGTATTCACTATGTGTTAATGCTTTGGTCCAGTACTCTATTAAAAGGAGGCCTTAATATCCCTTAGTTTCCATTAGGACCCCGCTGCCACGGGAGGGTAGGACAAAAGATGTCATGCAAGTTCTTTTCCATAAGCACGTATGACTATATTCGGAATACATGCCTACATTACATTGATGAATTGGAGCTAGTTCTGTCTCACCCTATGTTATGATTGTTACATGATGAGCCGCATCTGGCATAATTCTCCATCACCGATCCAATGCCTATGAGTTTTTCCCATATTGTTCTTCGCTTATTTACTTTTCGGTTGCTACTGTTACAATCACTACAAAACCCAAAAATATTACTTTTGCTACCGTTACCACCACTATCATATTACTTTGCTACTAAATACTTTGCTGGAGATATTAAGTTATCCAGGTGTGGCTGAATTGACAACTCAGTTGCTAATACTTGAGAATATTCTATGGCTCCCCTTGTGTCGAATCAATAAATTTGGGTTGAATACTCTACCCTCGAAAACGGTTGCGATCCCCTGTACTTGTGGGTTATCAAAACACTAGCACCCAAGTCACACAAAGCAAAACACTCATAATTTTTAATCTTGACTTTGATAGTAGGTTCCCATTCATCATGCAATTTTCTAGGAATTGAAACTTCTAATTCCAACTTTTATTCCAAAGCTTTCATCATAGCATCAACAATATGTTTAGTAAAAGCTTTATTTTGTTCATAAGCATGGGGGAAATTTATCATGGATTTCAAAAAATAAATACAATCAATCAAAGAGAAACTATCATAATTAAAGTCTTTGTAATCCAAAAAAGTGGGTGCATCACTAGCTAGAGTTATGACCTCTCCAAATCCACTTTCATCAATTTTCTCAACAAGATTTTCACCCTCCGAAATATTGGGACGCCTTCTACCTAAAGTTGACTCTTCTCTAGTCCCTTTTTCATCAATCTTAACTTTAATAAACAAGGAATCAATAGAAGAAACACCAATCATTTTAAGATCTTCATCACTTTTACGAAAAAGATCACTAGAAAATGCTTTTTCTACAAATTCTCTTTTATCTCTAAGCATAGCGGTTCTTTTCTTACTCTCATCCATAGAAACATAAAGAGCTTTAATTGATTCATCAACCTCAGGCACAAAAATTTACAACTTGAGATTTTCCACATCAAGAGCAATTCTATTAACACTTCTACACAAATAATCAATCTTATTCAACTTTTCTTCTATGGTAGTGTTGAAAACTTTTTGCGTGTTGATAAATTATTTAATATTATTATCAATATCAGTGGTGTTCCTATTATTATTTTAAGATTGACTTCCATAGCAATTACCATAATTATTAGAGGAATTACTAGGAAAAGGCTTAGGATTAAAATTACCTCGATAAGCATTGTTGCTAAAATTATTTTGAGAGATAAAATTCACATCTATGGCATCACTATTTTGCTCAATCAAAGTAGATAAAGGCATATCATTAAAATCAATACGAGCACTTTTACTAGCAACCAATTTCATAAGAGCATCGACTTTATCACTCGAGGAAGAAATTTCTTCAACCGAATTAACTTTTTTTACTAGTAGGAGCTATTTCGGTATGCCATTGTGAATAATTTGCCATGATATTATCAAGAAATTTGGTGTATTCACCCGAAGTAATTTCCATAAAAGTTCCACCCGCAGCGAAATCTAAAAGATTACTAGAAACAAAATTCAACCCCACATAAAATTTTTGTATGATCATCCAAAGATTTAACCCATGAGTTGGGCAATTCCTTAGCATCATTTTCATCCATTCCCAAGATTTTGCAACATGCTCATGTTCAAGTTGCTTGAAATTCATGATCTGGGTTCTAAGGGAAATAATTTTTGCGGGCGGAAAATACTTAGTGATAAAAGAATCTTTGCACTTATTCCAAGAATCGATACTATTGCGAGGCAAAGAAGAGAACCAAAATTTTCCAGAATCACGCAAAGAAAACGGGAATAATTTCATATTCACCACATCATTGTCCACATCTTTTTTCTTTTGCATATCACATAATTCCACGAAGGTATTAAGAAGGGACGTGGCATCCTCATTAGGAGTACCGGAAAATTGATCTTTCATAACAAGATTCAGCAAAGCAGTATTAATATCACAAGACTCCACACTAGTGGCGGGAGGAGCAATCAGAGTGCCAATAAGTCATTGTTGTTGGTATTTGAGAAATCACATAACTTGGTGTTCTCTTGAGTCATGATGACTACGCAACAAGACTGCACTCAAAAACAGATCTGCCAAGAAAATGACGAAAGGGAAAAAAGAGGCGAATAAAACGGCAATTTTTGTGAAGTGGGGGAGAGGAAAACGAGAGGCAAATGGCAAATAATGTAAATTGTGAGGAGATGAGATTTGTGATTAGGAACCTGGTATATGTTGAAGATCCTCCCCAGCAATGGCGCCAGAAATTCCTTTTGATGTCGCTTGAAGCTACGTCGGTATTTCCCCAAAGAGGAAGGGATAATGCAGCATAGCGGCGGTAGGTATTTCCCTCAGATATAAAACCAAGGTTATCGAACCAGTAGGAGAACCAAGCAACACAACGTAAACGACCACTGCACACAAATAACAACACCTCGCAACCCGACGTGTTAAAGGGGTTGTCAATCCCTTTCGGGGTATGGCGCCAGAAATTGCGCGTTGACAGGAGAAAGTTATAATAGATTGGATAAATAGATCGCCAATAAAATAAAGTGCAGCAAAGTATTTTTGTATTTTTGGTTTAATAGATCTGAATAAAAAGTGCAAATAAAATAGATCGCAAAGCAAATTTATGAGAAAGAAGACCCGGGGGCCGTAGATTTCACTAGTGGCTTCTCTTGGAAAGATAGCAAACGATGGGTAAACAAATTACTGTTGGGCAATTGATAGAACCTCAAATAATTTTGACGATATCCAGGCAATGATCATTGCATAGGCATCACGTCCAAGATTAGTAGACCGACTCCTGCCTGCATCTACTACTATTACTTCACACATCGACCGCTATCCAGCATGCATCTAGTGTATTGAGTTCATGGAAAAATGGAGTAATGCAATAAGAATGATGACATGATGTAAACAAGATCTATCTATGTAGAGATAGACCCATCGTTTTATCCTTAGTAGAAACGATACATACGGGTCGTTTCCCTTTCTGTCACTGGGATCAAGCACCGTAAGACCGAACCCACTACCGGGCACCTCTTCCCATTGCAAGATAAATATATCAAGTTGGCCAAACGAAACTCAAATATCAGAGATGAAATACGAGGCTATAGGAGATCATGCATATAAGAGATCAAAGAAACTCAAATAACTTTCATGGATATTAAAAGATATGACTGCTCAATAACTCAAAGTTCATCAGATCTCAACAAAAACACCGCAAAAAGAGTTACAGCATATGGATCTCCAAGGTATCATTGTATTGATAATTCAACAAGAGAGAGGAATCTATCTATCTACTAACTACAGACCCGAAGGTCTACAAAGAATTACTCACGCATCATCAGAGAGGCACCAATGGAGGTGGTGAACCCCATCTGAGATGGTGTCTAGATTGGATCTGGTGGTTCTAGACTCTGCGGCGGTTGGATTAATATTTCATCGACTCCCCTAGGGTTCTGGGATTTTTGGGGTATTTATAGAGTAAAGAGGCGGTCTGGGGGGCACCCGAGGTGGGTACAACCCACCAGGGCGCGCTTGGGCCTCCTGGCGCGCCCTGGTGGGTTGTACCCTCCTCGGGACTCCCCCAATGTGCAACCAGGGCCCAATATCTTCCTTCTGGTCCATAAAACATCTCCGTGAAGTTTCGTGACATTTGTACTCCGTCTGATATTGATTTCCTGTGATGTAAAAAACATAAAAAAAACAACAACTGGCACCTGGCACTATGTCAATAGGTTAGTACCAAAAAAATGATATAAAATGACTATAAAATGATTATAAAACATCCAAGATTGATGACAAACAGGATGGAACAATCAAAAATTATAGATACGTTGGAGAAGTATCAATGATCAACAACTGACTTAGCATTGGGCTCCATATTAATCTTCTGTTAACATAGAGTAGGACTAATGTCCTTAAGGTCATCAAGAGTATATTACATTGCAGCACGGTGCTTCCTCCAAGTTTTAAGTAATCACTTTTCTTCATGCTCTGAAAGGTTAACATTGATAATAATAGGATATATCTTCTTTTCATCAAGATAAGCATATTTCAGTGTGTTAGATAATTTCTTAAGTTCAAACACAGGATCACCCTTAGGTGGGTGATACGTCCATTTTGCATCATGCTTTTATATCAATATTTATTGCATTATGGGTTGTTATTACACGTTATGTCATAATACTTATGTCTATTCTCTCTTATTTTACAAGGTTTACATGAAGAGGGAGAATGCCGGCAGCTGGAATTCTGGGCTGGAAAAGGAGCACATATTAGAGACCAATTCTGCACAGCTCCAAAAGTCCTGAAACTTCACGGAAGTTATTTTTGGAATTAATAAAAAATACTGGCGAAAGAATCCATCAGAGGGGGCCTACACCCTGGCCACGAGGGTGGGGGGCGCGCCCTACCCCCTGGGCGCGCCCCCTACCTCGTGGGCCCCCTGGCAGGCCTCCGGTGCCCATCTTTTGCTATATGAAGTCTTTTGTCCGAGAAAAAATCATAAGCAAGCTTTCGGGAAGAAACTCCGCCGCCACGAGGCGGAACCTTGGCGAAACCAATCTAGGGCTCCAGCAGAGCTGTTCTGCCGGGGAAACTCCCCTCCGGAAGGGGGAAATCATCGCCATCGTCATCACCAACGATCCTCTCATCGGGAGGGGGTCAATCTTCATCAACATCTTCACCAGCACCATCTCCTCTCAAACCCTAGTTCATCTCTTGTATCCAATCTTTGTATCCAAACCTTAGATTGGTACCTGTAGGTTGCTAGTAGTGTTGATTACTCTTTGTAGTTGATGCTAGTTGGTTTATTTGGTGGAAGATCATATGTTCAGATCCATTATGCATATTAATACTCATTTGATTATGAACATGAATATGCTTTGTGAGTAGTTACGTTTGTTCCTGAGGACATGGGAGAAGTCTTGCTATAAGTAGTCATGTGAATTTGGTATTCGTTCGATCTTTTGATGAGATGTATGTTGTCTCTCCTCTAGTGGTGTCATGTGAACATCGACTACATGACAATTCACCATTGTTTGGGCCTAGAGGAAGGCATTGGGAAGTAATAAGTAGATGATGGGTTGCTAGAGTGACAGAAGCTTAAACCCTAGTTTATGCGTTGCTTCGTAAGGGGCTGATTTGGATCCATATGTTTCATGCTATGGTTAGGTTTACCTTAATACTTCTTTTGTAGTTGCGGATGCTTCCAATAGGAGTTAATCATAAGTGGGATGCTTGTCCAAGTAAGGACAACGCCCAAGCACTGGTCCACCCACATATCAAATTATCAAAGTACCGAACGCGAATCATATGAGCGTGTTGAAAACTAGCTTGACGATAATTCCCATGTGTCCTCAGGAGCGCTTTTCTCTATATAAGAGTTTGTCCCGGCTTTTCCTTTACTAAAAAAAGTATTGGGCCATCTTGCTGCACTTTATTTACACTTGTTACTTGTTACCCGTTACAAATTATCTTATCACGAAACTATCTGTTACCGATAATTTCAGTGCTTGCAGAGAATACCTTGCTGAAAACCGCTTGTCATTTCCTTCTGCTCCTCGTTGGGTTCGACACTCTTACTTTTCGAAAGGACTACGATAGATCCCCTACACTTGTGGGTCATCATGACTCTTTTCTAGCGCCGTTGCCGGGGAGTGAAGCGCCTTTGGTAAGTGGAATTTGGTAAGGAAAAAATTATATAGTGTGCTGAAATTTACTGTCACTTGTTACTATGGAAAGTAATCCTTTGAGGGGCTTGTTAGGGGTATCTTCACCCTGACCAGTAGAGCAAATAGTTGCTCCTCAACCTACTGAACCCACTAAAAATGTTTACTTTGAAATTCCTTCGGGTATGATAGAGAAACTGCTGGCTAATGCTTTCACAGGTGATGGAACATTGCATCCCGATCTACACCTAATCTATGTGGATGAAGTTTGTGGATTATTTAAGCTTGCATGTATGCCCGATGATGTTATCAAGAAGAAGATCTTCCTTTTATCTTTGAAGGGAGAGGCATTGACATGGTATAGGCTATGTGATAATATGGGATCATGGAACTACAAGAGATTGAAATTGGAATTTCATCATAAGTTTTATCCTATGCATCTTGTTCATCGTGATCATAATTATATATATAATTTTTGGCCTCGCGAAGGAGAAAGCATCGCTCAAGCTTGGGGAAGGATTAAGTCAATGTTGTATTCATGCCCCAATCATGAGCTCTCAAGAGAAATGATTATTCAAAAATTTCATGCTCGGCTTTCTCTCAATAATCGCTCCATGCTCGATACTTCTTATACTGGCTCTTTTGTGATGAAGAGTATTGAATTCAAATGGGATTTATTGGAAAGAATTAAACGCAACTCTGAAGATTGGGACCTCGACGAAGGTAAAGAGTCAGGTATAACACCTAAGTTTGATTGTGTTAAATCTTTTATGGATACCCATGCTTTCCGTGAATTTAGCGCTAAATATGGACTTGACTTTGACATAGTAGCTTCTTTCTGTGAATCCTTTGCTACTTATGTTGATCTCCCTAAGGAGAATTGGTTTAAATATAATCCTCCCATTGAAGTAAAAGTAGTTGCACCTATTAAAGTTGAAGAAAAGACTATCACTTACAATGATCCTATTGTTCCTACTGCTTATGTTGAGAAACCACCTTTCCTAGTTAGAATAAAGGATCATGCTAAAGCTTCAACTGCAGTCAACAAAAGTAATATTAGGACACAAAAAACCCCTGAGAAAGTTAAAGTTGAACCTAATATTGCTATGGTTAAAGATCTCTTGGCTGATAATATTGACGGGCATGTTATTTATTTCTGTGAGGAAACTGCTAGAATTGCTAAACCTGGTGCTAAAGATAAACATAGACCTGTTGTAGGCATGCCTGTTATTTCTGTTAAAATAGGAGATCATTGTTATCATGGCTTATGTGATATGGGTGCTAGTGCTAGTGCAATACCTCATTCGTTATACGAAGAAATTATGCATGATATTGCACCTGCTGAGATAGAAGATATCGATGTTACCATTAAGCTTGCCAATAGAGATACTATTTCACTGATTGGGATTGTCAGAGATGTTGAAGTCTTGTGTAGGAAGGTTAAATATCTTGCAGATTTTCTTGTTCTTGGTTCCCCACAAGACTACTTTTTTCCCATTATATTTGGTAGACCCTTCTTGAACACTGTTAATGCTAGGATAGACTGCGAAAAGGATGTTGTTACTATTGGTTTGGGTGATATGTCTCATGAGTTTAATTTTGCTAAATTTCGTAGACAACCCCATGACGAGGAATTGCCTAATAAGGATGAAATTATCGGTCTTGCTTCTATTGCCGTGCCTCCTAATGATCCTTTAGAACAATATTTGCTTGACCATGAAAATGATATTTTTATGAATGAAAGAAGGGAAATAGATGAAGTATTATTTAAACAGGGACCCATTCTGAAACACAACTTGCCTGTTGAAATCCTAGGGGATCCTCCTCCACCCAAGGGTGATCCCGTGTTTGAGCTTAAACCATTACCTAATACTCTTAAATATGCTTATCTTGGTGAAAATAAGATATATCCTGTTATTATTAGTGCTAACCTTTCAGAGAAGGAGGAAGAGAAATTATTGAAAACTCTGAAGAAGCACCGTGCTGCTATTGGATATACTCTTGATGATCTTAAGGGCATTAGTCCCACTCTATGTCAACACAAAATAAATTTGGAGAAAGACGCCAAACCAGTTATTGATCACCAACGACGGCTAAATCCTAAGATGAAAGAAGTGGTAAGAATGGAAATATTAAAGCTCCTTAGGCAGGTATAATTTATCCCGTTGCTGATAGTCAGTGGGTAAGTCCTGTCCATTGTGTCCCTAAGAAGGGAGGTATTACTGTCGTTCCCAATGATAAAGATGAACTGATTCCGCAAAGAATTATTACAGGTTATAGGATGGTAATTGATTTCCACAAATTAAATAAAGCTACTAAAAAGATCATTACCCCTTGCCTTTTATTAATCATATGCTAGAAATATTATCCAAACATACACATTATTGCTTTCTAGATGGTTACTCTGGTTTTTCTCAAATACCCGTGTCAGCTGAGGATCAAGAAAATACCACTTTTACTTGCCCTTTCGGTACTTTTGCTTATAGACGTATGCCTTTTGGTTTATGTAATGCACCTGCTACCTTTCAAAGATGCATGATGGCTATATTCTCTCACTTTTGTGAAAAGATTTGTGAGGTTTTCATGGATGATTTCTCTGTTTATGGATCCTCTTTTGATGATTGCTTGAGCAACCTTGATCGAGTTTTGCAGAGATGTGAAGAAACTAATCTTGTCTTGAATTGGGAGAAATGCCACTTTATGGTTAATGAAGGCATTGTCTTGGGGCATAAAATTTCTGAAAGAGGTATTGAAGTTGATAAAGCTAAAGTTGATGCTATTGAAAATATGTTGTGTCCTAAGGACATCAAAGGTATAAGAAGTTTCCTTGGTCATGCCGGTTTTTATAGGAGGTTCATTAAGGACTTCTCAAAAATTTCCCGGCCTCTGACTAATCTATTACAAAAAGATTTACCTTTTGTCTTTGATGATGATTGTGTAGAAGCATTTGAAATACTTAAGAAAGCATTGATTTCTGCACCTATTGTTCAGCCACCTGATTGGAATTTACCCTTTGAAATTATGTGTGATGCTAGTGATTATGCTGTAGGTGCTGTTCTAGGACAAAGAGTTGATAAGAAATTAAATGTCATTCAATATGCTAGTAAAACTCTAGACAATGCCCTGAGAAATTATGCTACTACTGAAAAAGAATTCTTAGCAGTTGTATTTGCTTGTGATAAGTTCAGACCTTATATTGTTGACTCTAAAGTAACTATTCACACTGATCATGCTGCTATTAAATATCTTATGGAAATGAAAGATGCTAAACCTAGACTAATTATATGGGTTCTCCTACTACAAGAATTTGATTTGCATATTATTGATAGAAAGGGAGCTGAGAACCCCGTTGCAGACAACTTGTCTAGGTTAGAGAATGTTCTTGATGACCCACTACTTATTGATGATAGCTTTCCCGATGAATAATTAGCTATCATAAATGCTTCTCGTACTGCGCCATGGTATGCTGATTATGCTAATTACATTGTTGCTAAATTTATACCACCTAGCTTCACATACCAGCAAAAGAAAAAGTTTTTCTATGATTTAAGACATTACTTCTAGGATGACCCACACCTTTAGAAAGAAGGAGTAGATAGTGTTATTAGACATTATATACCTGAGCATGAACAGGAACAAATCCTATGCAAGTGTCACTCTGAAGCTTATGGAGGACACCACGCTGGAGATAGAACTGCACATGAGGTATTGCAATCCGATTTTTATTGGCCTACTCTCTTCAAAGATACTCGTAAGTTTGTCTTGTCTTGTGATGAATGTCAAAGAATTGGTAATATTAGTAAACGTCAGGAAATGCCTATGTATTATTCACTTGTTATTGAACCATTTGATGTTTGGGGCTTTGATTATATGGGACCGTTTCCTTCCTCTAATGGGTATACTCATATTTTAGTTGTTGTTGATTACGTTACTAAGTGGGTAGAAGCTATTCCAACTAGTAGTACTGATCATAACACCTCTATTAAGATGCTTAAAGAAGTTATTTTTCCGAGGTTTGGAGTCCCTAGATATTTAATAACTGATGGTGGTTCACATTTTATTCATGTTGCTTTTCGTAAAATGCTTGCTAAGTATGATGTTAATCACAGAATTGCATCTCCATATCACCCACAGTCTAGTGGTCAAGTTGAATTGAGCAATAGAGAGCTCAGATTAATTTTGCAAAAGACCGTTAATAGATTTAGAAAGAATTGGTCCAAGAAACTTGATGATGCATTATGGGCCTATAGAACTGCATATAAAAATCCTATGGGTATGTCTCCGTATAAAATGGTTTACAGAAAAGCATGTCATTTACCTCTCGAGCTAGAACATAAGGCATATTGGGCCATTAAAGAGCTCAACTATGATTTCAAACTTGCCGGTGAAAAGAGGTTATTTGACATTAGCTCACTTGATGAATGGAGAACCCAAGCCTATGAGAATGCCAAACGGTTCAAAGAAAAAGTTAAAAGATGGCATGACAAAAGGATACAAAAACGTGAGTTTAATGTAGGTGATTATGTGTTGCTATTCAACTCTCATTTAAGATTTTTTGCAGGAAAACTTCTCTCTAAGTGGGAAGGCCCTTACGTTATCGAGGAGGTTTATCATTCCGGTGCCATAAAAATCAACAACTTCGAAGGCACAAATCCGAAGGTGGTGAACGGTCAAAGATATAAGCATTATATCTCAGGTGATCCCATAAATGTCAAAACTAATGTTATTGAAACCGTAACCCCGGGGGAATACATAAGGGACACTTTCCAGAATGTTTCAAACTCCGAAAAGGAATAGGTATGTGGTACGGTAAGTAAATCGACTCCAAAATAGTCCTAATGGCAATTTTTCTCCGTTTTGGTATATTTAAGAAAATAGGAAAATAAGAAGTAGTCCGGGAAGGACACGAGGCTTCCACGAGGGAGGGAGGCGCGCCCTACCCCCCTGGGCGCACCCCCTGCCTCGTCGGCACCTCGTGCACTCTCCGTACTCCGTTTTCTTGCGCGATACTTCTTTTGGTCGGTAAAAATTCACTATATAATCTCCCGAAGGTTTTGACTCCTGTATCACACAAATATCCTTTGATTTTGTTTCGAGCTATTTCTGTAGCGGGTTTGGAGCAAGATGTCATCTCAGGATTCCGACGGAGAGAGCTATGTCTCACACCTCATTGCTGACCCAAAGACCTATGGGGATCAATCTCCTTGTGGTCGAACTACTGATGAGGAGGAGGATGCTCATTTGATAGGGATCAATGATTCAAGTTCGGAGGAGGAGGATGTCCCTCTACCTCAACCTGGGGATATGCACGTGAAGTTCAAGAAATCTAGTCTCCCTAAGAGGACTAAACTATCTAACAACCGATCTATTCCTTCTCGTTTTCGACAGAAAAGCAAAAGAGATTTATGTGACAAAATTTTGAAGCTGGAATCAGAGATCGATGATTTACATGAGGAAATTGCTCTTCTCGATTACAATATGAAAAAGCCGAAGGCACAATTGTCATCATCACCACCATCTTCCGCACCTCCGAAGAAAGAGACGTAAACACATGGGTATTGGCACTTGTAGGATCGAAAGTATGTCTAGAGGGGGGGGGGTGATTAGACTACTTGACCAAAAAAAAAACTTAACCTTTTCCCAATTTTAGTTCTTGGCAGATTTTAGCTATTGTAGGACAAGTCAAGCAATCATCACACAATTCAAGCAAGCATGCAAAGAGTATATTGGCAGCGGAAAGTAAAGCATGCAACTTGCAAGAATGTAAAGGGAAGGGTTTGGAGAATTCAAACGCAATTGGAGACACGGTGGTTCGGATAGGTGGTGCTATCCTACATCCACGTTGATGGAGACTTCAACCCACGAAGGGTAACGGTTGCGTGAGTCCACGGAGGGCTCCACTCACGAAGGGTAACGGTTGCGCGAGTCCACGAAGGGCTCCACCCACGAAGGGTAACGGTTGCGCGAGTCCACGGAGGGCTCCACCCACGAAGGGTCCACGAAGAAGCAACCACCCACAAAGGGTCCACGAAGAAGCAACCACCCACAAAGGGTCCACGAAGTAGCAACCTTGTCTATCCCACCATGGCCATCGCCCACGAATGACTTGCCTCACTAGCGGTAGATCTTCACGAAGTAGGCGATCTCCTTGCCCTTACAAACTCCTTGGTTCAACTCCACAATCTTGTCAGAGGCTCCCAAGTGACACCTAGCCAATCTAGGAGACACCACTCTCCAAGAAGTAACAAATGGTGTGTAGGTAATGAACTCCTTGCTCTTGTGCTCTAAATGATAGTCTCCCCAACACTCAACTCTCCCTCATAGGATTTGGATCTAGTGGAAAGAAGATTTTAGTGGAAAGCAACTTGGGGAAGGTTAGAGATCAAGATTCATATGGTAGGAATGGAATATCTTGGTCTCAACACATGAGTAGGTGGTTCTCTCTCAGAACATATGAGTTGGAATTGTGTATGTGTTCTGATGGCTCTCTCCACGAATGAAGAGGAGGTGGAGGGGTATATATAGCCTCCACACAAAATCCAACCGTTACACACAATTTTCCAATCTCGGTGGGACCGAATCAAAAAACTCGGTCGGACCAAAAAGGTAAACCTAGTGACCGTTAGAGATTTTCGGTGGGACTGACATGCAACTCGGTAGGACCGATATGGTTAGGGTTTGGGCATAACGTAATCTCGGTGAGACCGATTACACAAACTCGGTGAGACCGATTTTGGTAATAAGCTAACCAGAGAGTTGGTCAGGCAAACTCGGTGGGACCGATTTGCTCTTTCGGTGAGACCGAAAAGTTACAAAAAGGAAACACTGAATTTACATTGCAATCTCGGTGGGACCGATTCGCTCTTTCGGTGAGACCGAAAAGTTACGAAAGGGAAACAAAGAGTTTGCAATCCCATCTCGGTGAGACCGAGATCCCTATCGGTAGAACCGAATTGCTAGGGTTTGGCAGTGGCTTATGACAAGTGAAACTCGGTGGCGCCGGATAGAAAGAATCGGTAGGAC
This sequence comes from Triticum aestivum, assembly GCF_018294505.1. Lineage (NCBI taxonomy): Eukaryota > Viridiplantae > Streptophyta > Magnoliopsida > Poales > Poaceae > Triticum > Triticum aestivum. The sequence continues at coordinate 136,381,379 of NC_057800.1, read as the reverse complement.
CGAGTTTGGCTTAGGGTTTAGGTCATATGTGGATATGGGAAAGTAGTTGAGGGTTTTGGAGCATATCACTAAGCACATGAAGCAAGAGGCTCATTAAGCAACACCTCATCCCTCCTTGATAGTATTGGCTTTTCCTAAAGACTCAATGTGATCTTGGATCACTAAAATATAAAATGAAGAGTCTTGAGCTTTTGAGCTTGAGCCAATCCTTTGTCCTTAGCATTTTGAGGGTTCCACTTTCACATCCATGCCATGCCAATCATTGAGCTTTCCTGAAATAATCATCTTGGAATAGCATTAGCTCAATGAGCTATATGTTGTTATGAATTACCAAAACCACCTAGGGATAGTTGCACTTTCAATCTCCCCCTTTTTGGTAATTGATGACAACATATAGATCAAAGCTTCGACAAATGATAATAAGCATGAAATATATCGTCGCTTTGAGAAGTATGTGACAAGTGAGAGCTCCCCCTAAATTTGTGCATATTTAAAATTTGCTTTGGACTGCAAATGCACAAAGAGTTAGAGTCATGGGTTACTCTTCCATGTCACATACATCTTGGTGGAGCGCTTAAAATGATAAGAATGAAATACATGCACTCATCACCAAGAATAGTGAATGATCACATAAGATAGATAAGATATATCAAGCATGCATAAGTGTAGCTTATGATCAAACACATGATCATCAATGTCTCACGAGCAATGACATAGTATCTCAAGCACTCAAAAGCAAACAAAGTTCGAAAAACCACCAAATAAAGCAAGAGAGAAAAAAGCAACACTCTCTCTCTCTCGAAGCCTATGATCTATACATTTTCTCCCCCTTTGGCAACAAGTTACCAAAAAGTTCCTAGAAAATGCATAGTGCTAAGTCGACACTCAGGCTTGATCTTCAGGTGGTGGTGGAGTCCGGAGCACTCCAAGGACGAAGCCTTCTGTAGACGTGGTCGGAGTCGAGGCTGAAGTGGACGCTGGAGCTGGTGGAACTGAGGCTGTAGCTGGTGCAGACGTGGTGGCTCTGGGGTCAGCAACTGGCACTGCAGACGACCTCGGACCTCGTGGCACTCTGGCAAAGGCATCAGTTGTAGTCTTGCCTCTCCTCTCCTGCATGTCATCCTGGAGCTGCTCCACTGCAGTTTGAATCTCTGTCACTTTGACATCCAAGTCATAGAACTTTTGTTCCATGATCCTCTCTAAGCTTGCCTGGTTCTGAGTTAGGGTAGCTAGTCCTTGCTCAATCCGCAGGGTGGATGCAATCAAGTAACCAAGCTGCTCTTGTTTGGTTTTCAGGAAATATTCAGATGCCTCCTCTTGAGTAGGCATCTTGGCAGCTTTCTCCTTCCTCGCCTTCTCCTTCTTGGCTTGTGCTTGGGCAGATGATGGTTCATTCTCAGTCATGACCACTTGATTATCTTCAAAATCTGGACGGATGGGCAGGTGTTCCTTGTCCAGTAAGTATATGCCTGTGCCCATCTTTGAGTTGATGAGCTCCTGAATCTGTGGGGCATATCCACAACTCCTCTTCTGGTCTGCTGCAGTCCTCTTGACGGTCTCTACCATGAGGCTCATCACCTTGAACTTCTGTGGCACATCAAATATATGAAGCAAATTTATTGCATGGCCTCTGATCATCTTGTGATCTCCAGACTTGGGCAACAAGGTCTGCCTCAGTATCCAATTGATAGTTGGCAGCCCTAACAGAAGATAGTGCACTAAGCCAAATTTGAAAGTTTCAAGAGCCTCGTTTGGAATTTCCTTGTACATATTGGACATAGAGTTGTGGTCCATCTTCTTCTTGGCATAAATGTCCAAGTCATCTGCTTGCTCCTCTGGGGCATTAATGAGCTGAGCCCATTCAGCAACTGTAGACTGGTATCTGGTTCCTTCTGACATCCATACAATCCTGCCATCTGGATAGAAATGGGTTGTGGAGTAGAACTGCATGATGAGTTCCTCGTTCCACTTTGTGAGCTTCTGCCCAACAAAGTCCTCTACTCCACATGCCTTGAAGCTGTCCTGCACTCCATGGTAGTACTCTTCGTTGTCCTTGATGTATTGCCAATCAACCCATCTCATATCACAGACAATTGGCTTCTTGTCTAGCAGCACTGTCTCATAAAAGTCTTGCTGCTCCTTGGTGTGAAACCTGTAGTCAACTGCAGTCCTTCTCCTTGAAGCATACGGGTCTGCTTCTCTCCACTTCCGGAGCCCTGAATCTCTCCTGAGTTTCATATCCTCAGCCACAGGATGAGCATCGTTGTGGTCTGGGATCTTGGGCTTGAGCTTTCTAAGAACATTCTCTTCTTCTTCTTCTGCAGCTTCAGGCACTGGGGCCTTGTTCTTCTCAGTAGCTGGGATGCTTCTTGTGTTCCTCTTTGGCTTTGGCTTTGGAGCTGGCTTGGCCTTGGAAGCAGCTGCCCCTGTTCTTATGGCATCACCCATCAGCTTGGGTGCCTTAGGTGCTGGTGCAGCTACCTCTTCTTCTTCCTCCTCATCTTCCATGATGGAAGCCTTGCCAAGCACTCTGGCTACAGTTTTCTTCACCCTTTCTTTCCTCTTCTTGCCTTCAGCAGCAACTGGCTCAATGGGAGTGGGCTTCTCAGTTGAAGCTCTGGCCTTTGACATAGGCTGCCTGCCTGCTGGCCTTTTGATCTTCATCCCTGGTTTTATGCCCTGTGCTGGCTCAACTCTCATGGAAGTTGCTTCCTCTTCTGCCACATAATCCTCATCTTCTGAGTCTGAGGTTCTCTTCTTTCTCTGTCTTGTGGCAGCTTTAGGCAGATTGCTAGGGGTGCTCCTGCTGCCATCATCTGAGGAACTTGAGGGACTAGTGCCCTCACTCATCTGCACTTGCTGCTCTGACAAGTTCTGGCTATCACTTTGGTCTGACATGATGCAAACTCTGACTGCTGACCCTGTGAATAGGTTATAGATGAGATAGAGTGGATAAGCATCACAAAATGCAGAGATTTTTGCAAAAGAATAATTCAAAAACTTAGTTTTAGTTTCCCACTGAAAGCATCTCAGATCTACCGATTTCTAAACTCGGTGATACCGAAGCAGTTTTGGCACCTAAACTAGTGAACTCGGTCAGACCGAGTCACAGTTCGGTGGCACCGAGACTGCTAGGGTTTCACAGAGTTCCAAAATCGGTCACACCGATAAGTAATTCTCGGTCAGACCGAGTCTCACTTGTGCAATGGCATAAGCCAAATCGGTGGGACCGAGTTTTTCAACTCGGTGGGTCCGAGATGGTTTCGGCGGAAACCTAACCCTAAAATTTTCGAATTAAACCTAATCTACGAGTTCATTGACTGGATAGAAGTTTAACAAACGTGGCAAGAATCATGATGATCACAATGTGCTAAGAATCAGATTGGGGAATAGCACAAAGATCGAGTCCATACCCTAGTTCGGCGGAGACTCGCTACGGCGGCAACGGCGGGGTTGAATTTCCGTTGACGGCGACGGAGACCAGCGACTGGAGGCGGCTGGCGGCGAGGAGACGATCCGGAGACCAAGTTGGCAGAGCAGGCTATCGCGCGGGCGAAGGGGTTCGGAGAAATTTCCAAATTTTTGCCCGTGACTATATATAGCCCGACCCTGTCGGTGTGACCGAGTGGAACAACTCGGTGGCACCGAGATGCAAAACTGTATACAGTTGTTGCAACTTGGTGTGACCGAATGGTTCAAATCGGTTGCACCGAGATCGAAAACCTAGATCAACTTAATGATCTCGGTAGGACCGAAAGTGGGGTATCGGTCAGACCGAGAATCATAAAGAGGTTTTGGAAGTTTAAGTCTATGACGAATCGGGGACTCCGAGCGCTCCTCACACAGAGTGGTTCGAATCTGACTTGATCAAATTTTGTGATGTAGCATGAATAGAGTTTGAGACGAGAAAAGCATAGATAGCTAGAGGAGGTTCTTAGGCATTCTTGTCCATCCACTTGGCAAAAGGAAATAAAACCAAACAATCAAAACAACAAGTGGATGTCCTCGAATGAGTAAAATATGCAACCAGCATGCTCACACAATAAGATGGCAAATGAAATATGTGACAAGGCATGCACAACCAATTCTAGCATCTATCAAGCAATTTGCGATGACAAGGTCATCTATATATGAGTATATTGACTTAGGAGTCAAGTGAGAACACTTGATCATAGGTCATACTCATCGTTTAAGCTCAAGTGGGGTTACCACTTTTACATAAAGCATTGTTGTGTTCACATCTTTAGAGTTGCTTTAGCTCAAGTCTTAGAGTAAAGCTCCCCCTAGATGTGATATCCCCCCTTAGAGGGATGAACTAACCTCGGGTTTTGTCGATGATGACTTCATGTAGATGTTGAAGATGTGGATGCTCAATGTTGATGTAGATCACTTGGAGCTATCCCTTTGAGTGAATTGCACTTTCAATACCTACATGGGTTAGTCCCGCAAGGAACAAACAAGGATATCCATAGACATAGAGTGATGCACACACAAGATGATGTCCATGAAAACTTTTAGGTTACCTTGTCCCTTGTCTTACCAACAAGAGGGTTTGTGACTCCTTGAACTAGTGCAAGATGTGGAAGTTGATTGCACTTGTTCTTGCCAAAATGATAAGAGTGAAGTATGTTGGCGGAGTCACCCTCAAGAACTCTCTAGTTCTTCTTCTTTTGGATCCACACCATCTTGATGGGAATCCTTGGAGTTGTAGTCGTACTTGATGAAGTGGAACTTGAAGTAGTCTTGGGAATCCACTTGACTAAGGTCTTAGGAGCTTCTTCAAATGCATCAATTTCCTCTTGAAGCTTGTCCTTGCCTTTTTGCTTGTAGTCTTGTGGTGGAAGATCATCTTGAGCTTGTGTCCCCTTGAAAGAAGTATCATACTTTTCTTGTTGAGGAACAAACTTTGTCTTGGGGTATTGATCTTCTTCCCACTCAACTCCATTGGCATTGAACTTTCGTTCAAAACCAACACCTTGATTCTTCCGGTGCATTCCTTGCTTGCGCACAATTTCCTCGAATTGCTTACTCCCGGCAAGGCTTTTGTACACTCCTTTCTCTATAATTCCCTTCAATAAGCTATTTTCTTGCTCAAGTGTAACTTGGCTAAGAGAATCATTAGTGGAATCAAGAGAACTACTAGAAGCAACAATATTGGATTTAGCATGATCATTGTTACTGCTAGAGGAAGAATCTTTCTTGTTCTTGTTACTAGACTTGACTTGAGGCATGTAAGTGGATAAGAGTAAACGCTTGGCAATGTAAGGAGAACTTTTCTTGCGGAGATCATCATTGATTGCTTTTAAGAACTCATGCTCTTGCTCAAGATTGAGCTTTTCAAAGCGTAATTTCTCATGAGCTCTTAAAAGTTCTCGATGATCTTCGAAGATAGTTTCATGAGCTAACTTAAGAGTGTTTAGTTCTTTAGTTAGAGCCTCAATCTTCTCCTTATCATTGTCATTCGTTTTATCTTGATTAGCATGATTAATTGACGTTTCATCATAGTATTCATCACTAGAGTTGTCAACAAGCAAATCATCACCTAACAAGTCATCTTCATCACTATTGAAATCAACATACTCGGGGTGTGTTACCTTAGGACCTTTGGTCATGAAGCATCTTCCAATTCCTTCATTTGGTGAGTCAATGATGTCGTAGGAGTTGGTTGACACAAGTGCTAGACCGGCAACACCTTCATCTTGAGTATCTTCGGAGTCGGAGTGATAACTTCTCTCGGAGTGGCTGTCGGAGTCGGAGCCGGATACCCATTCACCAACATGAGCTTGATGTCTTCGTTTTGTGTAGCTCCTTGATGATTTTTCCTTCCTTTCCGAATCCTTGCTTCTCCGTGAGTATCTTCGTTCATAACGATCATCTCTACTCCTTCTCTCTCTTGGTGGTGATTCTTTGCTTCTTCTTTTTGGAGAATCTTCTCTTCTCTTGTAGGGAGCCGTACACTCATTGGAATAGTGTCCGGGTCTTCCACAACTGTAGCAGTTTCGCTCTCGACTAGAAGATCTTTTGTCATTGTAGGACCTTGACTTGAAGCTTCTATCTTTGCTTCTACTCTTGTAGAACTTGTTGAAGTTCTTCACCATTAAGCTCAATTCTTCATTGAAGTTTTGTTTCTCACTTGATGATGTAGGGGCTTCACATGAGGCTTTGTAGGCACCACTTGATTTGTTGTGAAGTTCCTCTTTATCCTTAAGTGACATCTCATGAGCAACAATTCTTCCAATCACCTCCGTTGGCTTGAGATCTTTGTAATTGGGCATCATTTGGATCAATGTGCACACGGTATCATATTTTCCATCCAAGGCTCTTAGAATCTTCTTGATGATGAATCTATCGGTCATCTCTTCACTTCCTAAGCCGGCAATCTCATTTGTGATGAGAGCAAGCCTAGAGTACATTTCAGCGACACCTTCACCATCCTTCATTTTGAACTTGTCAAGTTGACTTTGAAGCACATCCAACTTGGATTCCTTGACGGAGTCGGTACCTTCGTGCATATCAATCAAAGTGTCCCAAATTTCCTTTGCATTCTCAAGACGGCTGATTTTGTTGAATTCTTCGGGGCACAATCCGTTGAAGAGAATATCACAAGCTTGAGCATTGTATTGCAACATCTTCAACTCATCCGCGGTAGCTTCACGGTTTGGTTCTTTCCCATCAAAGAAGTCACCTTGCAAACCAACACACACAATAGCCCAAACGGCGGGGTTATGTCCAAGAATATGCATTTTCATTTTATGCTTCCAACTAGCAAAATTAGTACCATCAAAGTAAGGACCTCTACGGTGATAATTTCCCTCGCTAGACGCCATACTCTCCTAGGTTGTGAAACCAAGGCTATGACCACCAAAAGCTATGGAGATCAAAGCAAATGGAGACCAAAGCTCTGATACCACTTGTAGGATCGAAAGTATGTCTAGAGGGGGGGTGATTAGACTACTTGACCAAATAAAAACTTAACCTTTTCCCAATTTTAGTTCTTGGCAGATTTTAGCTATTGTAGGACAAGTCAAGCAATCATCACACAATTCAAGCAAGCATGCAAAGAGTATATTGGCAGCGGAAAGTAAAGCATGCAACTTGCAAGAATGTAAAGGGAAGGGTTTGGAGAATTCAAACGCAATTGGAGACACGGATGTTTTTCCCGTGGTTCGGATAGGTGGTGCTATCCTACATCCACGTTGATGGAGACTTCAACCCACGAAGGGTAACGGTTGCGCGAGTCCACGGAGGGCTCCACCCACGAAGGGTAACGGTTGCGCGAGTCCACGGAGGGCTCCACCCACGAAGGGTAACGGTTGCGCGAGTCCACGGAGGGCTCCACCCACGAAGGGTCCACGAAGAAGCAACCACCCACAAAGGGTCCACGAAGAAGCAACCACCCACAAAGGGTCCACGAAGTAGAAACCTTGTCTATCCCACCACGGCCATCGCCCACGAAGGACTTGCCTCACTAGCGGTAGATCTTCACGAAGTAGGCGATCTCCTTGCCCTTACAAACTCCTTGGTTCAACTCCACAATCTTGTCGGAGGCTCCCAAGTGACACCTAGCCAATCTAGGAGACACCACTCTCCAAGAAGTAACAAATGGTGTGTAGGTAATGAACTCCTTGCTCTTGTGCTTCAAATGATAGTCTCCCCAACACTCAACTCTCTCTCATAGGATTTGGATCTGGTGGAAAGAAGATTTGAGTGGAAAGCAACTTGGGGAAGGCTAGAGATCAAGATTCATATGGTAGGAATGGAATATCTTGGTCTCAACACATGAGTAGGTGGTTCTCTCTCAGAACATATGAGTTGGAATTGTGTATGTGTTCTGATGGCTCTCTCCACGAATGAAGAGGAGGTGGAGGGGTATATATAGCCTCCACACAAAATCCAACCGTTACACACAGTTTTCCAATCTCGGTGGGACCGAATCAAAAAACTCGGTCGGACCGAAAAGGTAAACCTAGTGACCGTTAGAGATTTTCGGTGGGACTGACATGCAACTCGGTAGGACCGATATGGTTAGGGTTTGGGCATAACGTAATCTCGGTGAGACCGATTACACAAACTCGGTGAGACCGATTTTGGTAATAAGCTAACCAGAGAGTTGGTCAGGCAAACTCGGTGGGACCGATTTGCTCTTTCGGTGAGACCGAAAAGTTACAAAAAGGAAACACTGAATTTACATTGCAATCTCGGTGGGACCGATTCGCTCTTTCGGTGAGACCGAAAAGTTACGAAAGGGAAACAGAGAGTTTGCAATCCCATCTCGGTGAGACCGAGATCCCTATCGGTAGAACCGAATTGCTAGGGTTTGGCAGTGGCTTATGACAAGTGAAACTCGGTGGCGCCGGATAGAAAGAATCGGTAGGACCGAGTTTGGCTTAGGGTTTAGGTCATATGTGGATATGGGAAAGTAGTTGAGGGTTTTGGAGCATATCACTAAGCACATGAAGCAAGAGGCTCATTAAGCAACACCTCATCCCTCCTTGATAGTATTGGCTTTTCCTAAAGACTCAATGTGATCTTGGATCACTAAAATATAAAATGAAGAGTCTTGAGCTTTTGAGCTTGAGCCAATCCTTTGTCCTTAGCATTTTGAGGGTTCCACTTTCACATCCATGCCATGCCAATCATTGAGCTTTCCTGAAATAATCATCTTGGAATAGCATTAGCTCAATGAGCTATATGTTGTTATGAATTACCAAAACCACCTAGGGATAGTTGCACTTTCAGCACTCCCCTTGGCAACTGCCAAGATTGGGGGAGGTGCCCTGGTATCATATCACTATCACACTCCTATCTTTACCGTTTTTCTTAGTTCGATCCTTTTGGTAATATCTTGATCTAGTAGAATAAAGTTTTAGTATGATCTAGTTATGAGTTTTTCTTTATGATCTCTCTTTGTAATCGAGTCCGTCAGCTATATATAATAAAGATTAGTGTTGAGTCAAGGGCTTGATTATCTTGCTATGATCTTGAGTGATTAAAACAAAGAGAATAAAAAGAAATAAAGATATCATATTGATCTTATGGAGAGTAATGACTTCACATATAAAGAGTATGATGATTAAAAGTTGTTGAGAGTTGACAAACATAGTCTTGGTCATCGTTGCAATTAATAGGAAGTAATAAAGAAAGAGAGGTTCCACATATAAATATACTATCTTGGACATCTTTTATGATTGTGAGCACTCATTAAAATATGACATACTAAAGAGTTGATGTTGGACAAGGAATACAACGTAATGGGTTATGTTTTATTATATATGAAATAAAGTATATTGTCATGGATCATCCAACATGTTGTGCTTTACTTTCTCCCTCATGCTAGCCAATCCTTTGCACCAAGTAGAGATACTACTTGTGCTTCTAAATACCCTTAAACCCATTTTTGCCATGAGAGTCCACCATATCTACCTATGGATTGAGTAAGATCCTTCAAGTAAGTTGTCATCATTGCACGCATTAAAAATTTCTCTCTAAATATGTATGATTTATTAGTGTGGAGAAAGTAAGCTTTATACGATCTTGTGATGTGGAAGAAATAAAAGCGATGGACTGCATAATAAAGGTCCATATCACAAGTGGCAATATAAAGTGACGTTCTTTCGCATTAAGATTTCGTGCATCCAACATAAAAGCACATGACAACCTCTGCTTCCCTCTGCGAAGGGCCTATCTTTTACTTTTATCTTCTACCTTATGCAAGAGTCATGGTGATCTTCACCTCTCCTTTTTATATTTTATCCTTTGGCTAGCACATTGTGTTGGAAAGATCCTGATATATATATCCAATTCGATGTAAGTTAGCATGAACTATTATTGTTGACATTACCCTTGAGGTAAAAGGTTGGGAGGTGAAACTATAAGCCCCTATCTTTCTATGTGTCTGATTAAAACTCCATACCCATAAGTATTGCGTGAGTGTTAGCAATTGTGAAAGACTAAATGATAGTTGAGTATGTGGACTTACTGAAAAGCTCTTACATAGACTCTTTCTGATGTTATGATAAATTGCAATTGCTTCAAGGACTGAGATTATAGTTTGTCAATTTTCAATGAATTTTCTGATTCATACTTGACATTGTGAATAGAGTGCTACTTTATCATAAGAAATCATATGACAATATTCATATATGTTGCTGTTATAAGAATGATCATGATGCCCTCTGATACGTCTCCAACGTATCTATAATTTTTTATTGTTTCATGCTATATTATATTCTGTTTTGGAGATTATTGGGCTTTATTATACACTTTTATATTATTTTTGGGACTAACCTATTAACCGGAGGCCCAGCCCAGAATTGCTGTTTTTTTGCCTATTTTAGGGTTCCGCAAGAAAAGAATATCAAACGGAGTCCAAACGGAATGAAACCTTCGGGAACGTGATTTTTGGAACAAACATGATCCAGAGGACTTGGACCCTATGTCAAGCAACCAACGAGGAAGCCACGAGGTAGGGGGGCGCGCCTACCCGCTGTCGTGGAATTGTCACGGTAGATGTCCTAGCAAAAGGACTTAGTCGTAGGGCCATCGCAACTAGGAAGCTTAAAGGGGTTAATCGGGACAAAGGAAACGAGAGGTTTTATACTAGTTTGGCCCCTTACGATGGAGGTAAAAGCCTACGTCTAGTTGTGTTGATATTGCTGGGGTTTCGATCGCCAAGAGGCTAGTTCGCCGGCTTGGTTATCGATCTCTTGTTTCTTGCCCTAAGCCGCCACCGGGTCGTCCCCTTATATACACGGGTTGACGCCTGGTGGCCTACAGAGTCCCTGCCGGCTCATAAATCGAGTCCGGCTTGGTGACTTCTTTTACATGCCTTTCTTTACAAGTCTTTCCTTACATACAGTGGTTTACAATATTGGGCCTTAAGCCGCCTCTAGGCCTTTAGGCCTTCTATAAGTTTTAACAAACTATCACCTTGAGTGTTTACTGGGCTTCCTTTGTGACCCGCCATTGGGTCTTGACCCGGCCCCTCCTGGGCGGGTGATAACTGATAGCTATATCCCCAACATTAGGCCCCAGATTGACTTTGGACTTTGTTCTTTGTCAATCCTCAACACTTAGACAAAATCCATCTTCTTATCCTCGCAGGGTTTTTTTATAACTCGCCATGACGTCATCTCTTGAAAACACAAAAAAACTTTTATGACGTCATCTCTCAATGGATCTTCATCTTTAATGCCTCCCGAGAATCGAGGTGTCCATTTAGTTGGATAACCATTATTTGGGTCTTCCCTCGATTTTCACGTCCGTCTGTTCGCTTTTTCCTTATAAATAGGCACGCGGCCGGTTTTTATCATTCTCCTGTCTTCTTCGTCTTCCTCCTCTCGCGACCTCCGCTGCTGCTTGAGCTCCGCCGCCATCGCAGAGCATCTCGTCATCGTCGACCTTGGCCACTGCATCAACCAGACTCAGTTCAGAGAAAGGCGGCGACCTTCCGTAGAGGATCCGTGGCCGTAAGTATTCACCCTCCATTCCTCAGATCCGCATTTAGAGCTTCTATGTTTTCCCGTATGTTCTTCGTAGTTCTTCGCGGTTCTTCCACTGCCACCTCTACTTGATCCAAAAAGAGATGTATGATTATGTGGTGGCTGTTTTGGTGCCTACTCTTGAATTTAGTAGATCCTTTTTTCTGGTACGAAGGCCGCATTAGAACTTATGAACTCATCTGGGCTATATTTTTAGGTCTAGAAATTTTTTCATTTTGAACGGCCATTTGATCCATAATAATATCCAGAAATTAAGAAACCTGTTTGTCTCCATACTTAACCAATTCTGCTGCTGGTATTTCCCAAGTGTCTGTAGTCATGGCGGCTTACTGCACCGGCTTACTTTTCCTTATATATGACATTAGCCCTTATTTAAGCCGCCATTGCTCCCCTGTACCACTATCACTTAAGTTTAACCATTATCATTGAATTGAAACGGCAGGTTGCTTTCCTTTCAGTTCGTTTTTCGAACATCATGCCGTCCAAAGCACTGACTGTCTGCAACTGGGTTTCCTCAATAGTCACTTAGGACACTCTGAAGGACTTCTTTACCATAGGTTTTTTGCTAGGGAAGAATATCATGTCCTACTGTGCGCCTGACCCGAAGGAGGAATGACCCAATCTAAGAGATGGTGACGTCATTGTCTTTTCTGACCACATGAACCGTGGTTTTTCCCCGCCTGGCTCAAAGTTCTTCAGAGAAGTCCTCCATTTTTTCAATCTCCACCCTCAAGATATCAGACCTAATTCTATATCCAATATCTGCAACTTCCAAGTACTCTGTGAGGTTTACCTTCAAGAAGAGCCGACCGTGAAACTCTTTAGAGAGTATTTTTATCTGAACCGGCAGAACGAGTGCACCAATGGCCTTAGCTTGGAACTTGGAGGCATCTCGATTCAACGCCGACAGGGCGCCGTCTTCCCCCTTATAGTCTTGCTGAGTCATCCCAAAGACTGGAATTAGACTTAGTTCTACTGTCAAGACACTTTTCCAGCAAATGAGAAGCCACTGCCGGGTTATCGCGCCGAGCGTATTGACTCCAAATTTGCGCTCCCTGACAAACTTACTGCTGCCGAACACAAGAAGTTGATTCCCTCAATCAAAAGGATTAATGCTTTATTGGGGAACGACTTAACCGGAGTTGACTTGACCCGTTGTTGGGTTGTGTGGCGGGTTATTCCTTTAAGTCGTCGATCAAAATTGATGCATGAGTATGGTGGAGGCCCATATGACTCTCTTCGTCACAGCTCCGTTCAATTTAACGGAATAAGATATTGTTTCAATGTCAACCCTTCTAGTGAACGGAAAATACGAAGATTGTAGTAAAGTCGGGTTAAACCCCTTCTGCAAACTTAACCCGGTGCCAGAAGTAAGGAAACTCTGATCTCTCTCCTTTGTATTTTTTCCCAGCCATATTGTTTTTTAATACTTGCCTGACCTTTCATCTTGTCTTTACCTGTTTACATGCCAAATCTGATTTCTGGAAAGTTAAATATGGCCACGAAGCTGCCAAGAAAGCGAGAGTCACCACCATAAATGCCAAGAAAACGACCTGGAGGTCTAAAAAGGAGAAGAAGAACACCGCTGAAGACATGATGAAGCTTGACGATACTTCTGAGTCGGAGGTAGCCCTTGACTCCCTTGGCTAACTTTTTAATAATCTTATTAACATTGATCATTACCAGGACGACACTGGGGCCAGTCAGGCTGAGGAAGAAGAGGTAACTATTTCCTCCGACTCAGCCCATTTGCCAAGACAGAAACTTCGAGTCATAACCCAGAAAGTAAGGTTTTCACACCCTTTGGCTTATCTGGACCCTCACTTTCTTTTGAAAAAGCAGCAACATGAAAGCCGCCTCAGGCCTGGAACGATGATGAACCGTCTGTTGTTCTTCAACAAACTCCTCAAAAGCGCCTGAATGAGGTTTACTTCTTTGTTTTTGACTCTGTTTAATGGATCCTTTCCCTTGCATTACTTAACTTTACTTTATCTTTGCAGGAGGTGTCTCGCTCTTCTGGCGACTTGTCTCAGACCCAATTTCCAGCCTTCAAGACTGCCCCTGGGTAAGGAAAAAAATCCTCTTTCCTCCGTGTTTTTCAAACTGTATATTTATACTGACAGTCCTATAATATTTCTCTTAGTGGTCAAGCTAAGTCCAAGAAGGCAAAGGCAACTAAGCCGGTGGAAGACCCGCCAGTTCCTGTCCCTGAACCGGCCATGCCCTCTTCTCCTCCGTTAACTGATAGTCCAGAAGACCGGCCTGTCAACGCAGAAGCAAATCCTCCTGAGCCGTCGGTTGATGATACCACCGTTAACCCATCTACCACTGGACCATCCAGGCTCGGCTAACCCGCCGTCACCGCCTGCTCAAGACGTTCTGATCACTGGGAGCCGCTTCACTGAGCCGGGGAATCCCACCGTGTTGGCTCGTCATACTACGAAACAAGAGGCGCTGGAAAGACAAAAAGTGTGTTTTGATATTTCGCATTATGACCATCTGAATGCCAACAACATATTATCCGGCTATCTCAGCCATGTGCACTCCAGCCGTGACTCAGAGATCGAAATGGTCAAGCAGTTGCAACTGAAGTACGAGGTATGTTCTTCCGACTTACTTATACTCTGCCAGCCCCCAAGTCTTCAGATTATGAGAAAACCGGAATGATTTGTAGACTCTATGATATAGGCTTAGACTTTACCTTTAGATTTTTTCTGGAGTTCAATAAAATAGAACAAAGCTTCACCTGTAGTCCCCAAGGGCCGGTTCATTTGACCATAAATGAGCCGGTTCTTTGAATTTTCATAACCGTCTCGTGCCGAACTCAAGAAATACTGTAGTCCGGCTTACCCTTGAGATACTTGCTGAATATCATACATTAGCCCCCAAGTGCCAAGTGCTATTACTTTGTAAAGTACTTGGGACTTGAAGTATAGTAGAATCATAAAAAAAATTGGCATACATTAGCCCCCAAGTGTCAAGTGGCTTTGCAGTGCAAAGGCACTTGAGACTTAAATCTTGACTTTTGAGCTTTAATACACCTGTATATGTCTTGTAGAATGCCCTATCTGAATTGGGTTCACAATTGACTGACGCCAAGACCCGGCTGGCGGATGAGGAGGCAGAAATCAAGGCTGCCGACTCCAAGCTTCAATTAAGTCTTGGTGAGATGGAAAATCTGAAAAACATCCTGACTACTAAGAAGAAAACCTGGGCTGAAGAGAAAACACTGCTGACACAACACCGAAAAGGCGGAAGCAGCTCTTGAGGAGGTTACTACAGAGCTGACCGGCTTAAAGAACCGGGTATCTCAAATGGTGTCCGCCATCTTTGGTAAGCCATTTTTACTAACCTTTTGTACCTTATGCTGACCTGAAAAATAAACCGATGGCTGATCCTTTGTTTATATAACATGTGCAGGCCCACGAAGCAAGAATTTGAGCCAAGACAATGTGATTAAACTGAAGGCGGTGTATACCTTAGTAGAGCAATTGTACATTGGTGCACAACGGGCACTTGCCGCTATTTCTCCCGCCAATCAAGGACCCAACCGGCTCAGTGATGTCTTAAAGAAGCTCTCAATCTTACCCGCCAAGTTCCAAGAAGTCAAGAGCTCCTGTGCCAGAGCTAGAGCTTTGACTGCCCTAAGCCGCTCCAAGGCTTGGGTGCCAGATCTAGACCCGGCAGATGTAGCCAGAGGGTACCCCACGGTAAAGGAAGACGGGTAACTGTTTGAATAGGACGACTTCGTTGCTTTGATGAGGGAGGTGCGACCTCAGGCCACCATTCTTGGAGATGAAACAAATATCGATAAATACCAGCCGGGTTTTGACTTGGATAATAAGAAGATGGCGACTCCCTCCTACAAAGTGACCGATTTAATCCCGCCTGTTCATGACATACATTTGTTCCAGAAGTTGATCCAGCTGGCCTGATTGACGAAGAAGCAGAATTTATTGCCGTGAACGGTTTTGATTGGTCAAAGCCTAGCTTCCAATCAGTAGAGGGCGGTGAACCGGCGAGGGAGGAGTGATGACCATCTTCATGGGCTTGTAAAAGCCTTATAATTAATAGATTAGTTTTGAAAACACTGCATATTCTGCCTATGCCATCGTGCATAAGACATCGTGTGTTACTCTGTGCTTTCTGATGTTTAATATATGCATCATATTTATGGTTGTCCCTGCAATACTTCCACTCTGGTCCTATAGATAAAAAGGAAAAAAACTGGCTTGGCGGCTTAGTACCAAACGGGTCAGAACACCCGGTTTATAGCCAATATTTTTATCATAGGATAAAACAGAACCAGATGCAAAAAAGGCTGAAATAACCTTTGATTAATACAGAAAGCAACTGTTCATAAACAATAGCCACACCTGTACCTTTGATCTCCTGACCACCGGTTTAAATGACCCGGGCAATGAAGTTGATAATCCTGTCTTTTTTGAGAAGTCAATGCTTCTGAATACTTAATTATTATCATGCCCTGGCGGCTTGTTGTCAAATAGTCCAGCCGGTGAAAAGACCATGTTGATTATTTGTGAAATTGAGACAACAAAAAATCAATAAGGCAAATAACAGGTGGTAAACAAAATTAACCTTGCGATTAAAGGTTGGGGGTTTCTGATTCGAATACGATCAGTAAACCAGACCAAAGGGGTTAAGCTAAGGTTTGAATACAACCATATAGCCCCCAGTGGCTTTGGCGTTGCGCCGATCAAGAAGGTACCGACAGCTATGTTCTCTTTGGTTCGAATACGACCTATGTTTGAACAGGAAGCCACCAAATGACCTTGAGAGGTTTTTAACGACCCTGATTCGAATACGATCCAAGTCGGACCCAAAAGGGGTTAAGCTGTGATTCGGATACGATGAAGAAGCCCCCTAGTGAGTTTGTCTTTGAGCCGATCAAAAGGGTTAGGACAACTATGTTCTCTTTGGTTCGAATACGACCTATGTTTGAACAGGAAGCCCCCTAGTGACCATGATAGTTGTAGCTAGATTCGAATACGATCATAAGACGAACCAAAAAAGGTTAGACTTAATTCAAATATGATCAGCTCCTTAATAGTCATTTGAAAATAGTAGTAAAATAATAAAGATGTGTAATCTTTCTGAAAAGAAAAGAGACCGATGGTCCTGCTTTATTACTTATCATAGTATATATAACGTCAACGTATGTACATGATGAGAGCCGGTGGCTCAGGTGTAGTATGGCCGAAGTTGAGCAATGTTCCACGGCCGACGGGTCTCTTCTTCCGACTTACGTGAGTCTTTGTGCTCTTGAACGTCAATGAGGTAATATGACCCGTTTTTAAGTTCTTGCTAACCACAAAGGGTCCTTCCCAAGGTGGGGATAGCTTATGTGCATCTGACGGATCTTGGATGAGCCGGAGCATCAGGTCACCTTCTTGAAAAGTCCTGGATTTAACCCGGCGGCTGTGATAATGGCGCAGGTCCTGTTGATAAATTGTTGACCGAGCCGCTGCTAAGTCTCTTTCCTCATCTAACAAGTCAAGTGCATCCTGTCTGGCTTGTTCATTGTTAGATTCAACATAAGCCGCCACACGGGCGAGTCATGACAGATGTCACTAGGCAACACTGCTTCCGCTCCATAAACCATGAAGAAAGGTGTATAACCTGTAGACCTGTTAGGGATGGTGTTGATACTCCACAACACCAAGGGTAACTCCTCTACCCAACAACCCGGCGTTCGCTACAAGGGAACCATAAGCGGGGGCTTGAGACCTTTTAAGATTTCCTGATTTGCTCTCTCAGCCTGATCATTGGATTGAGGATGAGCTATAGACGAAACATCAAGTCGGATATGCTCGCGCTGACAGAACTCCTCCATAGCCCCTTGGGATAGAATAGTGCCATTGTCAGTGATAATGCTGTGTGGAAAACCAAAACAGAAGATCACCCTTTTCATGAATTGAACCATTGTGGCCGCATCACACTTACTCACTGGTTCTGCCTCAACCCACTTTGTGAATTTGTAAACTGCCACTAAAAGATGTGTCTTTTTATCCTTAGACCTTTTGAAAGGTCCAACCATGTCAAGCCCCTAGACCGCAAACGGCCAAGTGATTGGAATCATCCGCAACTCTTGAGCCGACACATGTGCTTGTCGTGCGAATTTTTGACATCCATCACATCTACTGACCAGATCTTCTACATGAGCGTGAGCCGTCAACCAATAAAAACCATGACGAAAAGCTTTGGCCACCAGAGACTTTGACCCAACGTGATGATCACAATCACCTTCATGGATCTCATGAAGTATTTCTTGGCCTTCTTCAGGGGAAACACACCGCTGAAACGCTCCAGAGACACTGCGATGGTATAGTCCTCCGTCAGAAATCATCATTGACTTAGACCGCCGGGTTATCTGTCAGGCCAGGGTCTCATCCGCTGGCAGCTCACCCCGGGTCATGTAAGCCAAGAATGGTACTCTCCAATCTGGGATGACGTGAAGAGCCGCCACCAACGCCGCCTCCGAGTCAGGAACGGCTATATCTTCTTCTGTAGGTAACTCAACAGACGGGTTATGTAAAACATCCAAAAAGGTGTTAGGTGGCACCGGCTTATGCTGAGATCCCAATCGGCTTAAAGCATCAGCCGCTTCGTTCTTCCTACGGTCAATGTGCTCCACCTAATAACCTTTAAACTGCCCTGCAACAGCATCAACTTCACGACGATAAGCCGCCATGAGAGGATGTTTGGAATCCCACTTGCCTGACACCTGTTGAGCTACCAAATCTGAGTTGCCAAGACAGCGGACCCGGCTCAGGCTCATCTCTTTAGCCATTCGAAGACCATGGAGCAATTCTTCGTATTCCGCTGCGTTGTTAGTGCAATGAAACATCAGCCGCAACACATAACAAAATTTGTCACCTCGAGGGGAGGTTAAAACAACTCCAGCCCCCGGGCCTTCCAACTGTCTGGACCCATAAAAATGAATAGTCCAATATGTGTTGTCTGGTTTCTCTTCCGGCATCTGCATCTCTGTCCAGTCATTAATAAAATCAACCAGTGCTTGAGACTTGATCGCAGTACATGGCACATACTCCAACCCATGAGACCCAAGCTCAATGGACCACTTGGCGACTCGTCCAGTGGCTTCTCTATTTTGAATGATGTCTCCCAAAGGAGCAGAACTAACCACAGTGATTGGGTGACCCTGAAAGTAATGTTTGAGCTTCCGGCTCGCCATGAACACCCCATATACAAGCTTCTGCCAATGTGGATATCTTTGTTTAGATTCAATCAACACATCACTGATGTAGTAAACCGGTCGTTGAACCGGATTTTCCTTGCCAACCTCCTTGCGTTCCACCAAAATTGCCACACTAACAGCTCGTGAGTTGGCGGCTACATATAACAATAGCGGCTCTTTCTCAACTGGAGCAGCAAGGACCGGCGGCTCAGCAAGCTGTTTCTTCAGATCCTCAAAAGCAGAGTTTGCAGCGTCGCTCCAAACAAAATCATCTGTTTTCTTCATCATCTGATACAAAGGCATCGCCTTCTCCCCTAACCGGCTTATGAACCGGCTCAAAGCAGCAACACGACCCGCCAGCCGTTGAACGTCATTGATGCATGTTGGTTTGGCGAGGGATGTGATTGCCTTAATCTTCTCTGAGTTAGCTTCAATGCCTCGGTTGGACACCAAAAAACCCAAGAGCTTGCCAGCTGGGACTCCAAAAACACACTTGGCCGGGTTAAGCATCATTTTGTAGACCCGGAGGTTATCAAAGGTTTCTTTCAGATCTATGACCAAGGTTTCCTCTTTCCTGGATTTTACCACTATATCATCCACATAAGCATGAACATTACGCCCAATCTGATTATGAAGGCAATTCTGCATAGATCGTTGATAAGTTGCCTGGGCACTCTTGAGCCCGAAGGGCATAGACACATAGCAGAAGGCTCCAAACAGAGTGATGAAAGCTATCTTCTCCTGGTCCTTGACTGCCAGCTTGATCTGATGATAACTTGAATAGGCATCCAGAAAACTCAAACGTGCGTGAGGGAGTCCTGGATTAGGGGGTGTTCGGATAGCCGGACTATACCTTCAGCCGGACTCCTGGACTATGAAGATATAAGATTGAAGACTTCGTCCCGTGTCCGGATGGGACTTTCCTTGGCGTGGAAGGCAAGATTGGCGATGTGATATTCAAGATCTCCTACCATTGTAACCGACTCTGTGTAACCCTAACCCTATCCGGTGTCTATATAAACCGGAGGGTTGTAGCCCGTAGGGGATCAACTCCATACACAATCATACCATAGGCTAGCTTCTAGGGTTTAGCCTCCTTGATCTCGTGGTAGATCTACTCTTGTACTACCCATATCTTCAATATTAATCAAGCAGGAGTAGGGTTTTACCTCCATCGAGAGGGCCCGAACCTGGGTAAAACAAAGTGTCCCCTGTCTCCTGTTACCATCCGACCTAGACGCACAGTTCGGGACCCCCTACCCGAGATCCGCCGGTTTTGACACCGACATTGGTGCTTTCATTGAGAGTTCCTTTGTGTCGTCGCCTTTAGGCCTGATGGCTCCTTCGATCTTCAACAACGATGCGGTCCGGGGTGAGACTTTCCTCCCCGGATAGATCTTCGTCTTCGGCAGCTTCGCACTGCGGGCCAATTCACTTGGCCACCTTGAGCAGATCGGAAGCTACGCCCCTGGCCATCAGGTCAGGTTTGGAAGCCTAAACTACACGGCTGACATCCGCGGAGACTTGATCTTCGACGGATTCGAGCCACAGCCAAGCGTGCCGCACTGTCTCGATGGGCACGATATAGCTTTGCCGCCGAACAGCACCTTGGAGGCCGCACACGCATCGGTTTCGACCATTGATTCGGAACCTACTGCGCCGATCGAGGTTCAGCGGTTGGACGCTGCCTCAGGGGCTGGGATCTCAGAGGCGATCGAGCCGAACTCCAGCCCCGCACTCCGCATGGCCCGTGACTCCGAGGAGCCGGATCCCTCTCCGAACACCGAGCCCCCCGCGCCACTGCCAATCGAATCCAAGTGGGCGCCGGTAATGGAGTTCACTGCAGCGGACATCTTTCAGCATTCGCCTTTTGGCGACATCCTGAATTCTCTTAAGTCTCTCTCTTTATCAGGAGAGCCCTGGCCGGACTACAGTCAGCAAGGGTGGGATACAGACGGTGAGGAAATTCAAAACCCACCCACCACCCACTTTGTAGCCACTGTCGACGACTTAACCGACATACTTGACTTCGGCTCCAAAGACATCGATGGCATGGACGACGATATAGGAGACGAACAGGAACCAGCACCTGTAGGGCGCTGGAAAGCCACCTCATCATACGACATATACATGGTGGATACTCCAAAAGATGGACTGGCGATGGAACAATGGGGGATAGCGCCCCGAAGAAAGAGCCAAAGCGCCAGCGTCAGCGGCGCCGCTCTAAATCCCGCCAAAGCAAAAACGGTGTTTCCGGCACGGGAGATAATACTACCCCGGACAGCGCCGAAGAACACCCACCTCAGCAAGATTCGGCACAGGAAGATGGAGAAGCCATCCCTCACGAGAGAGCGACAGACCAAGAGGTCGAGGATGATAACTATACGCCTCCCTCCGAAGACGAGGCAAGCCTCGATGACGACGAATTCGTCATACCATCAAACCCCGCCGAACAAGAGCGTTTTAAACGCAGGCTTTTATCCACGGCAAGCAGCCTCAAGAAAAAGCAGCAATAGCTTAGAGCTGCCCAAGATTTGCTAGCTGACAGATGGACTGAAGTCCTTGCAGCCGAAGAGCATGAACTCGAACGCCCCTCCAAGAGTTACCCGAAGCACAGGCCGCTACCCCGATCAGAGGAGGAAGCACCTACATCACCAGCGCATGACATGGCAGACCGGCCACCCCGTGGCCGTGACAGAGAGGCCGCTCAGCCCTCCCCCCAAGCCATGCCCCGATGCCGCACAACTAAGGCACGGGAAAATGCGCCCGACCTGCAAGACATACTGGAGGATAAAGCAAGACAAACAAGATCGATCTACGGATTGCACAGGTGCCCTACGACATGTGACAATGATCTTCACTCCGGATACAACAAATCCGGCCGGGCCGAACACAACAGACATAGCTCTTCCGAGCTGCGTCGTGATATAGCCTAGTACAGAGGCGCCGCACACCCGCTAGGCTTCATGAATGAAGTAATGGATCATAAAATCCCAGAGGGTTTCAAACCCGTAAACATCGAATCATACGATGGCACCACAGACCCGGCGGTATGGATCGAGGACTATGTCCTTCACATCCACATGGCACGCGGCGATGATCTACACGCCATCAAGTACCTCCCGCTCAAACTTAAAGGACCGGACCGGCATTGGCTTAACAGCTTGCCAGCAGACTCAATCGGTTCTTGGGAGGACCTGGAAGCCGCATTCCTCGATAACTTCCAAGGCACTTATGTACGACCGCCGGATGCCGATGACTTAAGCCACATAATTCAGCAGCCAGAAGAATCAGCCAGACAATTCTAGCACGGTTCCTAACAAAGAAAAACCAGATAGTCGACTGTCCGGACGCAGAGGCCCTAGCAGCCTTCAAGCATAACATCCGCGACGAGTGGCTTGCCCGGCACCTGGGACAGGAAAAGCCGAAATCCATGGCAGCACTCACGACACTCATGACCCGCTTTTGCGCGGGAGAAGACAGCTGGCTGGCTCGCAGTAACAACTTATCAAAGAACCCTGGTAATTCGGATACCAAGGACAAAAGTGGCAGGACACGCCGGAATAAGCAAAAACGCCGCTTTAACAGCGACAGCAATGAAGAGACGGCAGTCAATGCTGGATTCAGAGGCTATAAATCCGGTCAGCGGAAAAAGCCATTCAAAAAGAATACTCAGGGCCCGTCCAGTTTGGACCGAATACTCGATCGCTTGTGCCAGATACATGGCACCCCCGAAAAGCCAGCCAATCACACTAACATGGATTGTTGGGTGTTCAAGCAGGAAGGCAAGTTAAGAGCCGAAAACAGAGACAAGGGGCTGCACAACGACGACGAAGAGCCCAAGCCGCCAAACAACAATGGACAAAAGGGCTTTCCCCCACAAGTGCAGACGGTGAACATTATATACGCAACCCACATTCCCAAGCGGGAGCGGAAGCGTGCGCTGCGGGACGTATACGCGATGGAGCCAGTTGCCCCAAAGTTCAACCCATGGTCCTCCTGCCCGATCACCTTTGATCGAAGGGACCATCCCACTAGAATCCGTCATGGCGGCTTCGCCGCATTGGTTCTCGACCCAATCATCGACGGATTTCACCTCACAAGAGTCCTCATGGACGGCGGCAGTAGCCTGAACCTACTTTATCAGGACATAGTGCGGAAAATGGTCATAGATCCCTCAAGGATCAAACCCACAAGAACGACCTTTAAAGGCGTTATACCAGGTGTAGAAGCCAACTGTACAGGCTCAGTAACACTTGACGTGGTCTTCAGATCCCCGAATAATTTCCGAAGCGAAGAGTTAATCTTCGATATAGTCCCGTTTCGCAGTGGCTATCATGCCCTGCTCGGACGAACCGCATTCGCAAAATTCAATGCGGTGCCGCATTACGCATATCTCAAACTCAAGATGCCAGGCCCTCGAGGAGTAATCATGGTCAACGGAAACACCAAACGCTCCCTCCATATGGAGGAGCATACGGTGGCTCTCGCAGCGGAGATACAAAGTAGCCTTCTTAGGCAATTCCCCAGTCCGGCCATTAAAAAGCCAGACACCGCCAAGCACGCCCGGAGTAACCTACAGCAGGACCGCCTGGCACACTCTGAGCAAGCGTAGCAATGCGGCCCCAACCCCAGCTTTCGCGACCTAGCGAAACCAGTACCTTGCGTACACAACTACGCCCTTGAAATACCATGGGCATAGGGGAAGGGGCACAATAAACGGCACGCCCAACATACAGCTTAAAACGTACTAGGGGCTGCCGGATTCTTTTTTTAATTTTTTCTTACTTTCAGGACTCCATACTTCGGACGACCTGTCCGGCAACTCGACTGCCGCACAAACGATGCAAGATCCAGGGAGGCAGACAAGCCATGCCGCATTATGGAACTCCCAGGTGGTCTCTGTTACGAGCGGTATACCTGTTTTAAATACAATTCCGCGGCCTACCCCTGGTCAGGACATACTGAATAGTCCAATATCTTTTGCTTATCGCACTATTTGTATCGTTCGGCTTTGATAAATAGCCTCTCTATAAACAATGCTTAGCTTCTCGTCTATTTTTTGCATTACTCTATTTTATATATGTTCATTAATGACATGTTGCACCCGTACACTATGGTACGACAAGTATTCCAGGGGCTTCAGTACCCTTTAATATGGTGTGAGAAGTTGGTACACTTTCACAAGTGCGGCACCCCGAACTTATAGCACTATATGCATCGGCTCCGAATCATGATTTGGGTCAATAGTTGGGTTTGCCCGGCTCCTATGTTTTGTGCCTTACGTTCCGCTATATCGGCTAAGGTAGCACTAGGAGAACCACTGCGATTGTGCCCCGGTTGAGCTGGGCTAAGCACCTCAGTGGAGAAAGCTAAAACTGACTGTCATGATGAGGCGAGAGACCGGTCGCTGTTCGAGAGGTTTTTCGGGTCCCTAAAGGCCTATGCCGCTTCGAGCGAGGAGCTGGATAACCCCAGCCAAGGCGTGGATAGCGCCCCGAACTCGGTCTTCCGAACTAGGGGCTTCGCCGAAATTTAAAATTATAAAGTTCTATGGCTAAGTGAGAGTGTTCAAGCATTATAGTCCGATTGCCTGGTTTGCCGTGCTGATCGCCTCCCTCGAAGGACCCAACTATGGGAAAAAGAGTGCTCAGGTTTATCCCCGAACACCCCAGCACTAGTGGCATGGGGGCAGAAGCCGACGACTGGCCATCTCTCAATTTTTTGATAAACGGCCACACAGAAAATAATATTTTAAATACAACAAGCATTGCTTAAGCGCCTATGAACAAGTTTTCAGCGCACAGGATAAAAACGAGCGAGTTTCTTCAAAAATTACATCCTTGGTACATTCATCTGCCACAAGGCAAGGCACCTGCAAGAACATCCTTGTAATAGTTCTCGGGCTTGCGATGCTCCTTCCCCGGCGGCGGCCCGTCCTTCACAAGCTTCTCACCATCTAGCTTACCCCAGTGCACCTTTACACGGGCAAGGGCCCTACGGGCACCTTCGATGCAGACGGAGCGCTTGAGGACCTCAAGCCTTGGACAGGCCTCCACCAGCCGCCGCACCACCCCGAAGTAGCTCCCAGGAAGGGCCTCTCTGAGCCACAGCCGAAGTATGAAGCCCTTCATGGCCTGTTCGGCCGCCTTGTGGAGTTCGACCAGCTGTTTCAGCTGGTCGCTCAAGGGCACAGGGTGTCCGGCCTCAGCATACTGAGACCAGAACACCTTCTCCGTCGAGCTGCGCTCTTCAGCTCGGTAGAATGCGGCGGCATCGGATACGCTACGGGGAAGATCTGCGAATGCCCCTGGAGAACTCTGGATTCGGGTAAGTAACAAGTAGTTTACTTTTATATTTCTGCTTTGCATAAAGAATGCCTTACCCGCTGCTATCTTCTTTATATCCTCCAACTCTCGGAGGGCCTTTTGGGCTTCGGCCTTGGCAGACTTGGCAGTCTCAAGGGCCGCCGCGAGCTCAGACGCTCGGGTCTCTGACTCAAGCTCCAAACTCTCATGTTTTCTCATGAGAGCCTGAAGCTCTTGCTGCACCTCGCCGACCTGAGCCCCAAGTTTTTCTCGCTCGGTGCACTCCACGGCCGTTTTCTTTTCGGCCTCAGACAGCCCCTGCTTGAGGGTCGCCACCTTAGTCGTGGCCCCTACAATAAGCAGTACAATCCTGTTATTTTTTGCAATCACGCCTCTCTATAGGCACTTATTTCTGTAAGGTATTTCTTACCTTCTTTCTCCTCGAGTTGCCGCTTGGCAAGGCCGAGCTCTTGCTCGGACCGCTCGAGTCCCTGTTTAAGGACACCCACCTCCGCAGTTAGTGCGGCGGTGGACAGCAGCGAAGCCTGCATACGCATATTGACTCTTTATTGTTAGACTCCTGCGAAATTTAATAGATCCTCTATTCGGCTTTTCTTTCCGAACGTCAAATAGAGCATCAGGGCTACTGTCTATGCGGTCATATTTTTACATATTTTTACTTACCTCGAAGCCTGTTAGGAGGCTAGCGCAAGCATCACTCAGCCCGCTCTTGGCGGACTGGACCTTCTGGATCACCGTACTCATAATAGTACGGTGCTCCTCGTCGATGGAGGCGCCTTCAAGCACCTCCAGCAGATTGTCCGGCACCTCTGGTTGGACGGAGGTTGCCGGCTCAGAAGACTTGCTCCTCTTGGAAGGAGCTTGCCTACCGCGGTCCGGAATCGTTGAAGATTCCGGCACGGTGTCCGGCTTAAGGCCGTACATGGAGCCCTGGGGTGTCTTGTCCCCTTTACTCCTGGAGTCCGGGAGGTTGCCTTGCGGCTCCTCTAGGACCACCTCCTCCTGCCCCGGAGCTTGTCGCGACGCCACTTCGGCGTCGTCCGCAGTGCGGGGGGAGACAGCGGGCGGAACGGAGTTCACATCTGATGAATCCAGGGAGCCGCTCGATGACTCGTTGAGTTCGGCCCGGGGCGGGCTGCATAAGTATCATCGACATTAGGTAAAGCTGTGCAACAAAGGAACATCACGAGTTACTCTGATATCCGAACTTACGATTTCGCCGGACGCTTGGCCCTGTCCGGCCACTCCTCTTCGTCTTCTTCGGCGTCGGGGGAATAGTCCGGCGGAGGGGTATTCCTCTTCCTGGACCCCTCGGCCTCCCCAGTTGGGGCGGCCTCCCTCTTCTTTCCTCTCCCCGCTGGAGGGGGAGAGGTTTCTTCTTCCTCCTCCTCGTTTACATGGGAGGAGGGCGTCTCGGACTCGCCAGATGACGAGTCCGACAACACCACATTATGGGTACTCTTTCGAGTCCCCGTGGTCTTCTTCTTCTTAGCCTTCTTCTCTGGCACCACATAAGGCGCCGGAGTCAGCAGCTTCACCAGTAGAGCTGGGGCTGGGTCTTCGGGAAGTGGAGCTGGACAGTTAATCGGTTCAGCCGTCGCCCGCCAAGCCTGTCAAAGGTAAGGGAGTTTAGATCCCGCATAGAGTCAAACTATGAAAAAAGCTTGAACATCCTGTAACAGGTGTAGATAGCATACCTTGCTAGCGTGACACTGTGAGCTGTATCCGCGGTCCTTGGAAGCGGATGCGGGAGCCTCGGCGCCCTTGAATAGCATCTTCCAGGCATCTTCATATGTTGTGTCGAAGAGCCTGCTGAGGGTTTGATGCTGCGCCGAGTCGAACTCCCACAGATTGAAATCCCAGTGTTGGCACGGGAGGATTCGGCGGACGATCATAACCTGGATTATGTTGACAAGCCGGATTGGCTTGTTCACCAGGGACCGGATGCATGTTTGCAATCCGGTCACCTCTTTCTCGTCGCCCCATGATAGGCCCATCTCTTTCCAGGACACAAGCCACGTGGGGGGTCCGGTTCGGAACTTAGGGACCACGGTCCATTCCGGATCGCGTGGCTTGGTGATATAAAACCACCCGGATTGCCATCCCTTTAGGGTCTCCACGAAAGAGCCCTCAAACCATAGGGCGTTGTCCATCTTGCCCGCCATGGCGCCTCCGCACTCCACCTGGCTGCCGCTCACCACCTTGGGCTT
The DNA here is from genome assembly GCF_018294505.1 of Triticum aestivum. Taxonomy (NCBI): domain Eukaryota; kingdom Viridiplantae; phylum Streptophyta; class Magnoliopsida; order Poales; family Poaceae; genus Triticum; species Triticum aestivum. The sequence continues at coordinate 136,354,120 of NC_057800.1, read as the reverse complement.
GACGTTGAAAGTCTTGAGCCAGAGGCCGAAATGGGGGCGGACGTGGAGAAAGGCCTCGCACACGACGATAAACGCCGAGATGTTGAGGATGAAGTTCAGAGCCATATCGTGGAAATCCAGTCCGTAGTAGAACATGAGCCCCCGGACAAATGGGTGGAGTGGAAAACCCAGTCCGCGGAGGAAGTGGAGGAGAAATACCACCCTCTCATGGGGCCTTGGGGTGGGGATAAGCTGTCCCTCTCGGGAAGCCGGTGCGCGATGTCCTTGGACAGATACCCGGCCTTCCTTAGCTTCTTGATTTTGCTCTCCGTAACGGTAGAGACCATCCATTTGCCTCCCGCTCCGGACATTGCTGGAGAAGGTTGAGGTGGGAAGTGTGGGCTTGGGCGCTGGAGCTCGGGTGCGCGAGAGATGGGTAGGCAAGGGAGGAAGAAGGCATAGGTAAATAGGGTGGATCCTTGTCCCCTTATATAGGCGGATGCGGTTATGCGTCCCCACTTGCCTAATAAAACTCGCTTGCCTCCCGAGCGCCGTGATAAATGGCGCGGTTGGGTTACCCACATCCGTATTAATGAGAATCCCGTAAAAAGGGTACACGATCTCTGCTTTGACAAGATGTGCCAAGGAAACCACCTCGCAAGACATGCTGAGGTGGAAAAGTAAAAACGATTCGAGTAAAGGACTTGGCTGTAGTGTGATGGCGCACTGCAGAATACGTCAGCAAATTTGTTTTGTGTTAATATTATTCTCTCTATGGCAATATGTGGAAACTTATTTTACAGAGCCGGACACTACTCTTGGTGATTACAATCTTCTATGAAGGACTTGGAGGAGGAACCCGCCTTGCAATGCCGAAGACAATTTGCGCGCCGGACTCATCGTCCTTGAAGCCTGGTTCAGGGGCTACTGAGGGAGTCCTGGATTAGGGGGTGTTCGGATAGCCGGACTATACCTTCAGCCGGACTCCTGGACTATGAAGATATAAGATTGAAGACTTCGTCCCGTGTCCGGATGGGACTTTCCTTGGCGTGGAAGGCAAGCTTGGCGATGCGATATTCAAGATCTCCTACCATTGTAACCGACTCTGTGTAACCCTAACCCTATCCGGTGTCTATATAAACCGGAGGGTTGTAGTCCGTAGGAGAATCAACTCCATACACAATCATACCATAGGCTAGCTTCTAGGGTTTAGCCTCCTTGATCTCGTGGTAGATCTACTCTTGTACTACCCATATCATCAATATTAATCAAGCAGGAGTAGGGTTTTACCTCCATCGAGAGGGCCCGAACCTGGGTAAAACAAAGTGTCCCCTGTCTCCTGTTACCATCCGACCTAGACGCACAGTTCGGGACCCCCTACCCGAGATCCGCCGGTTTTGACACCGACAGTGCGCAACCCGCCGTAGCATCAATGATTTGATCAATATAGGGGAGAGCGAAAGGGTCAGCCGGACAAGCCTTATTTAAATTGGTGTTATCCACACACATACGCCAGGTGCCATTCTTTTTGAGTACAAGCACCGGGTTGGCTAACCACTCTGGGTGAAAGACTTCCACAATGAACCCGGCCGCCAAGAGCCGGGCCACCTCTTCTCCGATGGCCTTGCGCCTTTCTTCATTGAATTGTCAGAGAAACTGCCTGACCGGCTTAAACTTTGGATCAATATTGAGAGTGTGCTCAGCAAGTTCTCTCGGGACACCTGGCATGTCAGAAGGTTTCCATGCAAAGATGTCCCGGTTCTCACGGATGACCTCGATTAGCGTGCTTTCCTATTTTGGATCCAAATTGTCACTGATGATGAATTGCTTGGATGAGTCGCCGGGCACAAAATCAACCGTCTTGGTGTCATTAGCTGACTTGAATTTCAACACCGGTTGATGCTCCGTTGTTGGATTCTTTAGAGACGTCATGTCTGCCGGGTCAACATTATTTTTATAAAACTTCAGCTCCTCCGTTGCACAAACAGACTCAGCGTATGCAGCATCTCCTTCTTCACGCTCCAGGGCTATTTTCCGGCTTCCATGTACTGTAATGGTGCCCTTATAACCCGACATCTTGAGCTGCAGATACACATAACACGGCTGACTCATGAACTTGGCGTAAGACGGCCGTCCAAACAAAGCATGATATGGGCTTTTGATCTTAACCACCTCAAAGGTTAATTTCTCCGCTCTGGAATCATATTCATCCCCAAAGGCTACTTCCAATTCAATATTGCCAACTGGGTATGCCGATTTGCCAGGTACCACATCGTGAAAACAGTGTTAGATTGCTTAAGACTCTTATCAGTTAACCCCATCCGACGAAACGTCTCATAGTAGAGGATGTTGATGCTACTGCCTCCATCCATGAGCACTTTAGTGAATTTTTATCCACCAACCTGAGGCGCTACTACCAAGGCCAAGTGACCCAGATTGTCATCCCGGGGAGGATGATCTTCTCTCCTCCACACAATAGGCTGTTCTGACCACCGTAAGTAACGCGGAATCGCCAGCTCAACGGCATTGACAACCCTCTTGTGAAGCTTTTCGCCCCGCTTGCACAAGCTAGTGGTAAACACATGCTATTGCCCACTATTCAACTGTTTTGGGTTGCTCTGATATCCGGATTGCTGCTGATTACCTTGGCTGGGTTGTGGATTATAACCTCCTTGGTTACCCGCATGTCCCTGACCTGAAAGCCGCCTCCACCTGAGCCGGCGCCCGGGCCATGAAAGCCGCCTCCACCTGAACTGCCACCAGGGCCGTGACTTCCATCAAATGCATTTGAATTTTTAAACGCTTTATGATTGTACAGTCCTTCCATAGATGGATGGCTGGATTCTCCCGGGTGCCGTGTCTCGGACAAGGTTCATTCAATAGTTGCTCAAGGGCGGGACCTGACCCACCCGACCAAGGGGGCTGCCTACCCTTGCGCCGTTGATTGTTGCCCTGCGCATTGGTGTTAGCCACAAATTCGTCAGCCTTACATTTATTACCTCCTTGATTTGCCGGGTTATGCTAGTGACCCTTGCTGTTGCCGTTCTTCTTTCCCTTCCCTGTCTTTTCTTCATCAGACGCAGGGTCCTTGGTACTATCAAAATCAACATATTTGATGAGAGCCACCATCAACTGGCCCATGTCATTGCAGTCACGTTTAAGCCACCCCAGCTTCTGCTTCAGAGGTTCAAAACGGTAATTTTCTCCAACATTAAGACTGCCGAGCCGGCATCCATCTTATCAGATGAATGAATTATCTCCTTGACCCGGCGCACCCAATGGGTTGTGGACTCACCTTACTCTTGTTTACAATTAGTCAGGTCCATGATTGACATAGGTTGTTTGCATGTGTCTTTGAAATTCTGAATGAACCGGGATTTTAACTCCGCCCATGAACCGATGGAATTGGGGGGCAACCCTTTTAGCCAAGTACGAGCCGTTCCATCCAACATCATGGTGAAATATTTAGCCATTGCTACGTCGCTGACCTCCAACAGCTCCATGGCCATCTCATAACTCTCAATCCAGGCCCCAGGCTGCAAATCGGCTAGGTAATTAGTCACCTTACGAGGCCCCTTGAAATCCTTTGGCAAACGCTCATTACGTATGGTAGGCACCAGGCAAGGGACACCTCTGGTTCTCGTGGCCACTCCTGCCTCAACCGAGGTTGCTGGATAAGCCAGAAAAGTCTGGTGAGCCGCCTGCTCCGCTGCCAATTGAACTGCTCGCTCAGCCTCTTGTCGGATCCTCTCCTGATACACCAAGTTAAGGGCTCCAGCCTGTCCCGGCTCATGCTTGTGCGGCCGGTTGCGGCGTTGAACATTGCTTGACATGTCAGCTGAATCCATACGCCTACTGTAGCTTGGGCTCCGGCTCAGGCGAGGGGTTGAATGGACCATGTCTCGACTGTAAGAGTACGCATCCTGCTGCGCCAGAGCTGTTTGAAGAAGTTCTCTCACCCTGAAAGTCTCTGCCTGAAGCTGTTGAGCATGACCGTCCAAATTTTCTTGACCTCCTCTGCTGCTAAACTTTCTTTAGCTTGTACCATCTCCTCACGTGCGCATGCCACCTCTGCGTCATGCTGAGCTTGATTCGCCGGCTCTACCACGGCAGTCAACAGGGTCGTCAATTTATCCATGAGGTCCATCAGAATCTGAGCCGGGGGGTGCGCGAGGTCTCCTGACCCGGCTGCGGCCGACCCGGTGGCTGTTGATGCTGCTGCTATGGAGTTCTGCCCCGGCTGTGTTCCTGCCATGAACACTCCGGCCCAATTCGGCGGCTCAAGGGGGTCCGGAATACTGCTGCCATCGGAACAGCCCCCGAGCATGCCATCCTGCAGCTGATACAAAGAGTCTGTATCTCCCGTTGATGATGTGGTGTCAGAACAGACAACCGTCTCACCGCCATCCACTGATTCTTCAGAGTATTCACCGCCGTGGATGCAACCTACGAAGGCATGCTTCACGACAGATTGAACACGGGTGCACCTCGCGCGCTGAACCGTTTCGATGAGGTTGGTGTGGACGTCCGGCTCAGGGCCTGACTTGCCGATCCGGCCGATGAAGACATGAATTCCACCGAAGGGGACCCGGTACCCATACTCAATTGAGCCGGCCTCGGGGCCCCAGCCTTCGTCGTCGATGTAGAGCTTACCGCGATGACTCTTGGTCATCCGGCCCACAGCATATCCCTTGAGCCCTTCGAAGTTGCCCTTCAAGAACTCGAATCCACCGTGCGTTGGCCCCATGGTGGGCGCCAACTATCATGGAATTGTCACGGCAGATGTCCTAGCAAAAGGACTTAGTCGTAGGTCCATCGCAACTAGGAAGCTTAAAGGGGTTAATCGGGACAAAGGACACGAGAGGTTTTATACTAGTTCGGCCCCTTATGATGAAGGTAAAAGCCTACGTCTAGTTGTGTTGACATTGCTGGGGTTTCGATCGCCAAGAGGCTAGTTCGCCGACTTGGTTATCGATCTCTTGTTTCTTGCCCTAAGCCGCCACCGGGTCGTCCCCTTATATACACGGGTTGACGCCTGGTGGCCTACAGAGTCCCTGCCAGCTCATAAATCGAGTCCGGCTTGGTGACTTCTTTTACATGCCTTTCTTTACAAGTCTTTCCTTACATAAGGCGGTTTACAATATTGGGCCTTAAGCCGCCTCTAGGCCTTTAGGCCTTCTATAAGTTTTAACAAACTATCGCCTTGAGTGTTTACTGGGCTTCCTTTGTGACCCGCCATTGGGTCTTGACCTGGCCCCTCCTGGGCGGGTCATAACTGATAGCTATATCCCCAACACCCCCCTGGGCGCGCCCTCCACCCTCGTGGGGCCCTCGTTGCTCCACCGACGTACTTCTTCCTCCTATATATACCTACATACCCCCAAACTACCAGATACGGAGCCAAAACCCTAATTCCACCGCTGTAACTTTCTGTATCCACGAGATCCCATCTTGGGGCCTGTTCCAGAGCTCCACCGGAGGGGGCATCGATCACGAAGGGCTTCTACATTAACACCCTAGCCGCTCCCATGAAGTGTGAGTAGTTTACCTCAGACCTTCGGGTCCATAGTTATTAGCTAGATGGCTTCTTCTCTATTTTTGTATCTCAACACAATGTTCTCCCCCTCTCTTGTGGAGATCTATTCGATGTAATCTTATTTTGCGGTGTGTTTGTTGAGACCGACGAATTGTGGGTTTATGATCAAGTTTATCTATGAACAATATTTGAATCTTCTCTGAATTCTTTTATGTGTGATTGGTTATCTTTGCAAGTCTCTTCGAATTATAAGTTTGGTTTGGCCTACTAGATTGATCTTTCTTGCAATGGGAGAAATGCTTAGCTTTGGGTTCAATCTTGCGGTGTCCTTTCCTAGTGACAGTAGGGGCAGCAAGGCACGTATTGTATTGTTGCCATCGAGGATAACAGGATGGGGTTTATATCATATTGCATGAGTTTATCACTCTACATCATGTCATCTTGCTTAAAGTGTTACTCTATTCTCTTGGACTTAATACTCTAGATGCATGCTGGATAGTGGTCGATGTGTGGAGTAATAGTAGTAGATGCAGGCAGGAGTCGGTCTACTTGTCTCGGACGTGATGCCTATATACATGATCATACCTAGATATTCTCATAACTATGCTCAATTCTGTCAATTGCTCAACAGTAATTTGTTCACCCATCGTAAATACTTATGCTCTCGAGAGAAGCCACTAGTGAAACCTATGCCCCCCGGGTCTATCTTCCATCATATTAATCTTCCAATACTTAGTTGTTTTTATTGCTTTCTATTTTACTTTGCATCTTTATCATAAAAATACCAAAAATATTATCTTATCATATCTCACTCTCGTAAGTGACCATCTAGGGATTGACAACCCCTTATCGCGTTGGTTGCGAGGATTTATTTATTTGTGTAGGTGCAAGGGACTTGCGTGTGGCCTCCTACTGGATTGATACCTTGGTTCTCAAAAACTGAGGGAAATACTTACACTGCTCTACTGCATCACCCTTTCCTCTTCAAGGGAAAACCAACGCAGTGCTCAAGAGGTAGCACACTCATGTCCGTATTCTATTTTATCGACACCTCTATCTCTAAACATGTGGACATTTTTATCGTTATCGACACCTACGTCCATTTTGTATCATGCTTTTATATCGATATTTATTGTATTATGGGCTATTATTACACGTTATGTCACAATACTTATGCCTATTCTCTCTTATTTTACAAGGTTTACATGAAGAGGGAGAATGCCGGCGGCTGGAATTCTGGGCTGGAAAAGGAGCAAATATTAGAGACCTATTCTGCACAGCTCCTAAAGTCCTGAAACTTCACGGAAGTTATTTTTGGAATTAATAAAAAATACTGGCGAAAGAATACTAGGGTGGGGGGCGCGCCCTACCCCCTAGGTGCGCCTCCTGCCTCATGGGCCCCATGGCAGGCCTCCGGTGCCCATCTTCTGCTATATGAAGTCTTTTGTCCGAGAAAAAATCATAAGCAAGTTTTCAGGAAGAAACTCCGCCGCCACGAGGCGGAACCTTGGCAGAACCAATCTAGGGCTCCGGCAGAGCTGTTTGATACGTCCATTTTGCATCATGCTTTTATATCGATATTTATCGCATTATGCACTGTTATTTCACTTTATATCACAATGCTTATGGCTATTCTCTCTTATTTTACAAGGTTTACATAAGGAGGGAGAATGCCGGCAGATGGAATTCTGGGCTGGAAAATGAGCAAATATTAGAGACCTATTATGTGCAACTCCAAAAGTCCTGAAACTCCACGGAACGTCTTAAAAGAAATAAAGAAAAATCCATGCCAAAGATGAAGGCCAGGGGGCCCACACCCTTCTCACGAGGGTGGGGGGCGCCCCCCCTAGGGCGCGCCCCCTACCTCGTGGGCCCCCTGGTGGGTCTCCGACATCCATCTTCTCCTATATGAAGTCTTTCGATGAGAAAAAAAATGAGAAGCAACCTTTCGGGACGAGACTCCGCCGCCACGAGGCAGAACCAATCTAGAGCTCCGACAGAGCTGTTCTGCCGGGGAAACTTCCCTCCGGGAGGGGGAAATCATCACCATCGCCATCACCAATGCTCCTCTCATCAGGACAGGGCAATCTCCATCAACATCTTCACCAGCACCATCAAATCTCCAAATCCTAGTTCATCTCTTGTATCCAATTCTTGTCTCAAAGTCCGGGATTGGTGCTAGTAGGTTGCTAGTAGTGTTGATTACTCCTTGTAGTTGATGCTAGTTGGTTTATTTGGTGGAAGATCATATGTTCAGATCCTTTATGCATATTATTACCCCTCTGATTATGAACATGAATATGCTTTCTGAGTAATTACTGTTGGGGATCATAGTAGAAATTTAAAATTTTCTACGCATCACCAAGATCAACCTATGGAGTAATCTAGCAACGAGGGGAAGAGGAGTGCATCTACATACCCTTGTAGATCACTAAACGGAAGCGTTGCAAGAACGCGGATGAAGGAGTCGTACTCGTAGCGATTCAGATCACGGTTGTTTCCGATCTAAGCGCCGAACCACGGCGCCTCCGCGTTCAACACACGTACAGCCCGATGACGTCTCCTACGCCTTGATCCAGCAAGGGGAGAAGGAGAGGTTGGGGAAGACTCCGTCTAGAAGCAGCACGACGGCGTGGTGGTGGTGGTGGAGGAGCGTGGAACTCCAGCAGGGCTTCGCCAAGCACTACGAGAGACGAGGAGGGAGAGAGGTAGGGCTGCGCCAAGAGGGAGATGACCTCGCGTATGTTGCAGCCCCCAATACCTCAAGTATATATAGGGGAAGGGGAGGGGCTGCGCCCCCATCTAGGGTTCCCTCCCTAGGGGTGGCGGCAGCCCCAAAACCCATCTAGGGTTGTGGCCAAGGGGGGAGAGAGAGAGGGGGCGCACCTAGGGTGGGCCTTAAGGCCCATCTGCCCTAGGGTTTGCCCCCCTCCCCTCTAGGAGGCGCCTTGGGCCTTGGTGGGAGGAGCCCCAGCCCACCTAGGGGCTCGTGCCTTCCCACTATTGGCCCATGTAGGCCTCCAGGGCTGGTGGCCCCTCCCGGTGGACCCCCAGACCTCTCCGATGGTCCCGGTACACTACCGGTGATGCCTGGAACACTTCCGATGGCCAAAACCATACTTCCTATATATCAATCTTTACCTCCGGACCATTCCGGAACTCATCGTGACGTCCGGGATCTCATCCGGGACTCCAAACAACATTCGGTTACCGAGTACATACTTTCCCTATAACCCTAGCGTCATCGAACCTTAAGTGTGTAGACCCTACGGGCTCGGGAGTCATGCAGACATGGCCGAGACAACTGTCCGGTCAATAACCAACAGCGGGATCTGGATACCCATGTTGGCTCCCACATGCTCCACGATGATCTCATCGGATGAACTATGATGTCAAGGATTGAATCAATCCCGTATACAATTCCCTTTGTCTAGTGGTACGATACTTGCCCGAGATTCAATCGTTGGTATCCCGATACCTTGTTCAATCTCGTTACCGGCAAGTCTCTTTACTCGTTCCATAACACATCATCCCGTGATCAACTCCTTGATCACATTGTGCACATTATGATGATGTCCTGCCGAGTGGGCCCAGAGATACCTCTCCGTTACACAGAGTGACAAATCCCAGTCTTGATTCGTGCCAACCCAACAGACACTTTCGAAGATACCTGTAGTGAACCTTTACAGCCACCCAGTTACGTTGTGACGTTTGGCACACCCAAAGCACTCCTACGGTATCCGGGAGTTGCACAATCTCATGGTCTAAGGAAATGATACTTGACATTAGAAAAGCTTTAGCATACGAACTACACGATCTTGTGCTAGGCTTAGGATTGGGTCTTGTCCATCACATCATTCTCCTAATGATGTGATCCCGTTATCAACGACATCCAATGTCCATGGTCAGGAAATTGTAACCATCTATTGATCAACGAGCTAGTCAACTAGAGGCTTACTAGGGACATGGTGTTGTCTATGTATCCATACATGTATCTGAGTTTCCTATCAATACAATTCTAGCATGGATAATAAACGATTATCATGAACAATGAAATATAATATAATAATAACTAATTTATTATTGCCTCTATTGAATATTTCCAATAGTCTCTCACTTGCACTAGAGTCAATAATCTAGTTCACATCGCCATGTGATTAGCACTCACAGGTCACATCGCCATGTGACCAACATCCAAAGAGTTTACTAGACTCAATAATCTAGTTCACATCACTATGTGATTAACACTCAATGAGTTCTGGGTTTGATCATGTTATGCTTGTGAGAGAGGTTGTAGTCAACGGGTCTTGCCATATTCAGATCCCTATGTACTTCGCAAAACTTTATGTCATATCGTAGATGCTACTACCACGTTCCACTTGGAGCTATTCCAAACTGTTGCTCCATTATACGTATCCGGTATCTCTACTCAGAGCTATCCGGATAGGTGTTAAGCTTGCATTGACATAACTCTTTATGTGGAACTCTTTATCATCTCCATAACTGAGAAACATTTCCTTATTCCTCTAAGGATAATTTTGATCGCTATCTGGTGATCCAGTCCTAGATCACCTTTGTACCCTCTTGCTAGACATGTGGCAAGGCACACATCAGTTGCGGTACTCAGCATGGCATACCGTATAGAGCCTATGACAAGAGCATAGGGACGACCTTCGTCCTTCCTCTTTCTTCTGCCGTGGTCAAGCTTTGAGTCTTACTCAACTTCACACCTTACAACTCAGGTAAGAACCCCTTCTTTGACTGATCTATTTTGAACTCCTTCAAAAACATGTCAAGGTGTGTGTTCTTTGAAAGTATCATCAGGCGTCTTGATCTATCTCTATTGATCTTGATGCCCAATTTGTAAGTAGCATTATCCAGGTCTTCCTTTGAAAACACTCTTCAAACAACCGTTTATGCTTTCCAGAAATTCTACATTATTTCGGATCTACAATATGTCATCCACATATACTTATCATAAATGTTGTAGTGCTCCCACTCACTTTCTTGTAAATACAAGTTTCTAGCAAACATTGTATAAACCTAAAATCTTTGATCATTCCATCAAAGCATATATTCTGACTCCGAGATGCTTGCTCTAGTCCATAGAAGGATCGCTGGAGCCAGCATACCTTTTAGCATCCTCAGGATCGACAAAACCTTTTATTGTATCACATACAACTTTTTCTTACGAAAACTTGGTAAGAAAACTTGTTTTGACATCCATCTGTAAGATTTCATAATCAAAAAATACAGCTAGTGCTAACATGATTCCGACGGACTTAAGCATCGCTACGGGTGAGAAATTCTCATCGTAGTCAACTCCTTGAACTTGTGAAAAGATTCTTTCCCACAAGTTGAGCTTCATAGACGGTAACATTACCGCCCACGTCCGTCTTCTTCTTAAAGATCCATTTATCTCAATGGCTTGCTGATCATCAGGCAAGTCGACCAAAGTCCATACTTTGTTCTGATATATGGATCCTATCTCGGATTACATGGCTTCTAAACATTTGTCGGAATACGGGCCCACCATCGCTTCTCCATAGCTCGTAGGTTCATTGTTGTCCAACAACATGATATCTGAGACAGGATTACCGTGCCACTTAGGAGTAGTACATATCCTTGTCGACCTACGAGGTTCGATAGCAACTTGATCCGTAGCTTCATGATCACTATCATTAACTTCCTATTCAACAGACATAGGTGTCACAGAAAACATCTTTCTGTGTTGCATCACTCTCTGGTTTTAGTAAAGGTTTGACAACCTCATCAAGTTCTATCTTCCTCCCACTCAATTCTTTCAAGAGAAACTCCTTCTCGAGAAAGGACCCGTTTTTAGCGACAAACAATTTGCCCTCGAATCTGAGATAAAAGGTATACCCTACTGTCACCTTTGGGTATCCTATGAAGATGTGTTTGTCCGCTTTGGGTTCAAGCTTCTCTGGCTGAAGCCTTAAGCATCGCAGCCCCAAACATTAAGAAACGACAACTTTGGTTTCTTGCCAAACCAATGTTCATACGACGCCGTCTCAACGGACTTAGATGATGTCCTATCTAAAGTGAATGCAGCTATCTCTAATGCATATCCTCAAAATAATAGCAATAGATCGGTAAGAGACATCATAGATCGCACCATATCTCATAAGGTTCGATTACAACGTCCGGACACACCATTACCCTGTGGTGTTCCAGGTGGCTTCAACTGTGAAACAATTCCACAATGTCTTAAGTGTTTGCCAAACTCATAACTCAGAAATTCTCATTGATCAGATCGTAGGAATTTGATCTTCTTGTTATGATGATTCTTAACTTCACTCTGAAATCGCTTGAACTTTACAAACGTTTCAGACTTGTGCTTCATTAAGTAAATATACCTATATCTACTCAAATCGTCAGTGAAGATGAGAAAATAGCGATATCCACTGCACGCTTCAATTCTCTTTGGATCACACGCATCAGCATGTATGATTTCCAACAAGTCACTTGCCCATTTCATTGTACCTGAAAACGGGGTCTTAGTCATCCTGCCCATGAGGCATGGCTTGCATGTGTCAAGCGATTCAAAATCAAGTGACTCCAAACATCCATCGACTGGAGTTTCTTCATGCATCTTACGCCAATATGACCTAAGTGGCAGTGCCACAAGAAAGTGGTACTATCATTATTAACTCTACATATTTTGGCGTGAACATGTGTATTACCACGACCGAGATTCAATGAACCATTCACATAGGGTGCATGACCATGAAAGGTATTATTCATGTAAACAGAATAACCAGTATTCTCTAACTTAAATGAATAACCGTATTGCAATGAACATGATATAATCATATTCATGCTCAACATAGACACCTGATAACATTTATCTAGGTTCAATACTAATCCCGAAGGCAGATGGAGCGTGCGATGGTGATCTCATCAACTTTGGAAACACTACCAACACACATCGTCACCTCGCCCTTAGCCAGTCTCCGTTTAGTCTGTAGCTTTTGCTTCAAGTCACCAATAATAGTAACTGAACCGGTATCCAATACCCAGGTGCTACCAGGACTACAAATTAATAACATGTATATACTTTGTTGAAGTTGCCAGCCTTCTTATCTACCATGTATTTGGGGTAGTTCCGCTACCAGTGACCGTTCCCCTTACAATAGAAGCACTTAGTCTCGGGTTTGGGTTCAACCTTGGGTTCCTTCACTGGAGCGGCAACTGGTTTGCCATCCATGAAGTTTCCCTTCTAGCCCTTGCCCTTCTTGAAACCAGTGGTCTTTTAAACCATCAACACTTGATGCTCCTTCTTGATTTCTACCTTTTGCGGTCTTAAGCACCGCGAGCAGCTCCGGGATCAACTCCATCCCTTGCATGTCATAGTTCATCACGAAGATCTAGTAGCTTAGTGATAGTGGCTAGAGAACTCTATCAATCACTATCTTATCTGGAAGTACCCAGACATTCTGAGCACATGCTCACTAGCTGAGCTATTCTCCTCCATCTTGTTGGCAAAAGAACTTGTCAGAGGTCTCACACCTCTCAACACGGGCATGAGCCTGAAATCCTAATTTCAGCTCTTGGAACATCTCATATGTTCTATGGCGTTCAAAACGTCATTGGAATCCCGATTCTAAGCCGTAAAGTATGGTGCACTAAACTATCAAGTAGTCATCAGGATGTGTCTGTCAGGTGTTCACAACATCCACAGACGACGTTGTAGGGGTTTGCATATCGAGTGGTGCATCAAAGACGTAAGCCTTCTGTGTAGCAGTGAGGACACTCCTCGAACTATGGACCTAGTCCGCATCATTGCTTACAATATCTTTCAACTTAATCTTTCTCTAGGAACGTATTGAAACAGGGAGCTACAACATGAGCTATTTATCTACAACATATTTGCAAAGAAAATTTAGACTATGTTCATGATAATTGAGTTCATCTTAATCAAATTATTTAATGAACTCCCACTCAGATAGACATCCCTCTAGTCATCTAAGTGAAATATGATCCGAATCGACTAGGCCGTGTCCGATCATCACATGAGACAGACTAGTCATCAACGGTGAACATCTCATGTTGATCGTATCTTCTATACGACTCATGTTCGACCTTTCGGTCTTCCATGTTCCGAGGCCATGTCTGTACATGCTAGGCTCATCAAGTCAACCTAAGTGTTTCGCATATGTCCCGAGGCCATGTCTGTACATGCTAGGCTCGTCAACACCCGTTGTATTCGAACGTTAGAATCTATCACACCCAATCATCACGTGGTGCTTCGAAACAACAAACCTTCGCAACGGTGCACAGTTAGGGGGAACACTTTTCTTGAAATTTTAGAGAGGGGTCATCTTATTTAAGCTACCGTCGTTCTAAGCAAATAAGATGTAAAATATGATAAACATCACATGCAATCAAGTAGTGACATGATATGGCCAATATCATTATGCTCCTTTTGATCTCCATCTTCGGGGCTCCATGATCATCGTTGTCACCGGCATGACACCATGATCTCCATCATCATGATCTCCATCATCATGTCTACTTGAAGTTGTCTCGTCATCTATTAATTCTACTACTATGGCTAACACTTTAGCAATAAAGTAAAGTAATTACATGACGTTTATGTTGACACGCAGGTCATAAATAAATTAAGACAACTTCTATGGTTCCTACCGGTTGTCATACTCATCGACATGCAAGTCGTGATTCCTATTACACGAACATGATCAATCTCATACATCACATATATCATTCATCACATCCTTTTGGCTATATCACATCACAAGGCATATGCTGCAAAAACAAGTTAGACGTCCTCTAATTGTTGTTGCAAGTTTTTTACGTGGCTGCTATAGGTTTCTAGCAAGAACGTTTCTTACCTACGCGAAAACCGCAACGTGATATGCCAATTTCTATTTACCCTTCATAAGGACCCTTTTCATCGAATCCGATCCGACTAAAGTGGGAGAGACAGACACCCGCTAGCCACCTTATGCAACTAGTGCATGTCAGTCGGTGGAACCAGTCTCACGTAAGAGTACGTGTAAGGTCGGTCCGGGCCGCTTCATCCCACGATGCCGCCGAATCAAGATAAGACTAGTAACGGCAAGTAAATTGACAATATCGACGCCCACAACTGCTTTGTGTTCTACTCGTGCATAGAAACTACGCATAGACCTAGCTCATGATGCCACTGTTGGGGATCGTAGCAGAAATTTAAAATTTTCTACGCATCACCAATATCAATCTATGGAGTAATCTAGCAACGAGGGGAAGAGGAGTGCATCTACATACCCTTCTAGATCACTAAATGGAAGCGTTGCAAGAACACGGATGAAGGAGTCGTACTCGTAGCGATTCAGATCGCGGTTGATTCCGATCTAAGCGTCGAACCACGGCGCCTCCGCGTTCAACACACATGCAGCCCGGTGACGCCTCCTACTCCTTGATCCAGCAAGGGGAGAAGGAGAGGTTAGGGAAGACTCCGTACAGCAGCAGCACGGCGGCGTGGTGGTGGTGGAGGAGCGCGGAACTCGAGCAGGGCTTCGCCAAGCACTACGAGAGACGAGGAGGGAGAGAGGTAGGGCTGCGCCAAGAGGGAGATGACCTCGCGTATGTTGCAGCCCCCAATACCTCAAGTATATATAGGGGAAGGGGAGGGGCTGAGCCCCCAGCTAGGGTTCCCTCCCTAGGGGTGGCGGCAGCCCCAAAACCCATCTAGGGTTGCGGCCAAGGGGGGAGAGCAAGATGGGGCGCACCTAGGGTGGGCCTTAAGGCCCATCTGCCATAGGGTTTGCCCCCCTCCACTCTAGGAGGCGCCTTGGGCCTTGGTGGGAGGCTCCCCAGCCCACCTAGGGGCTGGTCCCTTCCCACTATTGGCCCATGTAGGCCTCCGGGGCTGGTGGCCCCTCCCGGTGGACCCTCGGACCTCTCCGGTGGTCCCGGTACACTACCGGTGATGCCCGGAACACTTCCGGTGGCCAAAACCATACTTTCTATATATCAATCTTTACCTCCGGATCATTCCGGAACTCCTCGTGACGTCTGGGATCTCATCCGGGACTCTGAACAACATTCGGTTACCACGTACATACTTTCCCTATAACCCTAGCGTCATCGAACCTTAAGTGTGTAGACCCTACGGGCTCGGGAGTCATGCAGACATGGCCGAGACAACTCTCCGGTCAATAACCAACAGCGGGATCTGGATACCCATGTTGGCTCCCACATGCTCCATGATGATCTCATCGGATGAACCATGATGTCAAGGATTCAATCAATCCCATATACAATTCCCTTTGTCTATCGGTACGATACTTGCCCGAGATTCGATCGTCGGTATCCCAATACCTTGTTCAATCTCGTTACCGGCAAGTCTCTTTACTCGTTCCGTAACACATCATCCCATGATCAACTCCTTGATCACATTGTGCACATTATAATGATGTCCTACCGAGTGGGCCCAGAGATACCTCTCCATTACACGGAGTGACAAATCCCAGTCTCGATTCGTGCCAATCCAATAGACACTTTCGGAGATACCTGTAGTGAAACTTTATAGCCACCCAGTTACGTTGTGACGTTTGGCACACCCAAAGCACTCCTACGGTATCCGGGAGTTGCACAATCTCATGGTCTAAGGAAATGATACTTGACATTAGAAAAGCTTTAGCATACGAACTACACGATCTTGTGCTAGGCTTAGGATTGGGTCTTGTCCATCACATCATTCTCCTAATGATGTGATCCCGTTATCAACGACATCCAGTGTCCATGGTCAGGAAACTGTAACCATCTATTGATCAACGAGCTAGTCAACTAGAGGCTTACTAGGGACATGGTGTTGTCTATGTATCCACACATGTATTTGAGTTTCCTATCAATACAATTCTAGCATGGATAATAAACGATTATCATGAACAATGAAATATAATATAATAATAACTAATTTATTATTGCCTCTAGGGCATATTTCCAACAATTACGTTCGTTCCTGAGGACAAGGGAGAAGTCTTGCTATTAGTAGTCATGTGAATTTGGTATCCGTTTGATATTTTGATAAGATGTATGTTGTCTAGCCTCTAGTGGTGTTATGTGAACGTCGACTACATAACACTTCACCATTATTTGGGCCTTGAGGAAGGCATTGGGAAGTAATAAGTAGATGATGGGTTGCTAGAGTGACAAAATCTTAAACCCTAGTTTATGCGTTGCTTCATAAGGGGCTGATTTGGATCCATATGTTTCATGCTATGGTTAGGTTTACCTTAATACTTTTGTTGTAGTTGCGGATGCTTGCAATAGAGGTTAATCATAAGTGGGATGCTTGTTCAAGTAAGAACAACACCCAAGCATCGGTCCACCCACATATCAAATTATCAAAGTATCGAACACGAATCATATGAACGTGATGAAAACTAGCTTGACGATATTCCCATGTGTCCTCGGGAGCACTTTTCCTATTATAAGAGTTTGTTCCGGCTTGTCCTTTGCTACAAAAAGGATTGGGCCACCTTGCTGCACCTTATTTACTTTTGTTACTTGTTTCTCTTACAATTTACCTTATTACAAAACTATCTGTTACCACTTATTTCAGTAGTTGCAGAGAATACCTTGCTGAAAACCGCTTATCATTTCCTTTTGCTCCTTGTTGGGTTCGACACTCTTACTTATCGAAAGGACTACCATAGATCCCCTATACTTGTGGGTCATCACTGTTCTCCTGGGGAAACTTCCCTCCGGGAGGGGGAAATCATCGCCATCGTCATCACCAACGATCATCTCATCGGGAGGGAGTCAATCTTCATCAACATCTTCACCAGCACCATCTTCTCTCAAACCCTAGTTCATCTCTTGTATCCAATCTTTGTATCCAAACCTCAGATTGGTACCTGTAGGTTACTAGTAGTGTTGATTACTCTTTGTAGTTGATGCTAGTTGGTTTATTTGGTGGAAGATCATATGTTCAGATCCATTATGCATATTAGAGTGACAGAAGCTTGAACCCTAGTTTATGTGTTGCTTCGTAAGGGGCTGATTTGTATCCATATGTTTCATGCTATGGTTAGGTTTACCTTGATACTTCTTTTGTAATCGCGGATGCTTGAAATAGGAGTTAATCATAAGTGGGATGCTTGTCCAAGTAAGGACAGTGCCCAAGCACCGGTCCACCCACATATCAAATTATCAAAGTACGAAACGTGAATCATATGAGCGTGATGAAAACTAGCTTGACGATAATTCCCATGTGTCCTCGGGAGCGCTTTTCTCTATATAAGAATAAGAGTTTGTCCAGGCTTGTCCTTTGCTACAAAAAGGATTGGGCCATCTTGTTGCACTTTATTTACACTTGTTACTTGTTACCCGTTACAAATTATCTTATCACGAAACTATCTGTTACCGATAATTTTAGTGCTTGCAGAGAATACCTTGCTGAAAATCGATTGTCATTTCCTTCTGCTCCTCGGTGGGTTCGACACTCTTACTTATCAAAAGGACTACGATAGATCCCCCACACTTGTGGGTCATCAGTGGGGGAGGACTTCCAAGGTTTTCAACAGGTAAATTTTGTTTAAGTATAGGTGCTTAATCAAAGTATATCTTATCTATTTCATTTCTTTTGTTCGTATGCACATCATTTTCATGGTCTAGCAAATATTGTTCTAAGGGATCAGTAGGAGGTATGACAATAGAAGCAAGACCAATAATTTCATCCTTACTAGGCAATTCTTTACCATGAGGTTGTCTATGGAATTTAGAGAAATTAAACTCATGAGATACCTCACCAAAGTTAACACTGACAGTTTTCTTACTGCAATAAATCTTAGCATTAATTGTATTCAAGAAAGGTCTACCAAATATATTGGGACAAAAATTATCTTGTGGAGAACCAAGAACTAGAAAATCAGTAGGGTATTTCATCTTTCCACACAAGACTTCAACATCTCTAAGAATCCCAAGCGGTGAAATAGTATCTCTATTCTCAAGCTTAATAGTAATATCAATGTCTTCTATCTTGGCAGGTGCAATATCATTCATAATTTCCTGATATAAAGTAAAAAGTATAGCACTCACACTAGCACCCAAATCACATAAACCAAGATAACAATGATCTCCTATTTTAACAGAAACAACAAGCATGCTAACATCATGCTTGTTCTTATCTTTAGGATCAAGTTTAGCAATCCTAGTTGCTTCATTGCAGAAGTAAATAACATGCCCAACAATATTATCGACCATGAGATCTTTAATCATAGCAATATTAGGTTTAACTTTAATTTTCTTAGAGGGTCTAGGTGTTCTAATATTACTTTTGTTAACCACGGTTGAAACTTTAGCATGTTCCGTAATCATAATAGGAAAAGGAGGTTTCTCAATATAAGCAGTAAGCACAACTTGCTCAACATCGTAAATGATAGTTTCATCTTTAATTGCAACAGGTTCCTCAATCTTTTCTGTAATAGGGTAATGATATTTAAACCACTTCTCCTTAGGAATATCAACACGGGTAGCAAATGATTCACAGAAAGAGGCTACTATCTCAGAGTCAAGTCCATATTTAGTACTAAACTTATGAAAATCATCGGTTTCCATAAAAGATTTAACACAATCAAACTCATGTTTTATACCCAACTCTTTACCTTTGTTGAGTTCAAAATCTTTAGAGTTGGATTTAATGTTTTCCATAAGACACCATTTTCAATAGTTTTCTTTATAAATGAATGAGTGGAAGAAGAATCGAGCATGCTTTGATCATTATGAGAAAGTCGAGCATAAAAATTCGGTATGATAATTTCTCTTGAGAGCTCATGATTGGGGCATGAATATAACATTGACTTAAGACTCCCCCAAGATAGAGCTATAATTTCTCCTTCACAAGGCCAAAAATTATATATATAATTTTGATCACGATAAACCAGATGCATAGGATAAAACTTATAATGAAATTTCAATTTTAATCGGTTCCAATCCCATGTTCCAATATCATCACATAGCCTATACCATGTCAATGCCTTTCCCTCCAAATATAAGGGAAAACCTTCTTCTTAAGTCCATCCTTGGATAAACCAGCAAGCTTAAATAATCCACAAAGTTCATCCACATAGATTAAGTTCATATCGGGATGTATTGTTTCATCTCCTACATAAGGATTAGCTAGCAGTTTCTCTATCATACCAGAATAAATCTCATAATAAGTATTTTTAGTAGGTGAAGTAGGTTGAGGGGAAACTCTAATTGCCTCCGTTCAAGGTGAAGATACCCCGAACAAACCCCTCAAAGGATTACTTTCCATAGTAACAAGTGACAGTAAATTTTAGCATGTAATACAAATGTCTCCTTACCATCCACTCACCAAAGGCGCTTCACTCCCCGGCAACGGCACCAGAAAAGAGTCTTGATGACCCACAAGTAGAGGGGATCAATTGTAGACCTTTCGATAAGTAAGAGTCCAACGTATCTATAATTTTTTATTGTTCCATGCTATTTTACTATCAATCTTGGATGTTTTATAATCATTTTATATCATTTTTTGGTACTAACCTATTGACATAGTGCCAAGTTCCAGTTGCTATTTTTTCCATGTTTTTCACATCGCAGGAAATCAATATCAAATGGAGTCCAAATGCCATGAAACTTCATGATGATTTTTTATGGGCCAAAATGAAGCAGATGGGCTCTGGTTGCACCTGGGGGGAGTCCCGAGGATGGGACAACCCACCAGGGTGCGCCAGGGCCTCTTGGCGTGCCCTGGTGGGTTGTGCCCACCTCAGGTACCCCACCCCCCGGACCGCCTCTTTGCTCTATAAATACCCCAAAAATACCAGAACCCTAGAAGCATCGACAAAATATTCATCCAGCCGCCGCAGAGTCCAGAACCACCAGGTCCAATCTAGACACCGTCACAGAGGGGTTCACCACTTCCATTCCTGCCTCTCCGATGATGCGTGAGTAGTTCTTTGTAGACCTTCGGGTCCCTAGCTAGTAGCTAGATGTCTCTCTCTCTCTCTCTCTCTCTCTCTCTCTCTCTCGCTGAATTCTCAATACAATGGTCTCTTGGAGATCCATATGATGTAACTCTTTTTGTGGTGTGTCTGTTGGGATCTGATGAACTTCGAGTTTATGATCAGTTATATATTTTTATATCCATGAAAGTTATTTGAGTTTCTTTGATCTCTTATAGTCTCATATTTATTTTCCGATATTTGGGTTTTGTTTGTCCAACTTGATCTATTTATCTTGCAATGGGAAGAGGTGCCCGGTAGTGGGTTCGACCTTACAGTTCTTGATCCCAGTGACAGAAAGGGAACCAAGACGTATGTATCATTGCTACTAAGGATAAAAAGATGGGATCCCTATCTGCCGCAATAGATAACGGATCTTGTCTACATCATGTCATCGTTCTTATTGCATTACTCCGTTTTCCCACGAACTTAATACACTAGATGCATGTTGGATAGCGGTCGATGTGTGGAGTAATAGTAGTAGATACAGGCAGGAGTCGGTCTAATAATCTTGGATGTGATGCCTATGTAATGATCATTGCCTGGATATCGTCATAATTATTTGAAGTTCTATCAATTTCCCAACAGTAATTTGTTTACCCACCGTTTGCTATTTTTCTCGAGAGAATCCACTAGTGAAACCTACGGCCCCCGGGTCTTCTTTCTCATATATTTGCCTTTCGATCTACTTTTCCTTTGCATTTTTATTCAGATCTATTAATCCAAAAATACAAAAATACCTTGCTGCATTTTATCTTCATTTATTTTATTTGGCGTTCGATCTATCAATCTACTACAATTTACCTCATGTCCATTTGCCTATCTTGAGGCGCCGTACCCCGGAAGGGATTGAGAACCAATTTAAAACGTCGAGTTGCGAGGTGTTGTTGTTTGTGTGCAGGTGTTGTTTGATACGTCTCTGTCGTATCTACTTTTCCAAACACTTTTGCCCTTGTTTTGGACTCTAACTTGCATGATTTGAATGAAACTAACCCGGACTGACGTTGTTTTCGGCAGAATTGCCATGGTGTTATTTATGTGCAGAAACAAAAGTTCTCGGAATGACCTGAAACTTCACGAAGATTATTTTTGGAAAATATAAAAAATACTGGCGAAAGAATCAAGGCCAGGGGCCCACACTCTTTCCACGAGGGTGGGGGGCGCCTGCCCCCCTGGGCGCGCCCCCTGCCTCGTGGGCCCCCTGGAGCTCCACCGACCTCAACTCCAACTCCATATATTCGTGTTCGGGGAGAAAAAAATCAGGGAGAAATATTCATCACATTTTACGATACAGACCCGCCGCCAAGACCTAAACTCTCTCGGGAGGGCTGATCTGGAGTCCGTTCGGGGCTCCGGAGAGGGGAATCTATCGCCATCACCATCATCAACCATCCTCCATCACCAATTTCATGATGCTCAATGCCGTGCATGAGTAATTCCATCATAGGCTTGCTGGACGGTGATGGGTTGGATGAGATTTATCATGTAATCGAGTTAGTTTTTTTAGGGTTTGATCCCTAGTATCCACTATGTTCTGAGACTAATGTTGCTATGACTTTGCTATGCTTAATGCTTGTCACTTGGGCCCGAGTGCCATGAACTCAGATCTGAACCCTTTATGTTTTCATCAATATATTTGTGTTCTTGGTCTGATATTGCAAGTTATAGTCACCTACTATGTGTTATGATCCGGCAACCCTAAAGTGACAATAATCGGGACCACTCCCGGTGATGACCGTAGTTTGAGGAGTCCATGTATTCACTATGTGTTAATGCTTTGGTCCGGTACTCTATTAGAAGGAGGCCTTAATATCCCTTAGTTTCTGCTAGGACCCCGCTGCCATGGGAGGGTAGGACAAAAGATGTCATGTAAGTTCTTTTCCATAAGCACGTATGACTATATTCGGAATACATGCCTACATTACATTTATGAATTGGAGCTAGTTCTATGTCACCCTATGTTATGACTGTTACATGATGAACCGCATACAGCGTAATTATCCATCACCGATCCAATGCCTACGAGATTTTCACATATTGATACTCGCTTAGTTACTTTACCGTTGCTACTATTACAATCACTACAATACTGTTATCACTGTTACCTTTGCCACTGTTACCGTTACTATCATACTACTTTGCTGCAGATATTAAGTTATCCAGGTGTGGCTGAATTGACAACTCAGTTGCTAATACTTGAGAATATTCTTTGGCTCCCCTTGTGTTGAATCAATAAATTTGGGTTGAATACTCTACCCTCAAAAACTGTTGTGATCCCCTACACTTGTGGGTTATCAAGACTATTTTCTGGCGCCGTTGCCAGGGAGCATAGCTCTATTCTTTGAGTTACTTGTGATTTATATCTGCTGGTCACTATGAAGAACTTGAAAGATGAGAAAACTAAAATTTATCCCTCAACTACGAGGGGAGGTAAGGAACTGCCATCTAGCTCTACACTTGATTCACCTTCTGTTTTGAGTAAGCTTGCGACACCTAAACCTGCTTCTGCTATTAATTCTGATATGTCGCATGTTATTGATGATGCCACTTCTGCTATGCATGATACTATTGATGAAACTACTTCTGTGCTTGATACTACTGTGCCACTTGGTGAATTTCTTGATGAACGACTTGCTAGGGCTAGAGAGAATGAAATTATTGAAACTGATAATATAGATGAAAGTGATGATGAAGATTCTCCCCCTAAATATGAATTGCCTATTGTGCCTGAGGGCTATGTTATGGATGAAGAAACTGCTAGAGACTTTCTTGCTTGCAATGATAGGAGTGATCTTAAAAAATTACTAGCTAAGCTGAAACAAAAACTCTAAATGCTAGAATGAAATATGATCCTGCTTACGCTACTTCACCTATCTTTGTTACTAATAAGGATTATAAATTATCTATTGATCCTGATATAATTACTTTGGTTGAATCTGATCCTTTCTATGGCTATGAATCTGAAACTATTGTGGCACATCTTACTAAATTAAATGATATAGCCACCCTGTTCACTAATGATGAGAGAACTCGCTACTTTTATATCCTTAAAATATTTCCATTCTCATTAAAGGGTGATGCTAAGATATGGTTTAATTCTCTTGATCCTAGTTGTGTGCATAGTCCCCAGGACATGATTTATTACTTCTCTACTAAATATTTCCCTGCTCATAAGAAACAAGCTGCTTTAAGGGCAATATATAATTTTGTGCAAATTGAAGAAGAGAGTCTCCCACAAGCTTGGGGGAGGCTTCTCCAATTACTTAATGCTTTGCCTGATCATCCTCTTAAGAAAATTGAAATACTTGATATCTTTTATAATGGACTAACGGATGCTTCCAGAGACCACCTGGATAGTTGTGATGGTTGTGTTTTCAGGGAAAGGACACCAGATCAAGCTGAAATTCTATTGAATAATATGTTGACCAATGAAAATAATTGGAAACTTCCTGAACCAACTCCTAAGCCAACTCCGAAGAAGAGAGGTCTTCTATTTCTCAGTCCTGAAAATATGCAAGAGGCAAAGAAATCTATGAATGAGAAAGGTATAAAAGCTGAGGATGTTAAGAATTTACCTCCTATCTTGCTTCAATTAAATTATTTTGAGAGAAAGAAAATTTGGTATGCTCATGATCTTCACTTATATTTGTTTGAGCTTATGCAAAGCAACACAGGAAAATTAGTCCCAAAGTGATAGATATCCAAGAAGGATAAAGTAAAAAATGTCATGAAGTTCACTGGACAAAATAAACTTGATTCTTTGTAATAGTTTTGAGATATGATGATGTGATATGTGAGTTATGTTGATGAGTAATTGTGCTCTAGTAAGAATATTGGTGTTAAGGTTTGTGATTCCCTATGCATGCACGAAAGTCAATAATCATGCAACAAAAATTATATCCTACATGTGGTGCATTATTCGGTGTTACTTATGCTTAATGCTTGCTTTACGAAACTATTCATTTCTTGGTTGGTCTCTTCTCAATCTTTTTGCTAGCCTTCATTTTGCACTAAGTATGACCTCTACGTGTGCATCCAAAATCCTTTAAACCAGTTTTGCCACATGAGTCCACTATATCTACCTATATGCGGTATTCTTTTGACGTTCTAAGCAAATTTGCAAGAGCCATCTCTAATTTTCAAAATAAACTTCTCTTTTGTGTGTTTGTTTCGCTCGCGGAACGATAACGGGTGGCTAATATTTTCCATGCTGGATGTGTTATTCTCACGATGAGTGTTTATTCACTTGTCATTGCACGAGAGTAAGGCAAAGGTTTTCGGGATTCCCAATCCCGAAATGCAAAAATGAATTTACTTCATGTTGTCAAATAATAAATTCCTTGGAAAGTGTTGGTATGGAGGGCAACCATGGATACGGCTAGCCATTGAAAGTGAAAGAATGGTGGAAAAAGGAATAAACTTTATTTCCTGTTTGGGAGTCGCCTATGGCATATCTAGCATGGTAAGTGGCGTAGCTCTACGTCGTTGTCGTTGGTGGGATGGATACACCTCCCAAAATGTTTTTATCTCAAATTTTTCGCTTTGAGCTCTCGCACCTCTACAAATCCCTACTTCCCTCTTCGAAGGGCCTTTCTTTTACTTTATGCAATTTTTATTTTTGAATCTGAGTCTCCATCTTCTCTTATAGAAGCACCAACTAAGAGGCAATATGATCATACTTAAGTATTTGGTATAGCTAATATTCGAGTCTGTTTCATGAATGGATCAATCTATGCTAAAACAAGTCATTCATGATGGGCTAGGGATGACTTGTTTTAGCATTGATATTTTGAAAGACATGGTTGGTTGTTGATATGCTTGAGTATCTAAATTATTATGTCAAAACTAGAGTATTGCTTTGAATCACATAAAATTCCAAATGTCCATGCTATAAAGAAAATAATATGATATGACTTGATGAACAGCACTCCACATCAAAAATTCTGTTTTTGTCACTTACCTACTCGAGGACGAGTAGGAGTTAAGCTAGGGGATGCTGATACGTCTCCAACATATCTATAATTTTTTATTGTTCCATACTGTCTTATTATCAATCTTGGATGTTTTATAATCATTTTATAGTCAATTTATATCATTTTTTGGTACTAACCTATTGACATAGTGCCAAGTGCCAGTTATTGTTTTTTCTATGTTTTTTACATCACAGGAAATAAATATCAAACGGAGTCCAAATGCCGCGGAACTTCACGATGATTTTTTATGGGCCAAAATGAAGCAGATGGGCCCTGGTTGCACCTGTGGGGAGTCACAAGGAGGGGACAACCCACCAGGGTGCGCCTGGAGGCCCTGGCGCGCCCTGGTGGGTTGTGCCCACCTCGGGTACCCCCCGGACCGCGTCTTTGCTCTAGAAATACCCCAAAAATACCAGAACCCTAGAAGCATCGACGAAATATTCATCCAGCCGCCGTAGAGTCCAGAACCACCAAATCCAATCTAGACACCATCACGGAGGGATTCACCTCTTCCATTGGTGCCTCTCCGATGATGCGTGAGTAGTTCTTTGTAGACCTTCGGGTCCGTAGTTAGTAGCTAGATGGCTCTCTCTCTTTCTCACTGAATTCTCAATACAATGGTCTCTTGGAGATCCATATGATGTAACTCTTTTTGCGGTGTGTCTGTTGGGATCTGATGAACTTCGAGTTTATGATCAGTTATATCTTTTTATATCCTTGAAAGTTATTTGAGTTTCTTTGATATCTTATATGCATGATCTCTTATAGCCTCGTATTTCTTCTCTAATATTTAGGTGTTGTTTGGCCAACTTGATCTATTTATCTTGCAATGGGAAGGAGGTGCCCGGTAGTGGGTTCGATCTTACGGTGCTTGATCCCAGTGACAGAAAGGGAACTGACACGTATGTACCGTTGCTACTAAGGATAAAAAGATATCCCTATCTATCACAATAGATAAAGGATCTTGTCTACATCATGTCATTGTTCTTATTGCATTACTCTGTTTTCCATGAACTTAATACACTAGATGCATGCTAGATAGCGGGATGTGTGGAGTAATAGTAGTAGATGTAGGCAGGAGTCGGTCTACTAATCTTGGAGGTGATGCCTATGTAATGATCATTGCCTGGATATCATCATAATTATTTGAAGTTCTATCAATTGCCCAACAGTAATTTGTTTACCCACCATTTGCTATTTTTCTCGAGAGAAGCCACTAGTGAAACCTACGGCCCCCGGGTCTTCTTTCTCATATATTTGCCTTGCGATCTACTTTTCCTTTGCGTTTTTATTCAGATCTATTAATCCAAAAATACAAAAATACCTTGCTGCGTTTTATCTTTATTTATTTTATTTGGCGTTCGATCTATTAATCTACTACAATTTACCTCACGTCCGTTTGCCTATCTTGAGGCGCCGTACCTCGAAAGGGATTGACAACCCCTTTAAAACGTCGGGTTGCGAGGTGTTGTTGTTTGTGTCCAGGTGCTGTTTACATTGTGTTGCTTGGTTCTCCTACTGGTTTGATAACCTTTGTTTCATCACTGAGGGAAATACCTACCGTCGCTGTGCTACATCATCCCTTCCTCTTGGGGGAGGTACAGACGTAGTTGCAGCAACCATCAAGGAGAATTTCTGGCGCCGTTGCCGGGGAGGATCTTCAACATAACCAGGTTCCTAATCACAAATATCATCTCCTTGCAATTTACATTATTTGTCATTTGCCTCTCTTTTTCCTCTCCCCCCACTTTACAAAAATTCACCGTTTTATCCGCCCCTCTTTTTCCGTTCACCGTTTTCTTGCCGGATCTGTTTTTGTGTGCTTACTTGTTTGCATAGTCATGATGCCTCAAATAAAATATTATGATGTTCCTTACCCAAATATTTTGCTTGAAATTGAGAAAAGTACTAAGGAATATATGACTACACAATTTGAGCATAATAAGCATTTTACTGAAGAACTTAAAGAGCACTCCATTGTGCTATATGCTATCACAAAACAACTTGATGATATTAGTAGAGAAGTTTGCAATCTTCTATCTAAGTATGCCTTTGCTGAAAGTTTGTTGGGAAAAATATCTGATGCACAAGCTACCGTAGTAAATGAAATGCCCGCTAAACCAATCTCGTTAGAAGATAAAAATGATGAAGATCTTAAAATGATTGGTGTTTCTTCTATTGATTCCTTGTTTAGTAAAGATAATATTGATGAAAAAGGGACTGGAGAAGAGTCAACTTTAGGTAGAAGGTGTCCCAATATTTCGGAGGGTGAAAATCTTGTTGATAAAATTGGTGAAAGTGGGTTTGGAGAGGTCAAAACTTTAGTTAGTGATGCACCCACTATTTTGGATTAAAAAGACTTTAATTATGATAGTTGCTCTTTGATTGATTGTATTTCTTTGTTGCAATCCATGCTAAATTCTCCCCATGCTTATGAACAAAACAAAGCTTTTACTAAACATATTGTTGATGCTATGATGAAAGCTTTGGAAGAAAAATTGGAATTAGAAGTTTCAATTCCTAGAAAATTGCATGATGAATGGAACCTACTATCAAAGTCAAGATTAAAAATTATGAATGTTTTGCTTTGTGTTACTTGGTGCTAGTGTTTCGACAATTCCGAAATCTTTATGTGATGTGCTTGGTCTTACCAATCTTGAAGAATGTTCCTTGAATTTGTACTTGGTGGATTCTACTATTAAAAAGCCTATGGAAAGAATTAATGTTGTTCTTATTCTTGCAAATAGGAATTATGCCTTTCCTTAGCCCCAAGTATGGTTAAGTGTCATGTAGTCGATGTTCACATAACACCACTAAGGGAATCACAACATAAATATCATCAAAATATCGAACGAATACCAAATTCACATGATTACTTATGACAAGACTTCTCGCATGTCCTCAAGAACAAAAGTAACTACTCACAAATCATATTCATGTTCAAGATCAGAGGGGTATTGAATAGCATCAAGGATCTGAACATATAATCTTCCACCAAATAAACCAGCATCAACTACAAGATGTAATCAACACTACTAGTAACCCACAAATACCAATCTGAGGTTTTGAGACAAAGATTGAATACAAGAGATGAACTAGGGTTTGAGATGAGATGGTGTTGGTGAAGATGTTGATGAAGATTGGTCCTCCATGGTGAGAGGGTTGTTGGTGATGTCGATGGCTTCGATTTTTCCCTCCCGGAGGGAAGTATTCTTGGTAGAATTTCTCCGCCGAAGAGCAAAACTGCTCCTGCCCAAGTTCCGCCTCGAGACAGCGGTGCTTCGTCTCGAAAGTCCTCTCTTGATTTTTTTTTCTAGGGAAAATGGCATCATTTAGGAGAAAATGGGCCTCGTAGGCCAGCCAGGGGCCCCACAAGCCACATGGGCGCGCCCAGGGGTGGTCGCGCCCATGTGCCTTGTGGGAACCTAGTGGGTCCACTCTGGTATCTCTTTTCTCCAGTATTTTTATATATCCCAAAATAATTCTCCAGGATATTTCAGATCATTTAGAGTTGTGCAGAATAGGTATCTCTGATGTAGCTTTTTCACATCCAGAATTCCAGCTGCCGGCAATCTCCCTCTTCATGTAAATCCTGCAAATTAGGATAGAAAACACATTATAATTGCACCACAAAGTATGAAAGGATCAATATAGTTGACTAGAGGGGGGTGTCGGTGTCAAAACTGGCGGATCTCGGGTAGGGGGTCCCGAACTGTGCGTCTAGGCCGGATGGTAACAGGAGACAAGGGACACGAAGTTTTACCCAGGTTCAGGCCCTCTCGATGGAGGTAAAACCCTACGTCCTGCTTGATTAATATTGATGATATGGGTAGTACAAGAGTAGATCTACCACGAGATCGAGGAGGCTAAACCCTAGAAGCTATACTATGGTATGATTATTGATGTGTATGTTGTCCTACGGATTAAAACTCTCTGGTTTATATAGACACCGGAGAGGGTTAGGGTTACACAAAGTCAGTTACAATGGTAGGAGATCTGCATATCCGTATCGCCAAGCTTGCCTTCCACGCCAAGGAAAGTCCCTTCCGGACACGGGACGTAGTCTTCAATCTTGTATCTTCATAGTCCAGGAGTCTGGCTGAAGGTATAGTCCGGCTATCCGAACACCCCCTAATCCAGGACTCCCTCAGTAGCCCCTGAACCAGGCTTCAATGACGACGAGTCCGGCGCGCAGATTGTCTTCAGCATTGCAAGGCGGGTTCCTCCTCCAAGTACTTCATAGAAGATGTTGAACACAAAGATAGTGTCCGGCTTTGCAAAATAAGTTTCCACATATTGCCATAGAGAGAATAATATTTACACCAATCTAATCTGCTGACGTATTCCGCAGCGTGTCACACCACGGCCAAGCCTTTATCCGAGTCGTTTCATTATCCCACCTCAGTGTGTCATGCGAGGCAGTTTCCTTGCCATGTCTTGTTAAAGCAGAGATCGTGTCCCCTTATCCCGGGATTCTCATCAATAGGGCATGGGTAACCCAACCGCGCCATTGATTACGGCGCTTGGAGATAAGCGAGTCTTACCAGGCTGGTGGGGACATGTAGTTGCGTCCACCCATATAAGGGGATTAGGATCCACCTTTTCACCTACGCCTTCTTCCTCCTTCGCCTATCCATTCTTGCGCACTCGAGCTCCAGCGCCCAAGTCCGCACTCCCCACCTCAACCTTCTCCAGCCATGTCCGGAGCGGGAGGCAAGTGGATGGTCTACTCTGTCATGGAGGGACACATAAAAAAGCTGAGGAAAGCCGGATACCTGTCTAACGACATCGCGTACCGGCTTCCCAAAAAGGGGCAGCTCATCCCCACCCCTAGGCCCCATGAGAGGGTGGTGTTCCTCCCCCATTTCCTCCGCGGACTGGGCTTCCCTCTCCACCCATTTGTCCAGGGGCTCATGTTCTACTACGGCCTGGATTTCCACGATCTGGCCCTGAACTTCGTCCTCAACATCTCGGCGTTCACCGTCGTGTGCGAGGCCTTCCTCCGCATCCGCCCCCATTTCGGCCTATGGCTCAAGACTTTCAACGTCAAGCCGAAGGTGGCGCGCGGCAACCAGGCGGAGTGCGGAGGCGCCATGGTGGGCAAGATGGCCAACGTCCTATGGCTCGAGGGCTCCTTTGTGGAGACCTTGAAGGGGTGGCAATCGGGGTGGTTTTACATTACCGAGCCGCGCGACACCGAATGGGTCGCACCCCCTGAGTTTCGATCCGGACCCCCTAGGTGGCTCACCTCCTGGAAGGAGACATGCCTATCGTGGGGCAAGAAGGGAGAGCTGACCGGACTCCAAACATGCGTCCAAACCCTGGTGGACAAGAAGCTCAAACTTGTCAACATAGTCCAGGTTATGCTCATCCGCTTGACCCTCCGTGTCAACAACGGGCTTTCAACCTGTGGGAGTTCGACCCGGCGTGGCACCAAACTCTGAGTAGGCTCTTCGCCACGACATACGAAGATGCATGGAAGGTGCTTTTCAAGGGCGCCGAAGCTCCCGCATCCGCTACCGAGGATCGCGGATTCAGTGCGCAGCGTCATGCTCTCGCGGTACGCTGTTTTTTTCCTTTTACAGGGTATTAGTTTTTCATAGTTTGACTCCATGCGGGATCTAAACTCCCTTACCCTTGACAGGATTGGCAGGTAACATCCGGACAGATCAACTGTCCGGCTCCTTTGCCCGAAGGCCCAGCGGACGCTCGACTGGGGAAGCTGCTGGTTCCGGCACCCTATGTGGTGCCGGAGAAGAAGGCCGCAAAAAAGGCCGTGGGGACTCGAAAGAGTGCCCGGCACCAGGAGGTGTTGGATCCATCATCCGACGGTTACGAGGCGCATTCCTCCCATGAAGACGAGGAGGAAGAAGAAGAGACCTCTCCCCTCCATCGGGGGAAGAGAAGAAAAGGAAGGCCGCCCTCTCGGGGGAGGCCGGATGGTCCAAGAAGGGGAAAACCCTTCCTCCGGACTGCTCCACCGACGCCGACGGTGGCGAAGAGGAGTGGCAGCCCAGGGCCAAGCCCCTGGAAAAATCATAAGTATCCATATACCAGAGTAATTCATAGTATTCGTTTATTGCACAGCTTTCCCTTACGTCGAATATGTTTAAGCAGCCCACCCAAAGACCGGCTCGACGCGTCGTCGAGCGGCTCACTGGACTCGTCGGATGTGAACTCGCTTCCGACGGCTTCCTCCCCCCGCCCTACGGACGGCACCGAAGTGTTGTCCCAACAGGTTCCAAGCCAGGAGGAGGTGGTCCTGTAGGCGCCGCAAGGCGACCTCCCGGACTCCAGGAGTAAAGGGGATGAAACCCCCCAGGGCTCCAAGTCCGGCTCTAGGCCGGACACCGCTCCAGAACCTTCAGAGGTTCCAGAGTCCGGCGGGGGACCTCCTTCCAAGAGGAGCAAGTCCGCCGTGCCGGTAGCCCCCGTCCAACCGGAGGCGCCGGACAATATGTTGGAGGCGCTCCAAGGCGCCTCCATCAACGAGGAGCACCGCACTATTATGAGTGCGGCAGTCCAGAAGGTTCAGTCCGCCAAGAGTGGACTGACTAAAGCTTGTACTAGCCTTTTAACAGGCTTTGAGGTAAGTAAAGAATGTGTAAATAATATTACCGCATAGATAGTAGCCCCTGATGCTCTGTTTGGCGTTCGGGAGGAAAAGCCGAATAGAGGATCAAATAAAATTCGCATGAGTCTAAAAAAATGAGTCAATATGCATATGTAGGCTTCCCTGCTTGCGTCCGCCGCACTGACTGCGGAAGTGGACACGCTTAAGCAGAACATCGAGCGGTCCGAGCAAGAGCTCGAGCGTGCCAAGAAGCGGCTCGAGGACAATGAAGGTAACAAACACCTTGTTTTTAAATATATATAAAAAGGTGCAATTGCAAAGAATGACAAGATTATCGTGGCTATTTTAGGGGCCACGTCTGAAGTGGCGACCCTTAAGCAAGCGCTGGTCGAGGCCGAGAAGAAGGCGGCCTCGGAGCGCACCGAGCGGGAGAAGTATGAGGCCGAGGTTGGCAAGGTGCGGCAAGAGCTCCAGGCTCTCATGGAAAAACATGAGAGTTTGGAGCTTGACTCGAAGACGCAAGCGTCCGAGCTCGCGGTAGCTATTGAAAATGCCAAATCTACCAAGGCCGAATCCCAGAAGACCCTCCAGGAGTTGGATGAGGTGAAGAAGATAGCGGCAGGTAAGGCATTCTTTATGCAAAGCAAACACATAAACATGAGTTACTTGTTATTTACCCGAATCCGGAGCTCTCCAGGAGTGTTCGCAGATCTTCCCCGGAGTGTGTCCGATGCCGCCGCATTCTATCGAGCCGAGTAGGGAAGCTCGACGGAGAAGGTGTTCTGGTCTCAGTACGCTGAGGCCGGACACCCCGTGCCCCTGAGCGACCAGCTGAAGCAACTGGTCGAGCTCCACAAGGCGGCCGAACAGGCCATGAAGGGCCTCATTGTCCAGCTGTGGCCTGGAGGGGCTCTTCCTGGGAGCTATTTCGGGCAGGTGCGGCGGCTGGTGAAGGCCTGTCCAAGGCTCGAAGTCATCAAGCGCTCCGTCTGCCTTGAGGGTGCCCGTAGGGCCCTTGCCCGTGCTAAGGTGCACTGGGGCAAGATGGATGCTGAGAAGCTTGTGAAGACGGGCCACCGCCGGGGAAAGATCATCGCAAGCCCGAGAATTACTATAAGGATGTTCTGAAGGGTGCCTGCCTTGTGGCGGATGAATGTTCTAGGGATGTAATTTTTGAGTGAAACTTGCTCGTTTTGTCCTGTGCGCTGAAAACTTGTTTATATGCGGTAAGCAATGCTGTTGGAATGTAAAATATTACCTTCTGTGCGGCTGTTTATAAATTCTGAGAGATGGCGAGTCGTCGGCTTCTACCCCGTGCCGCTAGTGCTAGGGTGTTCGTGGATAAATCTGAGCGCTCTCTTTCCTATGTTCGGGTCCTTCGAGGGAGGCACTCAGCCCAACGAACAAGGCAATCGGACTATAATGCGTGAACACTCTCACTTAGCCATAGAATTCTATAATTCTAAATTTCGGCGAAGCCCCTGGTATTCGGAATACCGAGTTCAGGGCGCTATCCACGCCTTGGCCGGACAGAGCCGGCTCCTCGCCCTAAGCGGCATAAGTCTTTAGGGACTCGAAAAAACCTCTCGAACAGCGACCAGCTCTCGCTTCATCATGACAATCAGTTTTAGCTTTCTCCACTGAGGTGCTCGACCCAGCTCAACCGGGGCACAATCGCAGTGGTTCTCCTAGTGCTACCTTAGCCGATATAGCGGAACGTAAGGCACCAAAACATAGGAGCTGGGCAAACCCAACTATTGACCCAAGACATGATTCGGAGCCGATGCATATAATGCTATAAGTTCGGGGTGCCGCACTTGTTAAAGTGTTCGGACTTCTTACACCATATTGAGGGGTACTAAAGCCCCTGGCGTATTTTGGCCGTACCAACGTGTACGGGTGCAACATGTCATTAAGGAACATATATAAAGAAAAAAGGTAATGCAAAAATAGACGAAAGCTATGCATTGTTTATAAAAAAAGGGTGCGATCAAGGCAGAACGATACAAGTAATGCGATAAGTGGAAGGTTGGACTAGTTAACATGTCCGTTCCAGGGGCAAGCTGTGGAATAGTATGCGGAACGGGTATACTGCTCGTGATAGAGTCCACCTGGGAGTTCCGTAATGCGGCGTGGCTTGTCTGCTTGCCTGGTTCTTGCATCGTTTGTGCGGCAATTGAACTGCCGAACTGGCCTTCTGAAGGATGAAGTCCTGAAAGTAAGAGAAAATTAAAAAATCGGCAGCTCCTGGTACGGTTTAAGCCGTGTTTTGGGCGTGCCGTGATGGTGCCCCTCCCCCTGTGCCCATGGTATCTGTAGAGCGTAGTTATGTATGCGAAGTACTGGCGTCGCCTTTTTGCGAGGGTTGGGGTTGGGGCCGCATTGCTACGCCTGCTCGGATCGTGCTAGGCAGTCTTGTTGTAGGTTACTCCGGGCGTGCTTGACAGTGCTCGGTCGTTTAGTGGCCGGACTGGAGAACTGCCTGGAGAGGCTGCTTTGTACTTCCGCTGCAAGGGCCGCCGTGTGCTCCTCCGTTCAGAGGGAGCGTTCGGTGTTTCCATTGACCGTAATTACTCCTCGGGGGCCTGGCATCTTGAGCTTAAGGTATGCGTAATGCGGTACCACATTGAACTTAGCGAATGCGGTTCACCCGAGCAGTGCGTGATAACCACTGTGAAACGGGACTATATCGAAGATTAACTCCTCGCTTCGGAAATTATCCGGGGATCCAAAGACCACTTCAAGTGTGACTGAGCCTGTACAGTTGGCCCCTACACCTGGTATTATGCCATTAAAGGTCGTTTTGGTGGGCTTAATCCTCGAGGGATCTATGCCCATTTTCTGCACTGTATCCTGGTAAAGCAGGTTCAGGCTGCTGCCGCCGTCCATAAGGACTCTAGTGAGAAGAAATCCGTCAATAATTGGGTCTAGAACCAATGCGGCGAATCCGCCATGACGGATGCTAGTGGGATGGTCCCTTCGATCAAAGGTGATCGGCCAGGAGGACCATGGATTGAACTTTGGGGCGACTGGCTCTACCGCGTATACGTCCCTTAACGCGCGGTTCCGCTCCCTTTTGGGGACGTGGGTTGCATATATCATGTTCACCGTCCGCACTTGTGGGGGAAAACCCTTCTGTCCACTGTTGTTCAGCGGCCGGGGCTCCTCGTCGTCATCGCTATGCAGCCCCTTGTCTTCATTTTCGGCGTTTAACTTGCCTGCCTGCTT
This sequence comes from Triticum aestivum, assembly GCF_018294505.1. Taxonomy (NCBI): domain Eukaryota; kingdom Viridiplantae; phylum Streptophyta; class Magnoliopsida; order Poales; family Poaceae; genus Triticum; species Triticum aestivum. The sequence continues at coordinate 136,318,834 of NC_057800.1, read as the reverse complement.
GAACACCCAACAATCCCTGTTGGTGTGATTGGTCGGCTTTTCGGGGGTGCCATGTATCTGGCACGAGCGGTCGAGTATTTGGTCCAAACTGGACGGGTCCCTAGGATTCCTTTTGAATGGCTTTTTCCGCTGACCGGATTTAAAGCCTCTGAATCCGGCATTAACTGCCGTATCCTTGGCATTGTCGCCGTTAATGCGGCGCTTCTGCTTGTTGAGATGCGACCTGCCACTATTGTCCCTAGTGTCCGAATTACCAGGGTTCTTGGTCATATTGTTGCTACGAGCAAGCCAGCTGTCTTCTCCCATGCAAAAGCGGGTCATGAGTGTCGTGAGTGCTGCCATAGATTTCGGCTTTTCCTGTCCAAGGTGCCGGGCCAGCCACTCGTCATGGATATTGTGCTTGAAGGCTGCTAGGGCCTCAACGTCCGGACAGTCGATATTTGATTTTTCTTTGTTAGGAACCGTGTCCAGAATTGCCTGGCCGATTCCTTTGGCTGCTGAATTACGTGACTTAGGTCATCGGCGTCTGGGGGTCGCACATAAGTGCCCTGGAAATTGTCGAGGAATGCGGCTTCCAGGTCCTCCCAACAACTGATTGATCCTGTTGGCAAGCTATTAAGCCAATGCCGAGCTGGTCCTTTAAGCTTGAGTGGGAGGTATTTGATGGCGTGGAAATCACCACCGCGGGCCATGTGGATATGAAGGAGATAATCCTCGATCCATACCGCATGATTTGTTGTGCCATCATATGATTCGATGTTTACGGGTTTGAAACCCTCGGGGATTTGATGATCCATTATTTCGTCTGTAAAGCAGAGTGGGTGTGCGGCACCTCTGTACTGGGCTATATCATGATGTAGCTCCAATGAGCCTTGTCTACTCTGTTCGGCCCCACAGAATTTGTGGCCGGCGCGACGGTTACCATCTCGAGCCGTGGGGCACCCACGCGATCCGTAGATCGATCTTGTTTGCCTTACCTTGTCCTCCAACATGTCTCGTAAGTCCGGCGCATATTCCCGTGCCTTGGTACAGGGTGCGGCTTGAGTGGAGGGCCGAGAGGCCTCTCTGTCGCGACCACGAGGTGGCCGGTCGGCCGCATCAATTGCTTCCTCCTCTAATCGGGGTAGCAACCTACGCTTTGGGTAGCTCTTGGAGGGGCGTTCGAGTTTATGCTCTTCGGCCGCAAGGACTTCAGTCCATCTGTCGACTAGCAAATCTTGATCAGCTCTAAGTTGTTGCTGTTTTTTCTTGAGGCTTCTTGCCGTGGCAATAAGCCTGCGTTGAAAACACTTTTGCTCGACGGGATCCTCTAGCACGACGAATTCATCGTCGTGGAGGCTTGCCTCGTCTTCGGAGGGAGGCATATAATTATCGTCCTCGACCTCTCCATCTGCCGCTCTCTCATGAGGGCTGGTTTCTCCATCCTCTTGTGCTAAATCTTGCTGGAGGGGTTTTTCTTCAGTGCTTTCCGGAGTATTATTATCTCCCGTGCTGGAATCACCGTGTTTGTTTTGGCGGGATTTTGAGCGGCGCCGCTGACGCCGGCGCTTAGGCTGTTTCTTGGAGGGGTCATCCTCCGCTGTTCCATCGCCATCTCCCTCTTTTGGGGTGTCCACCATGTATATGTCATACGACGAGGTGGCTTTCCAGGGCCTAGTAGGCACTAGTTCTTCATCATCTCCTTCATCGGCGTCCATATCGTTGATGTCTTCCGAGTCAAAGTCGAGCATGTCGGTTAAGTCGTCGACAATGGCTACAAAGTGGGTGGTGGGTGTGCTTTGAATATCTTCATCGTCCGTACCCCAACCTTGCTGACCGTAGTCCGGCCAGGGCTCTCCTGATAAAGAGAGAGACTTCAGTGACTTCAGGATATCGTCGAGAGGCGAGTGCTGAAAGATATCCGTGGTAGTGAACTCCATGATCGGCGCCCAATCGGATTCGATCGGCAGGGGCGCGGAGGGTTCGGAGGCCGGAGAGGAGTCCGGCTCCTTGGAGTCACGAGTCTCGCGGAGTGCGGGGCTGGTGTTCGGCTCAATCGCCGTTGGGGTCGCGGCCCCCGAGGTGGCGTCCAACCGCCCATCCTTGATCGGTGCAGTTGGCTCAAAATTAAGGGTCAGAGCTGGCGCGGGTGCGGCCTCCAGGGCACTGTTCCGCAGCAGAGCTAAATCATGCTCGCCGTGACAGTGCGGCGCGCTCGGCAGTGGCTTGAATCCGTCGAAGATCAAGTCCCCGTGGATGTCAACCGTGTAGTTTAAACTTCCAAATCTGACCTGACAGCCGGGGGCGTAGCTTTCGATCTGCTCCAGACGGCCAAGCGAATTGGCCCGCAGTGCAAAGCCGCCAAAGACGAAGATCTGTACGGGGAGGAAGGTCTCACCCTGGACTGCATCGCTATCAATTATTGTAGGAGCCATTGAGCCTGACGGCGACGACACAGAGGAACTCTTAATGAAAGCACCAATGTCGGTGTCAAAACCGGCGGATCTCGGGTAGGGGGTCCCGAACTGTGCGTCTGGGCCGGATGGTAACAGGAGACAAGGGACACGAAGTTTTACCCAGGTTTGGGTCCTCTCGATGGAGGTAAAAACCTACGTCCTGCTTGATTAATATTCATGATATGGGTAGTACAAGAGTAGATCTACCACGAGATCGAGGAGGCTAAACCCTAGAAGCTAGCCTATGGTATGATTGTTGATGTGTACGTTGTCCTACGGACTAAAACCCTCTGGTTTATATAGACACCGGAGAGGGTTAGGGTTACACAAAGTCGGTTACAATGGTAGGAGATCTTCATATCCGTATCGCTAAGCTTGCCTTCCACGCCAAGGAAAGTCCCTTCCGGACACGGGACGGAGTCTTCAATCTTGTATCTTCATAGTCCAGGAGTCCGGCTGAAGGTATAGTCCGGCTATCCGAACACCCCCTAATCCAGGACTCCCTCAGGGGGTGAATAGGCAACTAACAATTTTTAGCTTTTCTTTACCAAATTAAACTTTGCATCAAAGTAGGTTGTCTAGATATGCAACTAGGTGAGCAACCTATATGATGCAACAACAACAAGCACACAAGCAAGCAATGGATATGACACAAATAAGCTTGCACAAGTAAGGCACGGGATAACCAAGAGTGGAGCTGGTGAAGACGAGGATGTGTTATAGAAGTTCCTTCCTTTTGAGGGGAAGTACGTCTCCGTTGGAGTGGTGTGGAGGCACAATGCTCCCCAAGAAGCCACTAGGGCCACTGTATCCTCCTCACGCCCTCACACAATGCGAGATGCCGTGATTCCACTATTGGTGCCCTTGGAGGTGGCGACCGAACCTTTACAAACAAGGTTGGGGCAATCTCCACAACTTAATTGGAGGATCCCAACGACACCACAAAGCTTCACCACAATGGAATATGGCTCCGCGGTGACCTCTACTGTCTAGGGTGCTCAAACACCCAAGAGTAACAAGATCCGCAAGGGATTAGTGGGGGGAATCAAATTTCTCTTTGTGGACGTGTAGATCGGGGCCTTCTCAACCAATCCCTAGAAAATCAACAAGTTTGATTGGTAGGGAGAGAGATCGGGCGAAAATGGAGCTTGGAGCAACAATGGAGCTTAGAGTTGGAAGAGGTAGTCAACTCGGGGAAGAAGACACCCCTTATATAGTGGAGGGACAAATCCAATCGTTATCCACCAACCCAGTCTGCGCAGCACGGTACTACCGCAAGGACATGTGGTACTATCGCAGGGCCTTGCGGTACTACCGCCTGAGCAGCATAGACCAGGACAACCCAAACGCACTGAAGCGGAGGGCGGTAGAACCGCTTGTGCGGTACTACCGCACCACCTAGCGGTACTACCGCAAGGCAGGGAAGTTCCAGATTTCAGGAAGGCACGAACATAAAAAATTACATCTGTGGCAACTTCCGCTGAGTTGGAGTTGATGCAAAAATCCGACATGGTAGTACAACACGAGGAGCGGTACTACCGCGCGGTGGCTGAGCTAGGCCAGGACGCACGGTACTACCGCGCATTGGGCATAGTACTACCGCTTAGGGCGCGGATGTAAAAAATTACATCCGCCCCTACTACCGCTGCGCAACAGCACTTGTCTTGGGGCCACGGTACTACAACTTCTGAGGAGCGGTACTACCGTGGGCTCCTGCTGTACTACCGCATCATGGTGACGTACTACCGCAAGGGCCTGCGGTACTACCGCTCTAGGGAGCAGTACTACCGCATGCCCAAGCTCAACTACCAAGACAAGTTGCATAGACAATAAAAGACGGAGGATGCTCCAAAGTGCCAAAGGAAAGGTGGTGCAAAAGGAGTAGACGTGTACGTGATGATTCCACCCAAACCTTTCCAAAGCGGACCCCCTCTTAATAGTACAGCTTTCCTACAACTCAAATCCACCAAAAAGAAACATGGAGAAACATTGTCTTTAATAGTCTTCGAGGGGCACCAAACCGTCTTGTGCCTAGTGATGGAATATCTGAAATACTCAAGGCACACGATTAGTCTGCAAAAGCATTGTCATCAATCACCAAATCACCTTAGGGATAAATATGCCCTTACAATCTCCCCCTTGTTGGTGGATTGATGACAATACGGGATTTGCACAAAAGGAGATATCATAGAGCATGAGCAAACCCCCACGTCTATAAAATATCGACAGGCTCCCCCTAGATGTGTGCTATCTAGACAAGTGCTTTGGACTGCATGACACACATACTAGAATCAAATAAGGTATGATAGAGTGCATATGTCTTACACCATATGATAGAAAGGTCTCACAAGCGCAAACCAAACCAAAGCAAACGAGGCTCAAACGAGAGGGAAAACAAACCAAACAAGACACACGACTCGCAAATCCCTACACTCTCTCCCCCTTTGGCATCGAGACGCCAAAAAGGTAAAGAGGACACCTACAACACAAGTCGTGGCTCAAGCGGAGTAGTCATTCGCACGCTCTTCGTCGGACTCGGCAGCGGGGATGGGCTCCTCCTTAGAATCAGTCCACTTGTAGCCTTGTTTTTCCATCCACTCGGCCTCTGGGGCAATGTGCTCCTCGGAGCCGCCGGAAACTTCCTCTCCAAAAACCTGCATGATATTCTTGTCGCGGCGGCTACTCTCCTTGGAGGCAACGTGAGTCCGGTACTGCCCCTTTGCCTGCATGCAGAACCGAGTCTTCATCTTGTCATTCAACTTCTTAGCCCATGTGGGCTCAGTGGAGCGAGGGGCATACCCAGCAGAGCGGTCCTCATCTGCACCCTCCTCCTCACTCTCCTCCCCATCAACAGCCATCTTAGCAGCCGCTGCCTCAGCATGAGTAGTAGTGTTAGCCCACTGGGGCTTGATGCGGAGTCTGATGGGATCATGACGGATCCAGTCAAGGGCCAAAAACTCATCCTGAGGGAATAGCTTCTCCCACGTCTTCGACATCAACAGAAACAGGTAAGGTCCACAGATGGGAATCTTACGATTGAACACCGCAAAGCGAAGCTCGCACCACATGATGTGGAGACGTCCAATGGTTGTGTCTGAGAGATACGCCTCTCCTCACAGAGAAGCATCATGTCCACAAGATAAGCATGCACCTTGTCCTTGTCCCCAATGTGTGGGAAGAGAGAGTTGTGAAAGATCCGGTACATGATGTCAAGGAAAGGATTCAGAACCCATGCTTTCTTGTCACTTGGAAGGAGCTTCTCAACATAATATGGCATGAGCTTGTTCTTGTTGGCAGACTCAGGGTTGGCATGAGGGCGAACACCAACAGGCGTGTTGAGCCCCTCATCAGGAACATTGAGCAAAGCCATGAATTCTTGCCATGTAGCAGAGAGTTGACGTCTATTGGTCATCCAGGTCATCTTACGATCCTCCTTAGTGTGAAAGTGAACCGAAGCAAAGAACTGGGCCACAAGCTCGGGATCAAAGTCCAGGTGAAAAGATATCACATGCTCAATGGCAAATTCTTGCATGAGATCCAAGGCCTCACCAAACTAGGCACGGTGCTTCTCCTCCCTCATGTGATGCATATCAATCCAGTGCATGTTCACATAGGTGTTCTTCTTGCCCTTGATCACATCCAAATAGACGAGATTCTACTACTTGGTCCAGAACAGATCATTCCCTCTGAAGTTGGCATGAGGATTCACATAAGGGTTGACCCTCCTTCGAGCGAGAAACTCTGCCTGCAGAATTGCATCCATGCCCATGGAGGGCTCCTTCTACTTGGTGGCGGTGGTCTTAGTCCTACGTTGGGGGGCGTTGGAGCCCTTTGGGGCTTCATATTGGTTCCGCAGACGCTTGGAACCCGTGTCACGGCTGGGATTGGAACGACGAGCAGGAGCACTGGAGCCACCACCTAAGACACAAAACACAACACACGCACGAGAAGAGAGAAGAATCAATGCAAAGACCACAGCAAAACAGGTGAAACATCTAGAAAGTGCACTTGGTAATTACCAAGAAGAAGATTTGACAGCAACGGTAGTACTGCTAGTGCGCGCGGTACTAAAATTTTAGTGCCGCTCCTAGTCACGGTAGTACCGTGTGGAGGCACGGTAGTACCGGGGCTCGGAGCGGCAGTAGGACTTTAGTACCACGGCTCGCATGGTAGTACCGCTCCTGAGGGGTGGTAGTACTGTATGAGCGGTAGTACGGCACCTAATATGCGGTAGTACCGCACGACGTGACATTCGAACCAACTAAATCTGAGAACAACCGCGACAACAAGGCAGTACTATGGTTGATCAAATCTACCACGGGACAACATATCAAGTACAATTTCTACGCAACACTACTCTCCTACATCCTACTCTTGCACAGATTTGGCCTAAAATCTCAAGAACAACATGCATCTCCCCAAAAGCCTAGAAGCGAAAGAATGAACAAGAGAAAGAGAGGGATTTTGGGAGAAACCTTGTTCCATGGCAAGAGGAAGTGGTGGGGAATGATCCCACCGGTCAGAATCCGAGGAGAGCATCCGGAGACGGAGATCTGGCGAGGGTCTCCGGTGCCGTTCTTGAGCGAGAGAGAGAGAGAGAGATAGGCGGCGGGGAGAGAAACAGACGAATGGGTATGGGGGAGTTGGAACTTCCCCTGCCCAGTCTTAACCCCCACGCGCCCTCGGCAACGCGATAGTACCGCACCTCATCGCGGTAGTACCGCCTAGGCGGAAGTACCGCACCGTAGCGGTAGTACCGCTCCCCCAGGCGGCAGTAAAAAATTACTGCTGTGCTGGGTGCGGAAGTACCGTGCGCTCCTCATGCGGTAGTACCGTGGCAGGCCAAGGTAGTACCGTGAGCTCAAGTAGATGCAAGTTTCAAGAAAGGGGAAAACGAAGTCTTTGCAAGGCAATTACAAGCGAACACACACACCAAAACGCTGACACATGAGACAACTCAAACAAGATAGACATGACAAAAGGGAGACAAGAGACAACAAGGACTAAGGCACTCAACACAACCTCTCTAAAGAGAGGGCGGTGGCCGGAGCCACCTATGTTTGAGTCAATTGGTATGGCACCACAAAGAATTATCCTTGGGCCCATGACCAAAGCTCGTCTTTGAAGCACAAGTACCATAAAAAAGGCTAATGTGAAAGGGTTGATCAATTTATGCATAATGGGGGAGGGAGAGTTCATTGAGAGAACAACACTCCCCCTATGTCCATGCCTACACCTAAACAAGATAACAAGTTGAGTATGGTGGGGTGTGTAAGGGTTCAAGCAACATTGCTCGAATCAATGATATTTAGCTCATGCCTTAACTTGCGAAATCTTGCTTCATCCAAAGGCTTCGTGAAAATATCTGCACAACAACTGCCAGCGGCCACATACTCCGCTTCAGTGGATGAGAGAGACACACAACTTTGCTTGTTGGAAGACCAACTTACCAAAGAGCAACCAAGAAATTGGCATCCTCCAGAGGTGGACTTCCTATCCACTTTGTCTCCCGCCCAATCAGAGTCCGAATAAGCTACAAGCTTGAAGTTTGCTCCTCTTGGGTACCATAAGCCAAATATCGAAAGATTCGCTTGACCGCCACAAAGTGGCTTTCCTTAGGTGCGGCTTGAAACCGTGCACAAATTCCCACACTCAACATGATATCCGGTCTAGATGCACAAAGGTAAAGCAAGGATCCAATCATGGAATGATATACCTTTTGATCCACCGCTTCACCATTGGGATCAATGTCAAGTTGGCATTTGACGGGCATTGGAGTGGAGGCCGGCTTGACATCACTTAGCTTGAACCTCTTGAGCATGTCTTGAGTATATTTGGCTTGGTTGATGAAGGTTCCTTCTCTTCTTTGCTTGACTTCAAACCCGAGAAAGAACTTCAACTCTCCCATCGAAGACATCTTGAACTTTGAGGTCATGAGAGCGGCAAATTCCTCATTGAAAGCTTTGTTAGGGGAACCAAAGATAATATCATCAACATATAGTTGGCACACAAACAACTCCCCTTTGACCTTCTTAGTAAAAAGAGTGGGGTCGATTTTCCCAACTTCAAAGCCACGATCTTGCAACAGCTACCACACACGTGGGGCTTGTTAAAGGCCACAGAGTACCTTATCGAGTTGATACACATGATCCGGGAAGTAAGGATCCTCGAACCCGGGGGGTTGTTTGACATACACCAACTCATTAATAGGACCATTAAGAAAATCACTCTTCACATCCATTTGTTGCAACTTAAAGTTACGATGAGAAGCATAGGAAATCAACATGCGAATGGATTCAAGGCGAGCAACGGGAGCAATGGTTTCACCATAGTTGATACCCTCGACTTGGGAGTAGCCTTGTGCTACCAACCGGGCCTTGTTGTGGATGATAATTCCATGAGCATCTTGCTTGTTCTTGAATATCCACTTGGTTCCAATGAAATTATGGTTCCCCGTTGGCCTTGGAACCAATCTCCACACTTTGCTGTACTCGAAGTTGTTGAGTTCTTCGTGCATGGCATTGAGCCAATACGGATCTTCGAGCGCCTCATAGACCTTTTGGGGTTCAACACAAGAGACAAACGCGTGATGTTCACAATAGTTTGCCAATTGTCTACGAGTGCTTACCCCTTTCGAATGCTTCCAAGCACATTCGTCATGAGATGGTCCTTGGTTGTGAGCTTGGAAGCTATCTTGGCGGCACGACGCTCCAATTCCTCCTCGGGGTGAGTTGAGGAGCGGTCACTTGATCATCTTGAGCGTCTTCTTGAGCTTGTTCTTGATCTTGAGGATGCTCTTGATCTTGAACTTGCTCAGAGGGGAGAACTTGACCTTGTGCATCACTTGGTAATATAACACTATCATGAGCCAGGTCTCGCCCTTGGTCTTGTCCATGAGGTTGAGGGCCTTCATTTTGTTCTTCGGAAGCGTGTGGGCCTTGGGTTGGTGATGGCTCCACTTGAGTGGAGCATTGTCCTTCTCCTTCGGCCACAAGGGGTTCCTCAATGGGTAGGATAAAACCAACTCCCATTCTTCTTATGGCTTGGGGAGGAATTTCATCACCTACATCACAAGTGCCACTTTGCTCCACTTGGGAGCTGTTATTCTCATCAAACTCCATGTTACACGTCTCCTCAATAAGTCCACATGAGAGTTTGTAGCATAACCAACAAATATGCCCTCATAAGCTCTAGCCTCAAATTTAGACAACCGAACACCTTTCTTGAGAAAGAAACACTTACACCCGAACACCCGAACACCCTAAAGTACTTGAGGTTGGGCTTGTTGCCGGTGAGAATCTCGTATGGAGTCTTGTTCAAGCCTTTGCGGAGATAGAGCCGATTGGATGCGTGACATGTGGTGTTGATGGCTTCGGCCCAAAAGTTGTATGGAGACTTGAACTCCGCCATCATGGTCCTTGCCGCATCCATCAACGTCCGGTTCTTCCTCTCCGCTACACCATTTTGTTGAGGGGTGTAAGGTGTGGAATATTGATGCTTGATCCCCTCATCACTAAGAAAATCATCCAAGGTGTAGTTCTTGAACTCGGTGCCGTTGTCGCTTCTTATTGTCAAGATCTTTGCATTGTGTTGTCGTTGAGCTTCATTTGCAAAGTCAATGATGGTTTGTTGGGTATCACTCTTCCTCTTGAAGAAGTATACCCAAGTGTATGTTGAATAGTCATCCACAATCACAAAGCAATACTTTCTACCCCCAAGACATTCAAAGGATGGAGGCCCAAAGAGATCCAAGTGAAGGAGCTCCAAAGGCCTTTTCGAATAGATGATAGTCGTGGGAGGGTGAGCCTTTTCATGAAGCTTTCCTTCGATACAAGCACTGCAAGCACGATATTTAGCAAAACTAACATTTGTTAGTCCACGGACATGGTCTCCCTTGAGAAGACTTTGCAAAGATCTCATATTGACATGGGCTAAACGGCGATGCCAAAGCCATCCTACATCAACTTTAGCCATTAGGCATGTCGCCGTCTTAGTGGGTCGCTCCGAAAAGTTAATCACATAGAGACCATTCTCGACATGCCCAACAAAGGCTACTTTAAGAGTCTTGCTCCACAAGAGGGCCACGGTATCAACATCAAAGAAGGTGGCAAAGCCCATGAGTGCAAGTTGTCGAACGGAAAGTAAATTGTATGCAAGGGACTCAACAAGCATGACCTTCTCGATTGTGAGATCATGAGAAATGACAGCTTTGCCAGGCCCCAATACCTTAGAGGACGAGGCATCACCCCACTCGACATTGGTGGGCATAGATGGAATCTTGTGAACGTCCACCACTAAGTCCTTTCTTCCGGTCATATGATTAGTGGCTCCACCGTCGAGCAACCATGATCCCCCACCGGAAGCAAACACCTACAAGAGATCAATGCTTGGTTTTAGGTACCCATTTTGTAATGGGTCCTTTGATGCTAGTAACAAGGGTCTTAGGAACCCAAATAGACCATTCAATGTACTCATAAGGAGAACCAACAAATTTGGCATAAACATGTCCATCACTAGCACGGCACAACACATAAGAAGGGTTAAAGTCGCCTACTTTGTTGGGAAGGATAGCGTTGCCCTTCTTGGCATCACTACCCTTCACGATGTTCTTCTTCTTCTCCTTAGAAGCACCCTCTCCCTCCTTCACAAAGGTTTGCTTGAGATGGGAAGGTCGTTTGGCCTTGTCATTCTTCTTCTTGTTCTTGGGCTTGGGCGCGTACCCAATCCCTTCCTTGGCCACAACTTCCTTTTGATTGCTCAAAAGGTCGTTGAGGTTCTTCTCGCCTTGTATGCATGACACAAGACCTTTCTCAAGCTGCTCCTTTAACTTAGCATTCTCCTCAATAAGATGCACATGCTCACAACATGGGTTAGTAGCATTTGCATTATCAATTAACACCATATGAGGAAATGTGGCTTTCTCCTTGGTTAGCTTTACTTGAAGTTGATCATGAGACTCCTTGAGGCTAGCATGAGCACCCTTCAAGACTTTGTGAGCTTTGTCAAGTATGTCAAACTCCTCTTTGAGTCTAGCAAGATCAACCCCAAGTATGGCCTTCTCGGAGTTTAGCACACGAGAAACAACAAGAGCATGATCAAGATCTTTCTTTAACTTAGCATGATCATTGTTTTATGACTCCCCAAGAGCCAAACGAAGACCACGCTCTTCCTCAAGAGCATTGGAAAGATCCGAAATCTCATTGGCATAGTCACGACTATGCCCCTCCATCTTAGAGATGGTATCTTTGTGAGCCTCGATCATGTCATTGGCTTCACCAAGTTGTTCCAAGAGAGCAACGAAGTGCTTCTTGGATTTACCCTTGAGTTTACCCATAAAGGACTCAAACACATTCTCTCCACATTAGATCCCTCATGTTCATCAATGCAATCCATCAAAGAAGGATGATTAATGATGGTAGTTTTGATGTTGGGGGTTACCTTGTTGGTGGCTTTAGCCATGAGGCACATGGCGGTGATGCTCTCATTGGGTGAGTCGAAGAGAGCCACATGTGGAGTCGTCGCAATGGCAACGGAGGCCATGGCAACTGACTCACCATCTTCATCATCATCATCATCCTCATTGTACTCTTCTTGTACCACCAATGCCTTGGGAGGAGTCTTCTTGGTGAAGTTGCTCTTGTTGGGGAAAGACTTGGCCTTCCTTTCGGATGAGCTTGCCACCATTGTCCTCCCTCTTCTCATAAGGGCACTCCGCCACAAAATGGCTCACATTGCCACAATTATAGCAAGTCCTCACACGTTGCTTGACCTTCGTGCCACTTGAATTGTTCTTGTTGAAGTTGGGCCTCGAGTTCTTCTTGCTCCAAAATTGCCTTGAAGCAAGAGCGATGTGTTCATGATAGGCATACTTTGTATCTTCGGGGTTGCTCTCCTCCTCTTCCTCTTCGTCCTCTTCTTCCACATTAACCTTCGCCTTTAGTGCAAGGTTGGGATTCTTTGCTCTTTGAGAGTGTAGCACCGCATTGTCGGCGGTCTTGTCCAAGATGCTCATAGCCACGAACTCATCCAACACTTCACTTGAGGACACGGTGTGGATGTCCAGCCTTTAACGAATGATGGAGGACATGGCCTTGTGGTAAGGTATCATTGCCTTGAGGAATTTGCGCTTGATCCAATTGTCCTCCGTGTCCTTGCTTCCATGATCTCGGAGTGAGACCGCGAGTTTGGTTACTCTCTGATAAAGCTCACGAGGTTCTTCATCTTCTTTCATTGCAAACTCATCAGCTTCATCTTGCACCACTTCATAGTTGGAGCGTTGAATGCTTGTGCTTCCCCTGTAGAGGGAAACAACTTGGTGCCATGCATCCTTGGCCATGGAGTAGGGCCAGAGATGAGGAAGATCTTCGGGTGGAATTGCTTCTTGGATGATGAAGAGAGCATTCTCATTGAATTGATTATCCGCGGCTTCTCTAGGAGTGAAGTTGCTTCGGTCATGCAGATAGAAACCTTCTTCAATGATTCTCCAAAGATTAGTATTCACATGATTTAAATGACGCTTAAAGCGATAGACCCAAGAATCAAAGTTCTCATTTTTCACAATCTTAGGGGCAGGGCCGGCATGATTCAAATAAGTGGAAGGAACCGGTCCACCATAAACAAGTGGAGGTTCCACATGGGCAAAGATGTCGGTGCCATTTTTACAACTAAAAGAAGGAGCTTTTTCACTAGTAGCTCCCCCTTGCCGGAGTTAGCATCCGTCACCTTGTTAGTGGGATCACCCACTTTCAACGGTGCGGTGGATAGTTTAAGCCCTTCTATGAATTTATTAAACAAGCTTTCAACCTCGGTCTTCATGGAGGTCTTCAATGTGTCCAAAGCCACATTGAATTCCTCATGAGAGACCGTGGTTCCCCCATCGGCCGTAGATGAGATTGGATTCACACTGGAGTGCTCCTCCGCACCGTCTATGGTGTCAACCATACTCTTTGGATGACAAAGTCCTTAATAAAGAGACGAGGCTCTGATACCAATTGAAAGGATCAATATAGTTGACTTGAGGGGGGGTGAACAGGCAACTAACAATTTTTAGCTTTTCTTCACCAAATTAAACTTTGGATCAAAGTAGGTTGTCTAGATATGCAACTAGGTGAGCAACCTATATGATGCAACAACAACAAGCACACAAGCAAACAATGGATATGACACAAATAAGCTTGCACAAGTAAAGGCACGAGATAACCAAGAGTGGAGCCGGTGAAGACGAGGATGTGTTACCGAAGTTCCTTCCTTTTGAGGGGAAGTACGTCTTCGTTGGAGCAGTGTGGAGGCACAATGCTCCCCAAGAAGCAACTAGGGCCACCGTATTCTCCTCACGCCCTCACACAATGTGAGATGTCGTGATTCCACTATTGGTGCCCTTGGAGGCAGCGACCGAACCTTTACAAACAAGTTTGGGGCAATCTCCACAACTTAATTGGAGGCTCCCAACGACACCATGAAGCTTCACCACAATGGAATATGGCTCCATGGTGACCTCAACCGTCTAGGGTGCTCAAACACCAAAGAGTAACAAGATTCGCAAGGGATTAGTGGGGGGAATCAAATTTCTCTTGGTGGAAGTGTAGATCGGGGCCTTCTCAACCAATCCCTACAAAATCAACATGTTTGATTGGCTAGGGAGACAGATCGGGCAAAAATGGAGCTTGGAGCAACAATGGAGCTTAGAGTTGGAAGAGGTAGTCAACTCGGGGAAGAAGATACCCCTTATATAGTGGAGGGACAAATCCAACCGTTATCCACCAACCCAGTCTGTGTAGCACGGTACTACCGCAGGGCCTTGTGGTACTACCGCCCGAGCAGCACAGACCTGGACATCCCAAACACACTGAAGCGGAGGGCGGTAGAACCGCTTGTGTGGTACTACCGCAAAGCAGGGAAGTTCTAGATTTCGGGAAGGCACGGACATAAAAAATTACATTCGTGGCAACTTACGCTGAGCTGGAGTTGATGCAAAAATCCGACACGGTAGTACAACACGAGGAGCGGTACTATCGCGAGGTGACTGAGCCAGGCCAAGACGCACGGTACTACCGCGCATTGGGCGCGGTACTACCGCCTGAGGCGCGGATGTAAAAATTACATCCGCCCTACTACTGCTGCGTAGCAGCACTTGGCCTGGGGGCCACAGTACTACAACTCTCGAGGAGCGGTACTACCGTGGGCTCCTGCGGTACTACCGCAAGGGCCTGCGGTACTACCGCTCCAGGGAGCAGTACTACCGCATGCCCAAGCTCAGTAACCAAGACAAGTGGCATAGACGATAAAAAACGGAGGATGCTCCAAAGTGCCAAAGGAAAGGCGGTGCAAAAGGAGTAGACGTGTACGTGATGATTCCACCCAAACATTTCCAAAGCGGACCCCCTCTTAATAGTACGGCTTTCCTACGACTCAAATCCACCAAAAAGAAACGTAGAGAAACGCCGTCATAGTCTTCGAGGGGCACCAAACCGTCTTGTGCCTAGTGATGGAATATCTGAAATACTCAAGGCACACGATTAGTCCGCAAAACCATTGTCATCAATCACCAAAACACCTTAGGGATAAATATGCCCTTACAAAGTATTATATTGATCAAAAATTATGATGCCCGGATAATTAAGCTACAGTAATCCCCTCCTAATGGTGCCATGTCATCACAGTTAGTTTGCTAAACCTCACTTTGATCCAAACCCGATTCAAACTCAAATTTAAAGTAAAGTCAGACTATTATTTCTTCAAACGGTAAAACAAGAATGTACGATGGGTTGCAAATACTCACTAACAATTTTTCATGAAAGAATTAACATTTTTTAAAATATAAAATTGCCCCTGGATATTAAAACAGTCGACCAACAACACCTTTTTATCCCACTTAATTATAGACTCAAACTTAATAAATTATTTTGAAACCAAACTTGTTGTGGTAGTGCAAAATAATGCATAGTAATTATATGGCAAGATTTTACATTTTCCAAAGTATTTTAATGCAAAAAGAAAGTACAAAATAAATAAACAGAAAAGAAAATGGAAAATACTAGTAAAAATAAAAGAAGCCTAATCTACAGGGCCACTAGGCCCAACTAACTAAGGCGGCCCAACACCCCATTGTCTCCTACCTCTGTTCATCAGGGGGATGGTGGACGACGACCGACCGGCCGTGGCCGCGGATGACCATGGGGCGGCCATCCAGGTCCCCTGGCGCCCTACTAGGTTTCCCCCACACGCTCCTACTAACCCTAGAACCCCAGGGGCCCCTTTCCCCCCGCTCTCCTCCCCAATCTGAAGAGCCACCGGACACGGTCGTCACCATCGTCGCATCGATCCCGCGGCCATCGGCCGCCTCTCACCTCACCGACTTGTCCTCGATCTTCGCCGCCATCTCCTACGCCATCCGGTACCACTAGACTGAGCTTGGAGCCACCATGTCGAGCCCCGCACCGCCTTATTCTTCCTCGGCACCGTCGAGCTTCGCCGTCGATTCCGGCACCTTCGAGCCTTCCCTGAGCCCGCTAAGCACATCTGCAGGCTCGATGTGAGCTCCTCTTTCGATTCCCCTTCTCCCCCTCGAATCCCCTCTGTTTCGTCATTGTTCTGCTGTGGCCGAAGATCACCATGGCCAGACCGCCGGAGCTCCGCTCCTGTGCGTACTTGCCCGCTCCCATTGTTACCTTGGCCTCCCCATGCGCGCCCACTACTGCACCCTGCCACACGCCCCGCTCCCTGCCCGCACTCGTTGCACCCCTGGCCGTACCCGAGGAGACCTGCGCTTGCTGCTGCTCGCCGCATGCTCCATCGCCGTGGATGGGAGCTCCAGCTCTGGTGTGTGTGCGTGTACTGATGCCGCATTGCTACTATTGGTGCTGCTCCGATGCCACTGCCTCCTACTGCTCTATTGCGCCACCGCTGCTGGCTGATGCCACTGCCGCTTCCACTACTTGCCGTTGTCGCCGCTGATGCCACATGATACGTCCATTCTACATCATGCTTTTATATTGATATTTATTGCATTATGGACTGTTATTACACATTATGTCACAATACTTATGCCTATTCTCTCTTATTTTACATGGTTTACATAAAAAGGGAGAATGCCGGCAACTGGAATTCTGGGCTGGAAAAGGAGCAAATAATAGAGACCTATTCTGCACAACTCCAAAAGTCCTGAAACTCCACGAAAGTTATTTTCAGAATATATAAAAATACTGAGCGAAGAAGACACCAGAGGGGGGCCACCCACCAGGCACGAGGGTGGGGGCGCGCCCTACCCCCCTGGGCGCCCCCCCTACCTCGTGGGCTCCCTGGTGGCCCTCCGATGCCCATCTTCTGCTATATGAAGTCTTTCGTCCGAAGAAAAATAATAAGCCAGCTTTCGGGACGAGACTCCGCCACCACGAGGCAGAACCTTGGCGGAACCAATCTAGGGCTCCGACGGAGCTGTTCTGCCGGGGAAACTTCCCTCCAGGAGGGGGAAATCATCGCCATCGTCATCACCAACGCTCCTCTCATCGGGGGGGGGGGGGGCATTCTCCATCAACATCTTCACCAGCACCATCTCCTCTCAAACCTAGTTCATCTCTTGTATCCAATTCTTGTCTCTAAGTCTGGGATTGGTACCTGTAGGTTGCTAGTAGTGTTGATTACTCCTTGTAGTTGATGCTAGTTGGTTTATTTCATGGAAGATCATATGTTCAGATCCTATATGCATATTAATACCCCTCTTGTTATGAATATGAATATGCTTTGTGAGTAGTTACGTTTGTTCCTGAGGACATGGGAGAAGTCTTTCTATTAGTAGTCATGTGAATTTGGTATTCGTTCGATATTTTGATGAGATGTATGTTGTCTCTCCTCTAATGGTGTTATGTGAATGTCGACTACATGACACTTCACCATTATTTGGGCCTAGAGGAAGGCATTGGTAAGTAATAAGTAGATGATGGGTTGCTAGAGTGACAGAAGCTTAAACCCTAGTTTATGCGTTGCTTCTTAAGGGGCTGATTTGGATCCATATGTTTCATGCTATGGTTAGGTTTACCTTAATACTTCTTTTGTAGCTGCGGATGCTTGCAATAGGAGTTAATCATAAGTGGGATGCTTGTCCAAGTAAGGGCAGCACCCAAGCATCGGTCCACCCACATATCAAATTATCAAAGTACCGAACGTGAATCATATGAACGTGATGAAAACTAGCTTGACGATAATTCCCATGTGTCCTCGGGAGCGCTTTTCTCTATATAGGAGTTCTTCCAGGCTTGTCCTTTGCTACAAAAAGGATTGGGCCACCTTTCTGCACTTTATTTACTTTTGTTACTTGTTGCTCATTACAAATTATCTTATCACAAAACTATCTGTTACCTATTATTTCAGTGCTTGCAGAGAATACCTTACTGAAAACTGCTTATCATTTCCTTCTGCTCCTCATTGGGTTCGACACTCTTACTTATCAAAAGGACTACGATAGATCCCCTATACTTGTGGGTCTTCAAGACTCTTTTCTGGTGCCATTACCGGGGAGTGAAGCGCCTTTTGTAGGTGGAATTTGGTAAGGAAAAATTTATATAGTGTGCTAAAATTTATTGTCACTTGTTACTATGGAAAGTAATCCTCTGCGGAGCTTATTCGGGGTATCTTCACCCCGACCAGTAGAGCAAAGAGTTGCTCCTCAACCTACTGAACCTAATGAAAATGAAAATGTCTACTTTGAAATTCCTTCGGGTATGATAGAAAAACTGCTAGCTAATCCTTTTGCAGGAGATGGAACATTACATCCTGATGAACACCTAATATATGTGGATGAGGTTTGTGGATTATTTAAGCTTGCAGGTATGCCCGATGATGTTATCAAGAAGAAGGTCTTCCCTTTATCTTTGAAGGGAGATGCATTGACATGGTATAGGCTATGTGATGATATGGGATCATGGAACTACAAATGATTGAAATTGGAATTTCATCAGAAGTTTTATCCTATGCATCTTGTTCATCATGATCGTAATTACATATATAATTTTTGGCCTCGCGAAGGAGAAAGCATCGCTCAAGATTGGGGGAGGATTAAGTCAATGTTATATTCATGCCACAATCATGAGCTCTCAATAGAAATGATTATTCAAAATTTCTATGCTCGGCTTTCTGATAACAATCGCACCATGCTCGATACTTCTTGTGCTGGCTCTTTTATGATGAAGACTATTGAATTCAAATGGGATTTATTGGAAAGAATTAAACGCAACTCTGAAGATTGGGACCTCGAGAAGGTAAGGAGTCAGGTATAACACCTACGTTTGATTGTGTTAAATATTTTATGGATACCGATGTTTTCCGTAAATTTAGCACTAAATATGGACTTGACTCTGAGATAGTAGTTTCTTTCTGTGAATCTTTTGCTACTCATGTTGATCTCCCTAAGGAGAAGTGGTTTAAATATCATCCACCCATAGAAGTAAAAGTAGCTGCACCTATTAAAGTTGAAGAAAAGACTATCACTTATAATGATCCTATTGTTCCTACTACTTATGTTGAGAAACCACCTTTCCCTGTTAGAATAAAGGATCATGCTAAAGCTTCAACTATGGTTCGTAAAAGCAACATTAGAACTTATACACCTCCTGAGCAAGTTAAAGTTGAACCTAATATTGCTATTGTTAAAGATCTCTTGGCTGATAATATTGATGGGCATGTTATTTATTTCTGTGATGAAACTGCTAGAATTGCTAAACCTTGTGCTAAAGATAAACATAGACCTGTGGTAGGCATGCCTGTTATTTCTGTTAAAATAGGAGATCATTGTTATCATGGCTTGTGCGATATGGGTGCTAGTGCTAGTGCAATACCTATTGACTTATACAAAGAAATTATGCATGATATTGCACCTGCTGAGTTAGAAGATATTGATGTCACAATTAAACTTGCCAATAGAGATACTATTTCACCAATTGGGATTGTTAGAGATGTTGAAGTCTTGTGTGGGAAAACTAAATATCCTAGTGATTTTCTTGTTCTTGGTTCCCCACAAGATAGCTTTTGTCCCATTATATTTGGTAGACCCTTCTTAAACACTGTTAATGCTATGATAGACTACGAAAAGGATGTTGTTACTATTGGTTTAGGTGATATGTTTCATGAGGTCAACTTTTCTAAATTTCGTAGACAACACCGTGAAGAGGAATTGCCTAGTAAAGATGAAATTATTGGTCTTGCTTCTATTGCTGTACCTCCTAGTGATCCTTTAGAACAATTTTTGCTAGACCATGAAAATGATATGTTTACGAATGAAAGAAGGGAAATAGATGAAGTGTTCTTCAAACAGGGTCCTATTCTGAAAAACAACTTGCCTGTTGAAATCTTAGGGGATCCTCCTCCACCCAAGGGTGATCCCGTGTTTGAGCTTAAACCATTGCCTGATACTCTTAAATATGCTTATCTTGATGAAAAGAATATATATCCTATTATTATTAGTGCTAACCTTTTAGAGAAGGAGGAAGAAAAATTATTGAAAACTCCGAAGAAGCACTGTGCTGCTATTGGATATACTCTTGATGATCTTAAGGGCATTAGTCCCACTCTATGCCAACACAAAATAAATTTGGAGAAAGATGCCAAACCAGTTATTGATCATCAACGACAGCTGAATCCTAAAATGAAAGAAGTGGTAAGAAAGGAAATACTAAAGTTCCTTGAGGTAGGTGTCGGTGTCAAAACCGGCGGATCTCGGGTAGGGGGTCCTGAACTGTGCGTCTAAGCCGGATGGTAACAGGAGACAAGGGACACGAAGTTTTACCCAGGTTCGGGCCCTCTCGATGGAGGTAAAACCCTACGTCCTGCTTGATTAATATTGATGATATGGGTAGTACAAGAGTAGATCTACCACGAGATCGAGGAGGCTAAACCCTAGAAGCTAGCCTATGGTATGATCGTTGATGTGTATGTTGTCCTACGTACTAAAACCCTCCGGTTTATATAGACACCGGGTAGGGTTAGGGTTACATAGAGTCGGTTACAATGGTAGGAGATCTGCATATCCGTATCGCCAAGCTTGCCTTCCACGCCAAGGAAAGTCCCTCCCGGACACGGGACGAAGTCTTCAATCTTGTATCTTCATAGTCTAGGAGTCCGGCTGAAGGTATAGTCCGGCTATCCGAACACCCCCTAATCCAGGACTCCCTCAGTAGCCCCTGAACCAGGCTTCAATAACGATGAGTCCGGCGCGCATATTGTCTTCGGCATTGCAAGGCGGGTTCCTCCTTCAAGTACTTCGTAGAAGATTTTGAACACAAAGATAGTGTCCGGCTCTGCAAAATAAGTTTCCAGATATTGCCATAGAAAGAATAATATTTACCCAAATCTAATCTGCTGACGTATTCCATAGTGTGACATCACACCACGGCCAAGCTTTTATTCAAACCGTTTTACTGTCCAATCTCAGCGCGTTATGCGAGGCGGTTTCCTTGGCACGTCTTGTTAAAGCAGAGATCGTGTCCCCCTTATTCCGGGATTCTCATCAATACGGGCATGGGTAACCCAACCGCGCCATCGATTATGGCGCTTGGAGATAAGCGAGTTTTACCAGGCTGGTGGGGACATGTAGTTGCGTCCACCCATATAAGGGGATAAAGATCCACCTTTTCACCTATGCCTTCTTCCTCCTTCGCCTATCCATTCTTGCGCACTCAAGCTCCAGCACCCAAGTCCGCACTCCCCACCTCAACCTTCTCCAGCCATGTCCGGAGCGGGAGGCAAGTGGATGGTCTCCTCCGTCATGGAGGGACACATCAAAAAGCTGAGGAAGGCTGGATACTTGTCTAACGACATCGCGTACCGGCTCCCCGAGAAGGGGCAGCTCATCCCCACCCCTAGGCCCCATGAAAGGGTGGTGTTTCTTCCCCATTTCCTCCGCGGACTGGGCTTCCCTCTCCACCCATTTGTCCGGGGGATCCTGTTCTACTATGGCCTGGATTTCCATGATCTGGCCCCGAACTTCGTCCTCAACATCTCGGCGTTTATCGTCGTGTGCGAGGCCTTCCTCCACATCCACCCCCATTTCGGGCTCTGGCTCAAGACTTTCAACGTCAAGCCGAAGGTGGTGCGCGGCAGCCAGGCGGAGTGCGGAGGTGCCATGGTGGGCAAAATGGCCAACGTCCTCTGGCTCGAGGGCTCTTTTATGGAGACCCTGAAGGGGTGGCAATCGGGGTGGTTTTACATCACCGAGCCGCGCGACGCCGAATGGGTCGCACCCCCCGAATTCCGGTTCGGACCCCCAACGCGGCTCACGTCCTGGAAAGAGACGGGCCTGTCGTGGGGCAAAAAAGGAGAGCTAACCAGACTCCAAACATGCGTCAAAACCCTAGTGGACAAGAAGCTCAAACTTGTCAACGTAGTCCAGGTTATGCTCATCCGCTTGATCCTCCCGTGCCAACAACGGGCTTTCAACCTGTGGGAGTTCGACCCGGCGCAGCACCAAACTCTAAGCAGGCTCTTCGACACGACGTACAAAGATGCCTAGAGGGTGCTTTTCAAGGGCGCCGAGGCTCCTGCATCCGCTACTGAGGATCGCGGATTCAGTGCGCAGCGTCACGCTCTCACGGTAAGTTGTTTTTTCCTTTTACAGGGTATCAGTTTTTCATAGTTTGACTCCATGCAGGATCTAAGTTCCCTTACCTTTGACAGGATTGGCAGGTGACATCCGGACAGATCAATTGTCCGGCTCCTTTGCCTGAAGGCCCAGTGGACGCTCGCTTGGCGAAGCTGCTGGTTCAGGCACCCTATGTGGTGCCAGAGAAGAAGGTCAAGAAGAAGGCCACGGGGACTTGAAAGAGTGCCCGACGCCCGGAGGTGTCGGATTCATCATCTGACGAATCCAAGACGCACTCCTCCCGCGAAGACGAGGAGGAGGAAGAAGAAGAGACCCCTCCCCCTCCAGCAGGGGAAGGGAAGAAAAGGAAGGCCGTCCCAACTGGGGAGGCCGAAGGGACCAAGAAGGGGAAAACCCTTCCTCCAGACTGCTCCACCGACGCCGACGGTGGCGGAGAGGAGTGGGTGCCTAGGGCCATGCCCCTGGCCAAATCGTAAGTATCCGGATACCAGAGTAATTCATAGTATTCGTTTATTGCAAGCTTTCCCTCACGTCGAATATGTTTATGCAGCCCACCCAAAGACCGGCTCGACGCGTCGTCGAGCGGCTCACTGGACTCGTCCGATGTGAACTCACTTCCGACGGCTTCCTCCTCCCGCCCTACGGACGACACCGAAGTGTTGTCCCAACAGGTTCCAAGCCGGGAGGAGGTGGTCCTCGAGGCGCCGCAAGGCGACCTCCCGGACTCCAGGAGCAAAGGGGATGAAACCCCCCCCAGGGCTCCAAGTCCGGCTCGAGGCCGGACACCACTCCGGAACCTTCAAAGGTTCCAGAGTCTGGCGGGGGACCTCCTTCCAAGAGGAGCAAGTCCACCGTGCCGGCGGCCCCTGTCCAACCGGAGGCGCCGGACAATATGTTGGAGGCGCTCCAAGGCGCCTCCATCGATGAGGAGCACCGCGCTATTATGAGTGCGGTGGTCCAGAAGGTTCAGTCCGCCAAGAACGGACTGACTGAAGCTTATACTAGCCTTTTGACAGGCTTTGAGGTAAGTAAAGAAAGTGTAAATAATAGTACCGCATAGACAGTAGCCCCTGATGCTCTGTTTGGCATTCGGGAAGAAAAGCCGAATAGAGGATCAAATAGAATTCGCAGGAGTCTAACAAAAATGAGTCAATATGCATGTGTAGGCTACCCTGCTTGCGTCCGCCGCACTGACTGCGGATGTGGACACACTAAAGCAGGACCTCGAAAGGTCCGAGCAAGAGCTCGAGCGTGCCAAGAAGCAGCTCGAGGACAATGAAGGTAAGAAATACCTTGTTAAAAAAGGTGCAATTGCAAAAAATGACAGGATTATCGTGGCTATTGTAGGGGCCACGTCTGAGGTGGCGACCCTTAAGCAAGCGCTGGACGAGGCTGAGAAGAGGGCAGCCTCGGAGCGCACCGAGCGGCAGAAGTATGAGGCCGAAGTTGGCAAGGTGCGGCAAGAGCTCCAGGCTCTCATGGAAAAGCATGAGAGTTTGGAGCTTGACTCAAAGACGCGAGCGTCCGAGCTCGCATTGGCTATTGAAAATGCCAAGTCTGCCAAGGCCGAATCCCAGAAGACCCTCCAGGAGTTGGATGAGGTGAAGAAGATAGCGGCGGGTAAGGCATTCTTTATGCAAAGCAAACACATAAACGTGAGTTACTTGTTACTTACCCGAATTCGGAGCTCTCCAGGAGCGTTCGCAGATCTTCCCTGGAGTGTGTCCGATGCCGCCGCATTCTATCGAGCCAAGGAGGGCAGCTTGACGGAGAAGGTGTTCTGGTCTCAGTACGCTGAGGCCGGACACCCCGTGCCCCTGAGCGACCAGCTGAAGCAACTGGTCGAGCTCCATAAGGCGGCCGAAAAGGCCATGAAGGGCCTCATTGTTCGGCTGTGGCCTGGAGGGGCTCTGCCTGGGAGCTATTTCGGGCTGGTGTGGCGGCTGGTAGAGGCATGTCCAAGGCTCGAAGTCATCAAGCGCTCCGTCTGCATTGAAGGTGCCCGTAGGGCCCTTGCCCATGCTAAGGTGCACTGGGGCAAGCTGGATGCTGAGAAGCTTGTGAAGGACGGGCCACCGCCGGGGAAAGAGCATCGCAAGCCCGAGAATTACTATAAGGATGTTCTGAAGGGTGCCCGCCTTGTGGCGGATGAATGTTCTATGAATGTAATTTTTGAGTAAAACTCGCTCGTTTTGTCCTGTGCGCTGAAAACTTGTTCATATGTGTTAAGCAATGCTGTTTGAATTTAAAATATTACCTTCTGTGCGGCTGTTTATCAATTCTGAGAGATGGCGAGTCGTCGGCTTCTGTCTCCCGTGCCGCTAGTGCTGGGGTGTTCGGGGATAAACCTGAGCGCTCTTTTTCCCATGGTTGGGTCCTTCGAGGGAGGCGCTCAGCCCAACGAACAAGGCAATCGGACTATAATGCGTGAACACTCTCCCTTAGCCATAGAATTCTATAATTCTAAATTTCGGCGAAGCCCCTGGTATTCGGAAGACCGAGTTCGGGGCGCTATCCACGCCTTGGCCGGACAGAGCTGGCTCCTCGCCCTAAGCGGCATAAGTCTTTAGGGACTCGAAAAAACCTCTCGAACAGCGACCAGCTCTCACTTCATCATGACAGTCAGTTTTAGCTTTCTCCACTGAGGTGCTCAACCCAGCTCAACTGGGGCACAATTGCAGTGGTTCTCCTAGTGCTACCTTAGCCGATATAGCGGAACGTAAGGCACCAAAACATAGGAGACGGGCAAACCCAACTATTGACCCAAGACATGATTCGGAGCCGATGCATATAATGCTATAAGTTCGGGGTGCCGCACTTGTTAAAGTGTTAGGACTTTTCACACCATATTGAGGGTTACTAAAGCCCCTGGCGTATTTTGGCCGTACCAACGTGTACGGGTGCAACATGTCGTTAAGGAACATATATAAAGAAAAAAAGGTAATGCAAAAATAGACGAAAGCTATGCACTGTTTATTAAAAAGGGCTGCGATCAAAGCAGAATGATACAAATAATGCGATAAGTGGAAGGTTGGACTAGTTAACATGTCCGTTCCAGGGGCAAGCTGCAGAATAGTATGCGGAACGGGTATACTGCTCGTGATAGATACCACCTGGGAGTTCCGTAGTGCGGCGAGGCTTGTCTGCTTCCCTGGTTCTTGCATCGTTTTGTGCGGCAATTGAACTGCCGAACAGGCCTTTCGAAGGATGAAGTCCTGAAAGTAAGAGAAAATTAAAAAATCGGCAGCCCCTGGTACGATTTAAGCCGTGTTTTGGGCGTGCTGTGATGGTTCCCCTCCCCCTGTGCCCATGGTATCTCTAGAGCGTAGTTATGTACGCAAAGTACTGGCGTCGCCTTTTTGCGAGGGTTGGGGTTGGGGCTGCATTGCTACGCCTGCTCGGATCGTGCCAGGCGGTCTTGTTGTAGGTTACTCCGGGTGCGCTTGACGATGTCCGGTCGTTTAGTGGCCAGACTGGAAAACTGCCTGGAGAGGCTGCTTTCAACTTCCGCTGCAAGGGCCGCCGTGTGCTCCTCCGTTCGGAGGGAGCGTTCGGTGTTTCCATTGACCGTAATTACTCCTCGAGGGCCTGGCATCTTGATCTTAAGGTATGCATAATGCGGTACCGTATTAAACTTAGCAAATGCGGTTCGCCCAAGCAGTGCGTGATAGCCACTGCGAAACGGGACTATGTCGAAGATTAACTCCTCGCTTCGGAAATTATCCAGAGATCCGAAGACCACTTCAAGTGTGACTGAGCCTGTACATTTGGCCTGTACACCTGGTATTATGCCTTTAAAGGTCGTTTTGGTGGGCTTAATCCTCGAGGGATCTATGCCCATTTTCCACACTGTATCTTGGTAAAGTAGGTTCAGGCTGCTGCCGCCGTCCATAAGGACTCTAGTGAGATGAAATCCGTCAATAATTGGGTCTAGAACCAATGCGGCGAATCCGCCATGACGGATGCTAGTGGGATGGTCCCTTCGACCAAAGGTTATCGGGCAGGAGGACCATGGGTTGAACTTTGGGGCGACTGGCTCTACCGCGTATACGTCCCTTAACGCACGCTTCCGCTCCCTTTTGGGGACATGGGTTGCGTATATCATGTTCACCGTCCGCACTTGTGGGGGAAAACCCTTCTGTCCACTGTTGTTCGGCGGCCGGGGCTCCTCGTCGTCATCGCTATGCAGCCCCTTGTCTTCATTTTCAGCGTTCATCTTGCCTGCCTGCTTGAACACCCAACAATCCCTATTGGTGTGATTGGCTGGCTTTTCAGGGGTGCCATGTATCTGGCACGAGCGATCGAGTATTCGGTCCAAACTGGACGGGCCCCTAGGATTCCTTTTGAACGGCTTTTTCCGCTGACCGGATTTACAGCCTCTGAATCCGGCATTAACTGCCGTATCCTCAGCATTGTCGCCGTTAATGTGGCGCTTCTGCTTGTTGCGACGCGACCTGCCGCTATTGTCCCTGGTGTCCGAATTACCAGGGTTCTTGGTCATATTGTTGCTTTGAGCAAGCCATCTGTCTTCTCCCGCGCAAAAGCGGGTCATGAGTGTCATGAGTGCTGCCATAGATTTTGGCTTTTCCTGTCCAAGGTGCCGGGCCAGCCACTCGTCGCAGATATTGTGTTTGAAGGCTGCTAGGGCCTCAGCGTCCGGACAGTCGACTATTTGATTTTTCTTTGTTAGGAACCATGTCCAGAATTGCCTGGCCGATTCCTCTGGCTGCTGAATTATGTGACTTAGGTCATCGGCGTCTTGGGGTCGCACGTAAGTGCCCTGGAAATTGTCGAGGAATGCGGCTTCTAGGTCCTCCCAACAACTGATTGATCCTGTTGGCAAGCTGTTAATCCAATGCAGAGCTGGTCCTTTAAGCTTGAGTGGGAGGTATTTGATGGCGTAGAAATCATCACCGCGGGCCATGTGGATATGAAGGAGATAATCCTCGATCCATACCGCAGGATCTATTGTGCCATCATATGATTCGATGTTTACGGGTTTGAAACCCTCGGGGATTTGATGATTCATTATTTCGTCTGTAAAGCAGAGTGGGTGTGCGGCGCCTCTGTATTGGGCTATATCATGACGTAGATCCAATGAGCCATGTCTACTGTGTTCGGCCCCGCCGAATTTGTGGCTGGCATGACGGTTACCATCTCGAGCCGTGGGGCGCCCACGCGATCCATAGATCGATCTTGTTTGCCTTGCCTTGTCCTCCAACATGTCTCGTAAGTCCGGCGCATATTCCCGTTCCTTGGCACGGGGTGCGGCTTGAGTGGAGGGCCGAGAGGCCTCTCTGTCGTGACCACGAGGTGGCCGGTCGGCCGCATCAAGTGCTTCCTCCTCTAATCGGGGTAGCAACCTGCGCTTTGGGTAGCTCTTGGAGGGGCGTTCGAGTTTATGCTCTTCGGCCGCAAGGACTTCAGTCCATCTGTCGACCAGCAAATCTTCATTAGCCCTAAGCTGTTGCTATTTTTTCTTGAGGCTTCTTGCCGTGGCCATAAGCCTGCGTTGAAAACGCTTTTGCTCGACGGGATCCTCTGGCACGACGAATTCGTCGTCGTCGAGGCTTGCCTCGTCTTCGGAGGGAGGCATATAATTATCGTCCTCGACCTCTATGTCTGCCGCTCTCTCGGGAGGGCTGGTTTCTCCATCCTACTGTGCTAAATCTTGCTGGAGGGGGTTTTCTTCGGTGCTTTCTGAAGTATTATTATCTCCCGTGCTGGAATCACCGTGTTTGCTTAGGCTATTTCTTGGAGGGGTCATCCTCCGTTGTTCCATCGCCATCTCCCTCTTTTTGGGGTGTCCACCATGTATATGTCATATGATGAGGTGGCTTTCCAGGGCCTAGTAGGCGCTGGTTCTTCATCATCTCCTTCATCGGCGTCCATACCGTCGATATCTTCGGAGTCGAAGTCGAGCATCTCGGTTAAGTCGTCGACAGTGGCTACAAAGTGGGTGGTGGGTGGTCTTTGAATTTCTTCATCGTCCATACCCCAACCTTGCTGACCGTAGTCTGGCCAGGGCTCTCCTGATAAAGAGAGAGACTTCAGTGACTTCAGGATGTCGCCAAAAGGCGAGTGCTGAAAGATGTCCGCGGCAGTGAACTCCATGATCGGCACCCAATCGGATCCGATCGGTAGGGGCGCGGGGGGCTCGGAGTCTGGAGCGGAGTCCAGCTCCTTGGAGTCACGGGTCTCACAGAGTACGGGGCTGGTGCTTGGCTCAATCGTCGTTGGGGTTGCAGCCCCCGAGGTGGCGTCCAACTGCCCATTCTCGATCGGTGCAGTTGGCTCCGAATTAAGGGTCGGAGCCGATGCGGATGCGGCCTCCAGGGCACTGTTCGGCGGCAGAGCTAGATCATGCTCGTCGTGACAGTGCGGCGTGCTCGGCAGTGGATCGAATCCGTCGAAGATCAAGTCCCCGCGGATGTCAGCCATGTAGTTTAAATTTCTGAATCTGACCTGACGGCCAGGGGCGTAGCTTTCGATCTGCTCCAGACGGCCAAGCGAATTGGCCCGCAGAGCGAAGCCGCCGAACACGAAGATCTTTCCGGGGAGGAAGGTCTCACCCTGGACTGCATCGCTATCGATGATCATAGGAGCCATCGAGCCTGACGGCGACGACATAGAGGAACTCTCAATGAAAGCACCAATGTCGGTGTCAAAATCGGCGGATCTCGGGTAGGGGGTCCTAAACTATGCGTCTAGGCCGGATGGTAACAGGAGACAAGGGACACGAAGTTTTACCCAGGTTTGGGCCCTCTCGATGGAGGTAAAACCCTACGCCCTGCTTGATTAATATTGATGATATGGGTAGTACAAGATTAGATCTACCACGACATCGAGGAGGCTAAACCCTAGAAGCTAGCCTATGGTATGATCGTTGATGTGTATATTGTCCTACGGACTAAAACCCTCCGGTTTATATATACACCGGGTAGGGTTAGGGTTACATAAAGTCGGTTACAATGGTAGGAGATCTGCATATCCGTATCGCCAAGCTTGCCTTCCACGCCAAGGAAAGTCCCTCCCGGACACGGGACGAAGTCTTAAATCTTTTATCTTCATAGTCCAGGAGTCCGACTGAAGGTATAGTCCAGCTATCCGAACACCCCCTAATCCAGGACTCCCTCAGTAGGTATAATCTATCCCGTTGCTGATAGTCAGTGGGTAAGTCCTGTCTATTGTGTCCCTAAGAAGGGAGGTATTATTATCGTTCCTAATGATAAAGATGAATTGATTCTGCAAAGAATTATTACAGGTTATATGATGGTAATTGATTTCTGCAAATTAAATAAAGCTACTAAAAAAGATCATTACCCCTTACCTTTTATTGATCAAATGCTAGAAAGATTATCCAAACATACACATTTTTGCTTTCTAGATGGTTATTATGGTTTCTCTCAAATACTTGCGTCAGCTGATGATCAAGCCAAGACCACTTTTACCTGCCCTTTCGGTACTTTCACTTATAAACGTATGCCTTTTCGTTTATGTAATGCACCTGCTACCTTTCAAAGATGCATGATGGCTATATTCTCTAACTTTTGTGAAAAGATTTGTGAGGTTTTCATGGACGATTTCTCCGTTTATGGATCCTCTTTTGATGATTGCTTGAGCAACCTTTATCAAGTTTTGTAGAGATGTGAAGCAACTAATCTTGTCTTGAATTGGGAGAAGTGCCACTTTATGGTTAATGAAGGTATTGTCTTGGGGCATAAAATTTCTGAAAGAGGTATTGAAGTTGATAAAGCTAAAGTTGATGCTATTGAAAACATGCCATGTCCCAAGGACATCAAAGGTATAAGAAGCTTCCTTGGTCACGCCGGATTTTATAGGAGGTTCATTAAGGACTTCTCAAAAATTTCTCAGCCTCTGACTAATTTATTACAAAAAGATATACCATTTGTCTTTGATGATGATTGTGTAGAAGCATTTGAAATACTTAAGAAAGCATTGATTTCTGCACCTATTGTTCAGCCACCTGATTGGAATTTACCCTTTGAAATTATGTGTGATGGTAGTGATTATGCTGTAGGTGCTGTTCTAGGGCAAATAGTTGATAAGAAATTAAATGTTATTCAATATGCTAGTAAAACTCTAGACAATGCTCAGAAAAATTATCCTACTACTGAAAAAGAATTCTTAGCAGTTGTATTTGCTTGTGATAAGTTCAGACCTTATATTGTTGATTCTAAAGTAACTATTCACACTGATCATGCTGCTATTAAATATCTTATGGAAAAGAAATATGCTAAACCTAGACTTATTAGATCGGTTCTCTTGCTACAAGAATTTGATTTGCATATTATTTATAGAAAGGGAGCTGAGAACCCCATTGCAGACAACTTGTCTAGGTTAGAAAATGTTCTTGATGACCCACTACCTATTGACGATAGCTTTCCTGATGAACAATTAAATGTCATAAATGCTTCTCGTACTACTCCATGGTATGCTGATTATGCTAATTACATTGTTGCTAAATTCATACCACTTAGTTTCACATACCAGCAAAAGAAAAAGTTTTTCTATGATTTGATACATTACTTCTGGGATGACCCGCATCTTTATAAAGAAGGAGTAGATGGTGTTATTAGACGTTGTGTACCTGAGCATGAACAGGAACAGATCCTACGCAAGTGTCACTCTGAGGCGTATGGAGGACACCACGCCGGAGATAGAACTGCACATAAGGTATTGCAATCTGGTTTTTATTGGTCTACTCTCTTCAAGGATGCCCGTAAGTTTGTCCTATCCTGTGATGAATGTCAAAGAATTGGTAATATTAGTAGACGTCAAGAAATGCCTATGAATTATTCACTTGTTATTGAACCATTTGATGTTTGGGGCTTTGATTATATGGGACCGTTTCCTGCCTCTAATGGATATACACATATTTTAGTTGCTATTGATTATGTTACTAAGTGGGTAGAAGCTATTCCAACTAGTAGTGTTGATCATAACACCTCTATTAAGATGCTTAAAAAGTTATTTTTCTGAGGTTTGGAGTCCCTAGATATTTAATGACTGATGGTGGTTCACGTTTTATTCATGGTGCTTTCCGTGAAATGCTTGCTAAATATGATGTTAATCATAGAATTGCATCTCCTTATCATCCACAGTCTAGTGGTCAAGTAGAATTGAGTAATAGAGAGCTCAAATTAATTTTGCAAAAAGACTGTTAATAGATCTAGGAAGAATTGATCCAAGAAACTTGATGATGCATTATGGGCCTATAGAACTGCATATAAAAATCCTATGGGTATGTCTCCGTATAAAATGGTTTATGGAAAAGCATGTCACTTACCGCTCGAACTAGAACATGAGGCATATTGGGCCATTAAAGAGCTCAATTATGATTTCAAACATGCCGGTGAAAAGAGGTTATTTGACATTAGCTCACTTGATGAATGGAGAACCCAAGCCTATGAAAATGCCAAGTTGTTTAAACAAAAAGTTAAAAGATGACACGACAAAAGAATACAAAAGCATGAGTTTAATGTAGGTGATTATGTATTGCTATACAACTCTCGTTTAAGATTTTTTGCAGGAAAACTTCTCTCTAAATGGGAAGGTCCTTACGTTATCGAGGAGGTCTATCGTTCCGATGCCATAAAAATCAACAACTTCGAGGGCACAAATCCGAAGGTGGTGAACGGTCAAAGAATCAAACAATATATCTCAGGTAATCCTATAAATGTTGAAACTAATGTTATTGAAACCGTAACCCCGGAGGAATACGTAAGGGACAATTTCCAGAACATTTGAGACTTCGAAAAGGAATAGGTATGTGGTACGGTAAGTAAACCGACTCCAAAACAGTTCTAATGGCAATTTTTCTCCATTTTGGAATATTTAGAAAAATAGAAAAATAAAAAGCAGTCCGGGAAGGACACGAGGCCTCCACGAGGGTGGAGGGCGCTCCCCCTGCCTCGTGGGCACCTCGTGCGCTCTCCGGACTCCCTTTTCTTGCACGATACGTATTTTGGTTGGTAAAAATTCATTATATAATATCCCGAAGGTTTTGACCACCGTAACACACAATTGTCCTATGTTTTTGTTTTGAGCTATTTTCTGCCGCAGATTAAAGCAAGATGTCATCTCAGGATTCTGACAGAGAGAGCTATGTCTCACACCTCACCGCTGACCCCAAGACCTATAGAGATCTATCTCCTTGTGGTCGAACTACGGATGAGGAGGAGGATGCTCATTTGATGAAGATCAAATACTCAAGTTCGGAGGAGAAAGATGTCCCTCTACCTCAACCCTGGGATATGCACGTGAAGTTTAAGAAATCTAGTCTCCCTAAGAGGTCTAAACTGTCTAACAACCGATCTATTCCTCCTCATTTTCGGAAGAAAAGCAAAGGAGATTTATGCGATAAGATCTTGAAGCTGGACTCGGAGGTTGATGATTTAAAGGAGGAAATTGCTCTTCTCAATTACAATATGAAGAAGCTGAAAGCACAATTGTCATTATCACCACCATCTTCCTCGCCTCCAAAGAAAGAGACATTATCATATGGGTATGGGCACTCCCCTTGGCAACTGCCAAGCTTGGGGGAGGTGCCCCGGTATCGTATCCCCATCACACTCATATCCTTACCGTTTTTCTTAGTTCGATCCTTTTGGTAATATCTCGATCTAGTAGAATAAAGTTTTAGTATGATTTAATTTTGAGTTTTGCTTTATGATCCCTCTATGTAATTGAGTCCATGAGCTATATAATAAAGATTAGTGTTGAGTCAAGGGCTTGATTATTTTGCCTGATCTTGAGGGAATAAAAGAAAAGAGAAAGAATAAAAAGAAACAAAGAGATCATATTGATCTTATGGAGAGTAATGACTTCACAGAGAAAGAGTATGATGATTAAAAATTGTTGAGAGTTGACAAATATAGCTTTGGTCATCATTGCAATAAATAGGAAGTAATAAAGAAAGAGAGGTTTCACATATAAATATACTATCTTGGACATCTTTTATGATTGGGAGCACTCATTAAAATATGACATGCTAAAGAGTTGATGTTGGACAAGGAAGACAACATAATGGGTTATGTTTTCTTATATCTGAGATAAAGTATATTGTCATGGATCATCCAACATGTTGGGTTTGCCCTTCTTCCTCATTCTAGCCAAATTCTTTGCACTAAGTAGAGATACTGCTTGTGCTTCCAAATACCCTTAAACCCAGTTTTGCCATAAGAGTCCGCCATATCTACCTATGGATTTAGTAAGATCCTTCAAGTAAGTTGTCATTGGTGCAAGCAATAAAAATTGTTCTCTAACTATGAATGATTGATTGGTGTGGAGGAAATAATCTTTATACGATCTTGTGATGTGGAAGAAATAAAAGCGACGGACTGCGTAATAAAGGTCCATATCACAAGTGGCAATATAAAGTGACGTTCTTTCACATTAAGATTTTGTGCATCCAACCCTGAAAGTGCATGGCAACCTCTGCTTCCCTCTGCGAAGGGCCTATCTTTTATTATTACCTTCTACCTTATGCAAGAGTCATGGTGATCTTCACCTTTCCTTTTTTACATTTCATCCTTTGGCAAGCACAATGTGTTGGAAAGATCCTGATACATATATCTAATTAGATGTAAGTTAGCGTGAACTATTATTATTGACATTACCCTTGAGGTAAAAGGTTGGGAGGCAAAACTATAAGCCCCTATCTTTCTCTATGTCCGATTAAAATTCTGTAACCACAAGTATTGCGTGAGTGTTAGCAATTGTGAAAGACTAAATGATAGTTGAGTATGTGGACTTGCTAAAAGGCTCTGACATAGACTCTTTCTGATGTTATGATAAATTGCAATTGCCTCAATGCTGAGATTATAGTTTGTTAGTTCTCAATGAAGTTTCTGATTCATACTTTGCATTGTGAATAGATTATTACTTGAGCATAAGAAATCATATGACAATATCCATATATGTTGCTGTTATAAGATTAATCATGATGCCCTCATGTCCGTATTTTATTTTATTGACACCTCTACCTCTAAACATGTGCACATATTTATCATTATCGGCTTCCGCTTGAGGACAAGCGAGGTCTAAGCTTGGGGGAGTTGATACGTCCATTTTGCATCATGCTTTTATATTGATATTTATTGCATTATGGACTGTTATTACACATTATGTCACAATACTTATGCATATTCTCTCTTATCTTACAAGGTTTACATGAAGAGGGAGAATGCCGACAGCTGGAATTTTGGGCTGGAAAAGGAGCAAATAATACAGACCTATTCTGCACAACTCCAAAAGTCCTGAAACTCCACGGAATTTATTTTCAGAATATATAAAAAATTCTGAGCGAAGAAGACACCAAAGGGGGGCCACCCACCAGGCACGAGGGTGGGGGGCGCGCCCTACCCCCCTGGGCGCGCCCCCTGCCTCGTGGGCTCCCTGGTGGCCCTCCGATGCCCATCTTCTGCTATATGAAGTCTTTCGTCCGAAGAAAAATGATAAGCAAGCTTCCGGGACGAGACTCCGCCGCCACGAGGCGGAACCAATCTAGGGCTCCGGCGGAGCTGTTCTGCCGGGGAAACTTCCCTCCGGGAGGGGGAAATCATCGCCATCATCATCACCAACGCTCCTCTCATCGGGAGGGTGCAAATCTCCATCAACATCTTCACCAGCACCATCTCCTCGCAAACCCCAGTTCATCTCTTGTATCCAATTCTTGTCTCTAAGTCTGGGATTGGTACCTGTAGGTTGCTAGTAGTGTTGATTACTCCTTGCAGTTGATGCTAGTTGGTTTATTTGGTGGAAGATCATATGTTCAGATCCTATATGCATATTAATACCCCTCTGATTATGAACATGAATATGCTTTGTGAGTAGTTACGTTTGTTCCTGAGGACACGGGAGAAGTCTTGCTATAAGTAGTCATGTGAATTTGGTATTCGTTTGATATTTCGATGAGATGTATGTTGTCTCTCCTCTAGTGGTGTTATGTGAATGTCGACTACATGACACTTCACCATTATTTGGGCCTAGAGGAAGGCATTGGGAAGTAATAAGTAGATGATGGGTTGCTAGAGTGACAGAAGGTTAAACCCTAGTTTATGCGTTGCTTCGTAAGGGGCTGATTTGGATCCATATGTTTCATGCTATGGTTAGGTTTACCTTAATACTTATTTTGTAGTTGCGGATGCTTGCAATAGGAGTAAATCATAAGTGGGATGCTTGTCCAAGTAAGGACAGCACCCAAGCACTGGTCCACCCACATATCAAATTATCAAAGTACCGAACGCGAATCATATGAACGTGATGAAAACTAGCTTGGCGATAATTCCCATGTGTCCTCGGGAGAGCTTTTCTCTATATAAGAGTTCGTCTAGGCTTGTCCTTTGCTACAAAAAGGATTGGGACACCTTGCTGCACTTTATTTACTTTTGTTACTTGTTGCTCGTTACAAATTATCTTATCACAAAACTATTTGTTACCTATTATTTCAGTGCTTGTAGAGAATACCTTGCAGAAAACCGCTTATCATTTCCTTCTGCTCCTCGTTGGGTTCGACACTCTTACTTATCGAAAGGACTACGATAGATCCCCTATACTTGTGGGTCATAACCGCACTGCTTTCCACGGCCGCTGTCGCTGTCGCCACCGCTACCTGCTGCTCACCGTAGGCCGCGGCTGCACCCTGTGCGCCCCCTGCGCTCAACTGCACACCTGCGTGCCAGCCCGCTCTTGCCCATGGCCGCTCCCGTGCAAGCTCATGGTCGTGGCTGGCTGTAGCCGCCGTGTGCCTGTGCATGCTTGCACAACCACGGTGAAGAGAGATGTCACAAAGCTACAGTGCAAAACAGAGAAGGGATGTCATGGTTACTGTAGCGACATGTACTGTAGAAAGCTACTGTTCATAGAAAATAAATCTGAAATTGATTTTATTGCACCATAATTTTGATTGTATGTAATTTTTGTAAATGTATATAGTAGATTGTAATTTGCAAATTAATTCAAGTCATTTTACTTAATCATATGGATGTGAAGAAGGGATCTCAGGGTACTGTAGCTTCCCTGACATCCCTTCGTGATGTTAGAGGATCTCGTTCCACGGTGAAGCCGGCTGGGCTTTGTCCAGTGCCTAGCAAGCCGGCCACGTTCTAATTACTAATTAGATTAGTTAGATTAAAATTGGACTAACCCACTAACATTGATAAGTGGGGCCCATTCTCTAGTAATCCTAATTAGAGTAATTAAACCCCTGTTAAAATAAGTCAATCAATGACTGGTGGACCCAGTCACAACTTTGACCAGCCAACCTGCTAACTGGGCTAGTCCCAGTCAATGACATATGGGCCCTACTAGACCGGCTGACCAGTCAACATTTGACTGTTGACTGCTGAGTCAGCAGTCAACGGGCCCCACCCGTCAGCCTGTAGCACACGCTGTTGGGTACACTTTTGGGTGCACTTAGCATTTAGTCAATTTAGTTTTTCGAATTATTATTAAATCCAGAAAATCATTTAATCTTTGAAAACCCATAGAAAATAAACTGTAACTCGGAAAATAATAACTTATATATGAAAATCGATCAGAAAAATATGATGAATCCAAATACGCCATCCATATACCTGCCACATGCCCCCAACATAGCAAACATGGAACTTTCCCCTTAGGATCGTCTGTCCAATAAATGCCCGGAGCCCAGAAAATATTTCCGGATATTTTGCCGCTCCGTCTTTAACACTGGCCACTGCGTTAGGTCACCCCTAGCATAGCTTACTGTCATGTCGTGCTTTATGTTGCATTTTTGTGCTTGTTATTTATTGTTTCTACCCACCTTCTACGATAGACCCCGAGACCGTTGCCGATGCCCGTGTGATCAACTACGTCAACGACGACCCATCCTTCTCTGCCGAGCTTCCAGTCAAGCAAACCCCCTTTGATCAACCAAACATCGCCCACGCTCTTCTCCCTTATTATTGCGTTAGGTTTGCTACTGTTGTTGATTCGATAACTCCTATTCTATTGCATAGCCTGTCATTGTTGCTACAATTGTTGATAACTTTACCTGCTATCCTAATGCTTAGTATAGAATGCTAGTACTTCATCAGTGGCCCTACATTCTCGTCCGTCTGCCATGCTATACTACTGGGCCGTGATCACTTTGGGAGGTGATCACGGATATATATACCATATACTACTATACTGCTACATCACTTGTGATACTATTCGGATGTGGGGCTGAAGGGACAGGTGGTTCCACCCAGGTAGTGGTGGGCCTGGGTTCCCGACGGCCCCCGAGTGTTACTTTGTGGTGGAGCGACAGGGCGGGTTGTGACCACCTAGGAGACAGGTGGGCCTGGTCCTGGTCAGCGTCAGCGGATACTTCAGATAACACGCTTAATGAGATCTGGATATTTGATCTGAGTCTAGCTACGAGCCTATACGCACTAACCAACTACACGGGAACAGTTATGGGCACTCGACATTGTGGTATCAGCCGAAGCCTTCTTGACGTCAGTGACTGAGCGGCGCGCGCCAGGTTGGACCGCGTAACGTAACTTCCTTTGTAATGGAGGTTGCTAGGTGTGCTCACCGGCCGCCCTCGCAACGTGTAGGTGTGCAATGGGCGATGGGCCCAGACCCCTGCGTGCTTAGGATTTAGACCGGCGTGCTGACCTCTCTGTTGATCCTAGGTAGGGTTGCGACATGTTGATCTTCTAAGGCCGGGCATGACCCAGGAAAGTGTGTCCGACCAGAGGGATCGAGCATGTTGGGTTATGTGGTGCACCCCTGCAGGGAAGTTTATCTATTCGAATAGCCGTGTCCCTCGGTAAAAGGATGAACCGGAGTCGTATTATGACCTTATGACAATTAGAACCGAATACTTAATAAAACACACCCTTTCAAGTGCCAGATACAACCCGGTGATCGCTCTCACACAGGGCGACGAGGAGAGGATCACCAGGTAGGATTATGCTATACGTTGTTACTTGGTGAACTTAATAGCTACTCACTTCTACATGCTTCAAGATGAAGGTTGCCAGAAGCGTAGTCTTCGTAGGACTAGCTATCCCCCCTCTTATTCTGGCATTCTGCAGTTCAGTCCACTGATACTACCCATTTCATTGATATCGTTGCATATGTAGTGTACATCCTTTCTTCGGGTACTTTGGATGAGTACTCATGGTTGCTTTGCTCCCCCTTTTCCTTTCTTCTCGGATGCCGCAACCAGAGGCTGGAGCCCCAGAGCCAGACGCCACCTTCGACGACTCCTACTACACCGAGGGTGCCTACTACTACGTGCAAGCTGCCGACGACCAGGAGTAGTTTAGGAGGATCCCAGGCAGGAGGCATGCGCCTCTTTCGATCTATTTTCCAGTTTGTGCTAGCCATCTTATGGCACCTTGTTTAACTTATGTCTGTACTCAGACATTGTTGCTTCTGCTAACTGTTTATGATCGAGCTTGTGTATTCGAGCCCTCGAGGCCCCTGGCTTGCAATATAAAGCTTGTATTATTTTATTTGTGTCTAGAGTTGAGTTGTGATATCTTCCCGTGAGTCCTTGATCTTGATCGTACACATTTAAGTGCATGATTAGTGTATGGTAAAATCGGGGGCAAAACAAAAACATTACAAATAACAGTAGGAAAACATGATGTAAAATGGACGTACCAAGTGGGATTTACTCCTCCTACGATGGAGAGATATTCTTAGGTCCCTCTCGCTGTGACAACGTCAATCATAGTTTGGCCAGACACAAGTGACTTCATCGCGGGGATGGTGGAACACAATAACAAGAAAGAAGAACAAAACCATCAATAAGGATTTTGGTATAATGAGCATAGTGATGACTTAGGAGGATACCGATGCATCCCGGGTTTTGTGAAGTACCGCGAATCAAAGGGAACATCACATGATAACCAAAGGTTCACTCGAATATCATTTGTGTGCTCATAAGGATCAATATGGATGTCAACGGCCCCGCTATCGGTCATTGAACGAACAATCTTGTTCATGCCTATGAGTTACCGAACCTACGGGGTCACAAGCTTAAGGCAATCATGACCTGTTGAGTTTTAGTAGGACGAAAGTGATGATAATATATTTATGGAATTGTTTTATTAATATTCAGAATAGTTCTGAGAGGATCCGGAAGCGTTTCGGGGTCATCGGAAGGGTTTCGGTGAATATTGGGTAATACCGCCGGTAAGTTATATATAGGTGGGAAATGTTTCCGGATAAGTTAAAAAATATATATATATCAAATGGTTTAGAAGTATTTGGGACATTTTATTTTTATTCCAAAAATCAATGAGCCTAAAAAGGCCAAGAGGTGGAGGGAATCATGGGCCACGAAGCACGAAGGTGAAGGAAATATGCCCTAGAGGCAATAATAACGTTGTTATTTATATTTCCTTATATCATGATAAATGTTTATTATTCATTCTAGAATTGTATTAACCGGAAACTTGATACATGTGGGAATACATAGACAAAACAAAGTGTCCCTAGTATGCCTCTACTAGACTAGCTCGTTAATCAAAGATGGTTAAGTTTCCTAACCATAGACATGTGTTGTCATTTGATGAATGGGATCACATCATTAGGAGAATGATGTGATGGACAAGACCCATCCGTTAGCTTAGCATAATTATCATTAAGTTTTATTGCTATTGCTTTCTTCATGACTTATACATGTTCCTATGACTATGAGATTATGCAACTCCCGAATACCGGAGGAACACCTTGTGTGCTATCAAACGTCCCAACGTAACTGTGCGATTATAAAGATGCTCTACAGGTGTCTCCGAAGGTGTTTGTTGTGTTGGCATAGATCGAGATTAGGATTTGTCACTCCGAGTATCGGAGAGGTATCTCTGGGCCCTCTCGGTAATGCACATCACTATAAGCCTTGCAAGCAATATGACTAATGAGTTAGTTGCGGGATGATGTATTACGGAACGAATAAAGAGACTTGCCAGTAACGAGATTGAACTAGGTATGATGATACCGATGATCGAATCTCGGGCAAGTAACATACCGATGACAAAGTGAATGACTATGTTGTTATGCAGTTTGACCGATAAAGATCTTCGTAGAATATGTCGGAGCCAATATGAGCATCTAGGTTCCGCTATTGGTTATTGACCGGAGATGTGTCTCGGTCATGTCTACATAGTTCTCTAACCCGTAGGGTCCGTACGCTTAAAGTTCGATAACGATTTGTATTATGAGTTATGTGATTTTATGACCGAAGTTTATTTAGAGTCAGGATGAGATCACGGACATGACGAAGTGTCTCTAAATGGTCGAGAGGTAAAGATTCATATATTGGAAAGCTATATTCGGACATCGGAATGGTTCCGAGTGATTCGGGTATTTTTTGGAGTATCGGAGAGTTACGGGAATTCGCCAGGGGAAGTTAATGGGCCTTATTGGGATTTAGTGGAGAGAGGGAAGAAGGACAACTAGGTGGCGCGCGCCTCCCCCCTGCCCAAACCGAATTGGACAAGGGTGGGGGCGCGGCCCCCCTTTTCCTTCTCCCTCTCCCTCCTTTCCTTCTTTCCTACTCCAAAAGGGAAAGGGAATCCTACTAGGACTTGGGAGTCCTAGTAGGACTCCCTACACTTGGCGCGCCCCTAGGAGGGCCGGCCTCTCTCCCTCCCTCCTTTATATACGTGGGCAGGGGGCACCCCAAAGGCACTCCAAGATTTGTCTTAGCCGTCTGCTGTGCCCCTGATGTCTACTACACAACCTTCTTCTTGTAGACGTTGTTGGGCCTCCAAGTGCAGAGGTTTGTAGGACAGTAGCAAATTTCCCTCAAGTGGATAACCTAAGGTTTATCAATCCGTAGGAGGCGTAGGATGAAGATGGTCTCTCTCAAGCAACCCTGCAACCAAATAACAAAGAGTCTCTTGTGTCCCCAACACACCCAATACAATGGTAAATTGTATAGGTGCACTAGTTCGGCGAAGAGATGGTGATACAAGTGGTATATGGATGGTAGATAAAGGTTTTTGTAATCTTAAAATATAAAAACAGCAAGGTAACTAATGATAAAAGTGAGCACAAACGGTATTGCAATGCTAGGAAACAAGGCCTAGGGTTCATACTTGCACTATTGCAAGTTCTCTCAACAATAATAACATAATTGGATCACATAACTATCCCTCAACATGCAACAAAGAGTCACTCCAAAGTCACTAATAGCGGAGAACAAACGAAGACATTATGGTAGAGTATGAAACCACCTCAAAGTTATTCTTTCTGATCGATCTATTCAAGAGTCTGTAGTAAAATAACATGAAGTTATTCTTTCCGTTCAATCTATCGTAGAGTTCGTACTAGACTAACACCTTAAGACACAAATCAACCAAAACCCTAATGTCACCTAGATACTCCAATGTCACCTCAAGTATCCGTGGGTATGATTATACGATATGCATCACACAATCTCAATTCATCTATTCAACCAACACAAAGAACTTCAAAGAGTGCCCCAAAGTTTCTACCGGAGAGTCAAGACGAAAACGTGTGCCAACCCCTATGCATAGATTCCCAAGGTCACGGAACCCGCAAGTTGATCACCAAAACATACATCAAGTGGATCAATAGAATACCCCATTGTCACCACGGGTATCCCACGCAAGACATACATCAAGTGTTCTCAAATCCTTAAAGACTCAATCTGATAAGATAACTTCAAAGGGAAAACTCAATCCATTACAAGAGAGTAGAGGGGGAGAAACATCATAAGATCCAACTATAATAGAAAAGCTCGCGATACATCAAGATCGTATCACCTCAAGAACACGAGAGAGAGAGAGAGAGAGAGAGAGATCAAACACATAGCTACTGGTACATACCCTCAGCCCCGAGGGTGAACTACTCCCTCCTCGTCATGGAGAGCGCCGGGATGATGAAGATGGCCACCAGAGATGGATTGCCCCTCCGGCAGGGTGCCGAAACGGGTCTCGATTGGTTTTTGGTGTCTACGGAGGCTTCTGGCGACGGGACTCCCGATCTATTGTGCTCCTAGAAGTTTTTAGGGTGTATGGGTATATATGGGAGGAAGAAGTACATCGATGGACCTCCGGGCTGTCCACGAGGCAGGGGGCGCTCCCAGGGGGGTGGGCGCGCCCCCCACCCTCGTGAGCAGCCCGAGACTCTCCTGGTCCATCTCCGATACTCCGTGGGCTACTTCTGGTCCAAAAATAATTTTCGTGAAGTTTAAGGTCAATTGGACTCCGTTTGATTTTCCTTTTCTGCGATACTCTAAAAGAAGGAAAAAACAGAAACTGGCACTGGGCTCTGGGCTATGGTATAATAGGTTAGTCCCAAAAATAATATAAAAGTTCATAATAAAGCCCATAAACATCCAAAATAGATAATATATATAATAGCATGGAACAATAAAAAATTATAGATATGTTGGAGACGTATCACCCCCCCTCCACAGTTACACACCTCAGTCATATCGTCGTAGTGCTTAGGCGAAGTCCTGCATCGGTAACTTCATCATCACCGTCACCACGCCATCGTGCTGATGGAACTCTGCCTCATCCTCAACTGGATCAAGAGCTCGAGGGACGTCATCATGCTGAACGTGTGCTGAACACGGAGGTGTCGTACATTCGGTACTTGGATTGGTTGGATCGTGAGGACATTCAACTACATCAACCGCGTTACTAAACGCTTCCGCTTTCGGTCTACGAGAGTCCGTGGACACACTCTCCCGTTTTGTTGCTATGCATCTCCTAGATAGATCTTGCATGATTGTAGGAATACTTTTGAAATACTGTGTTCCGCAACAGTGGCATCCGAGCCAGGTCTATGCGTAGATGTTATATGCATGAGTAGAACACAAAGAGTTATGGGCGATAATAGTCATACTGCTTACCATCAACGTCTTACTTTGATTCGACGGTATTGTTGGATGAAGCGGCCCGGACTGACATTACATGACCGCGTTCATGAGACTGGTTCTACTAACGTGCTTCGCACACATGTGGCTAGCGGGTGTCAGTTTCTCCAACTTTAGTTGAATCGAGTTTGACTATGGCCGGTCCTTGTTGAAGGTTAAAATAGCACACTTGTCAAAAAATCGTTGTGGTTTTGATGCGTAGGTAAGAACGGTTCTTGCTAGAAGCCCGTAGCAGCCACGTAAAACTTGCAACAACAAAGTAGAGGACGTCTAACTTGTTTTTGCGGGGCATGTTGTGATGTGATATGGTCAAGACATGATGACATATAATTTGTTGTCTGAGATGATCATGTTTTGTAACTGTTATCGGCAACTAGTAGGAGCCTTATGGTTGTCGCTTTATTGTATGAAATGCAATCACCATGTAATTGCTTTACTTTATCACTAAGCGGTAGCGATAGTCATAGAAGCAATAGTTGGCGAGACAACAACAATGCTATGATGGAGATCAAGGTGTCAAGCCGGTGACGATGGACATCCTGACGGTGCTTTGGAGATTGAGATCAAAGGCACAAGATGATGATGGCCATATCATGTCACATATTTTGATTGCATGTGATGTTTATCCTTTATGCATCTTATTTTGCTTAGTACGACAGTAGCATTATAAGATGATCCCTCACTAAATTTCAAGGTATAAGTGTTCTCCCTGAGTATGCACCATTGCTACAGTTCGTCATGCTGAGACACCGCGTGATGATCGAGTGTTATAAGCTCTACGTTCACATACAACGGGTGCAACCCAGTTTTGCACATGCAGAATACTCGGGTTAAACTTGATGAGCCTAGCATATGCAGATACGGCCTCGGAACACTGAGATAGAAAGATCGAACGTGAATCATATAGTA
The DNA here is from genome assembly GCF_018294505.1 of Triticum aestivum. NCBI lineage: Eukaryota > Viridiplantae > Streptophyta > Magnoliopsida > Poales > Poaceae > Triticum > Triticum aestivum. Next base: position 136,275,003 of record NC_057800.1, on the reverse strand, counting down.
GATATGATCAACATAGAGATGTTCACCATTGAAAACTACTCCATCTCACGTCATGATCGGACATGGTTTAGTTGATATGGATCACGTGATCATTTAGATGACTAGAGGGATGTTTATCTAAGTGGGAGTTCTTAAGCAATATGATTAATTGAACTTTAATTTATCGTGAACTTAGTCCCACTACTGCAGGATGCTGCTAACGTAACACAACGATCAGAGACCCTTTGACGAAACTGTGTGCAAAAAAGGTGATGTAAAAAAACCGTCAAAAAAGGTGCAAAATGATTGCGATGGCGGAGCCATCAAACACGGTTCAGATTTTAGTTGCGTGTGCGATTTAGGGCACACGGTTAACCCGTTTGAAATGTTTGCGATGAGGCAGAACAACATAAACGGGCAGCCATATCAATGTGTGTGCGATATACGGCACACTGTTCGCTCCGACGAACCGTTTGCTATCAGGGAGTGCAACATAAACGGTTAGAAAGATCAAGGTGTGTGTGATATAGGGCATACGGTTCACTCGGATGAACTGTTTTCGATTAGCGAACGCAACATAAATGGTTCAACTTAACAAGATGTGTGTGATACGTGGCAAACAGCCGACTTGAATGAATTGTTTGCGATGAGAAATTACAACACAGACGGTTAAGACAGTTAGTTATGTGTGATTCTATGTGTACAAAAAACTTTGAAAAATGCAAACTAGTTGCTTGCGGTGGCTAGGAGTATCGCACACGATGTGTCTGCGAGTAATCATGTGCGATGATTAGTAAGTTACACATACGTTTCCTTATGTTAACACTTGTGTGAAAAACAACACGTGGCACAGGATACGGCATTCGGGTTGTGTGTGTGCTCCACTTAGTCTTCCCGCGCTCCAGCGAATGCTTCCCGCACTCCAGCGAATGCTTCCGTGCTATGATACGTCTCCAACGTATCTATAATTTTTGATTGTTCCATGCTATTATATTATCTGTTTTGGATGTTTAATGGTCTTTAATATGCTCTTTTATATTATTTTTGGGACTAACCTATTAACCGGAGGCCTAGTGCCAGTTTCTTTTTTTTGCCTATTTTAGAGTTCTGCCGAAAAGTAATACCAAACGGAGTCCAAACGGAATGAAACCTTCGCGATGATCTTTCTTGGACCAAAAGCAAACTAGAAGACTTGGAGTTGTAGTCTGGAACGCCACGAGGCATCCACAAGGTAGGAGGGCGCGCCCCCCACCCTCGTGGGCCCCTCATAGCTCCACCGACGTACTTCTTTCGCCTATATATACTCTTATACCCTAGGAACATCAGGGAGAGCCATGAAACCACTTTTCCACCGTCGCAACCTTCTGTACCCGTGATATCCCATCTTGGGGCCTTTTCTGGTGATCTGCCGGAGGGGGATTCGATCATGGAGGGCTTCTACATCAACACCATTGCCTCTCCGATGAAGCCTGAGTAGTTTACCACAGACCTTCGGGTCCATAGTTATTAGCTATATGGATTCTTCTCTCTCTTTTATTGTCAATACAAAGTTCTCCTTGATATTCTTGAAGATCTATTTGATGTAATACTCTTTTGCGATGTGTTTGCCGAGATCTGGTGAATTGTGGATTTATGAACAAGTTTATCTATGAATATTATCTGGTTCTTCTCTGAATTCTTATATGCATGATTTGATATTTTTGCAAGTCTCTTCGAATTATCGGTTTAGTTTGGCCTACTAGATTGATCTTTCTTGCAATGGGAGAAGTGCTTAGCTTTGGGTTCAATCTTGCGGTGTCCTTTCCCAGTGACAGTAGGGGCAGCAAAGCACGTATTGTATGGTTGCCATCGAGGATAAAAAGATGGGGTTTATATCATATTGCTTGAGTTTATCCCTCTACATCATGTCATCTTGCTTAATGTGTTACTCTTTCTTATGAACTTAATACTCTAGATGCATGCTGGATAGCGGTCGATGTGTGGAGTAATACTAGTAGATGCAGAATCGTTTCGGTCTACTTGACACGGACATGATGCCTATATTCATGATCATTGTCTTATATATCTTCATAACTATGCGCTTTTCTATCAATTGCTCGGCAGTAATTTGTTCACCCACCATAATACATACTATCTTGAGAGAAGCCTCTAGTGAAACCTATGGCCCCCGGGTCTCTTTCCTATTATATTGCATCTCTTTTATTTACATCGCATCTTGTTTACTATTTTGCAATCTTTACTTTCCAATCTATACAACAAAAATACCAAAAATATTTACTTCACTATCTCTATTAGATCTCACTTTTCCGAGTGACCGTGAAGGGATTGACAACCCCTTTATCGCGATGGTTGCAAGGTTCTTGATTGTTTGTGTAGGTACTAGGTGACTTGTGTGGTGTCTCCTACTGGATTGATACCTTGGTTCTCAAAACTGAGGGAAATACTTACGCTACTTTGCTGCATCACCCTTTCCTCTTCAAGAGGTAGCACGCTCCACATGGGTGAATTGTAAAATCCACGCCTATTTCCTCACTGGTTTCCCACCACTAGCTAACGGCCTGCTACATATAACCCAGGCGGTACCGCACCACCGCGACAGTCTGCGAAGATCTAGTCCTCACCCATCTACCATTAGTTATTCCAAGCATGCCAGGCAACAACCTCCCAAAAAACTCTATTGGTAACTGGGAAGACTTGGAGGATGCCTTCAGAGACAACTTCCAAGGTACCTATGTTCGGCCTCCAGACGTCGATGACCTTAGTCACATAGTCCAGCAACCCAGAGAATCGGCCCGGAAGCTCTGGACCAGGTTCTTAATTAACAAGAACCAAATTGTGGATTGTCAGGACGCCGAAGCCCTCGCGGCCTTTAAACATAGCGTCCGAGATGAGTGGCTCACCCGACACCTCGGCCAAGAAAAGCCGAAGTCCATGGTAGCCCTTACCGCACTTATGACCCGCTTTTGCGCGGGAGAAGATAGCTAGCTAGCTCGTAGAAGCAATAGCACCAGTGACCCTGGCACCTCCGAAGCCAGGCACAGCAATGGCAAGCCACGACGCAACAAGCACAAGAGTCGAAGCAATAAAGAAGGTACCGAAGACACGGCGGTCAACGCCAGATTTAGTGGCTCTAAATACAGTCAACGGAAGAAGCCATTCAAAGGAAATAGAGATGGTCCATCTAGTTTGGATAGAATACTCGACCGGTCTTGCTAGATTGATGGCACCCCCGATAAGTCTGCCAATCATACCAACAGAAACTGTTGGGTCGTTAAACAGGCCGGCAAGCTCAACGCCAAACACAAGGAGAAAGGGCGGCCCGGCGAGGACGACGATGAAGAGCCTCTCCCACCGAACACAGGGGGACAGAAGAAATTCCCCCCGGGGTCAAAACGGTGAACATGATCTATGTTACTCATGTCCCTAAGCGGGAGCGCAAGCGCGCGTTAAGGGACGTCTACGCCATCGAGCCAGTCGCCCCAAAATTTAACCCGTGGTCAGCCTGTCCGATCACCTTTGATCGCAGAGACCATCCGACCAGTATCCGTCATGGAGGTTCGGCTGCATTGGTCCTCGATCCAATTATTGACGGATTCCACCTCACGCAAGTCCTCATGGATGGCAGAAGCAGTCTCAATCTGCTTTATCAAGATACCGTATGTAAAATTGGCATTGATCCATCAAGAATCAAGCCCACTAAAACCACCTTTAAAGGGGTAATACCCGGCGTAGAGGCCTGTTGCATAGGATCCATAACACTGGAAGTCGTCTTCGGCTCACCAGATAACTTCCGGAGTGAAGACCTGATCTTTGACATCGTCCCGTTCCGCAGTGGCTATTATGCACTACTCGGACGAACCGCTTTCGCCCGTTTCAATGCAGTCCCTCACTATGCTTACCTAAATCTCAAGATGCTTGGACCACGTGGCGTTATAATAGTCAATGGAAACATGGAGTGCTCCCTCCGTACAGAGGAGCATACCGCGGCCCTCACGGCCGAGGTGCAGGGGGGCCTCGCTAAGCTGAATACTACACTGGTAGTCAAGCCCCCGGACACTGTTAAACGAGTCCGGTCTACCCTGCAGAATGACAGTCCGGCTCATCCAGAGCTAGATTAGAAATTCGGCCTCCGTCAATCCCCCAGCTTGACAGCGGCATATGTACCGCGCGTACATAACTACGCGTTAAAAATACCATGGGCGAGGACGGAGGCATGCTAAACATAAGGTCCACGGTACGGCTCGACCCTATCCCGACCTCCATATTGTTCCACCTTTTTTCTTCTTGTTTTTATTTTTCAGGTTCTTTACAACCCATATCATTTTCTGGTGGCAACAAGGGCCCCCTTCCAGGACCCTTATGCACACTCGATTGTTGATCCTCTCAAAGGATCATAGATTAAGGCGAAAGCGGCACAGACGTGCGACAGAGTGTCCAAAGGATCTTCATGATCATCTCTTCAATTTCAGGACCTGTATACAGCTTTCCCTTACCCTCGGCATGTAAAATAGTCGTGATGCTTATCGCATCTTCTGTAAAAATACGTTTCGGCGTACCAATCAAACTATAATGGAAACAGTTTCGCCCAACCCTGTTCGGTATTGGCTTCTTTTTTTAATCTGTTTTTCCACTTCACGTCCAAATTGGAATATACACCTTGGTACGACTTAAATCGCCAGGGGATCTATTCAAGCCATATGTATATCTTCAACAAATAGAAAGTCTGAACACTCTCAGAGTACACTTCGGCGTCCCGAATACTGCATTATATGCATTGGCTCCAAATCACGTCTTTGGTCAATAGTTTGGTTGCCCAGCTCCTATGCTTGCTACCTTACGTTCCGTTCTCGGCTAAGGTAGTAAAGGGAGAACTAATGCGATTGTGTTTCCAGCTGGCCCGGTCAAGCACCTCAGTAGAGAAAGCCGAAAACTAACTTTCGTGATGCAGCGAGAGCTAGTCAGCAATTCGGCGACTTATTAAATCTCTAGCGATTTCTTCCTTATGACACTAAGGGTTGGCTTCTCTCGGTCACACGTCTAAGGCATCTAAGTTCGATAGCCGCACACGCACGAGGGGCTATCTTACAACCCCACTGTCAAACTCCTATGGCTAAGTGAGAGTGGTAAAGCCACATAGTCCGATTGCCTTGTTCGCCGCACTGACACCTCCTTTACGGACCAAGACGTTGGGTTAACGTGTGGTCATGTGCTATTTCGAACACCCCCATAGTACCTACCGGGGGGGCTAAAGCGGACGACTGGCAAACTCTTAGGGATATAAACGGCCGCATAGGAGGAACAACGCTTTTAATGACAAACAACATAAATATATTACAAAGCTTTGGTTTGTACAACCATCTGAGCAAATCGGACACATCTACTCAAACAAGATGTTCTTTGAGCACTGGCCCTCTATCAAGCGGGTACCTTCTAGGACTTCTTCAAAATAGCGCTCCGGCGTACGGTGGACCTTGTCTCCGGGTGGACCTTCAATGGCCATGCTGGCGGCCTTCATCTTGGCCCAGTGCATCTTGAAAAGGGCAAAAGCTAGCCGCACACCTTCTATACATGACGACCACTTGACCACGTCAATACAGGGCAGTGCGTCAACAAGTCACTGCACTAGGCAAAAATAGCTGCTCGGAACAGGTTTGGTTGGCCACAGCCAGACTATGATGTCCCTCATGGCCGATCCGGACATCCTATGCAGCTCGGACCACCCCGACATCTGGTCATCTAGCATCGTTGGGTGCTCTCGCGCCTCGAACTGTGACCAGAATAGCCCCTCCGTCGTGTGTCCCTCCTGAGCCCGGAAGAACTGCATGGCATCGGTGGTACTCTTTGAAAGATCCACAAAGACATCTGGAGCATTCCATAGCCACGTGATTAAAACATACTTCCAATTACCGAATATACTCTGTAAAAAGAAAAGGCTTACCAGCCACTCTTTGCTCGACTTACTGGATCTCCTCGCGATCCACTCGGGATTCGGCTCGCGCTTCCTCGGCTTCTTTAAGGGCCTGGGCAAGATCGGTCTCCTGGGCTTTGCTCCTCTCCTCTAGGGACTCACACTTGTTGGCGGCGTCCTTGAGCGCCCGCTCCAATGCGGTCACCCGCTCCTCATATTGGCAGCGGACAGCCTGCTCGGACTACAAATCCTCGGCTGCTTTATCAGCGGCCACCTTGTTCACCCTTGCCTCCTCCTTGGCCTGGGTAAGTTCGCCCTGAAGGGCTTCAACCGCAGTCGTGCTGCCTGCAATCATACACAATACAGGAATGAACAAAGTGTTCTAAAAACATACCTTGCGCCTCATCCAATCTCTTATTGATGCGGACTAGATCCTCATTGGCCAGCCCCATCTTACGTTTAAGTTTGGATACTTTGGCGGCCTGAGCGGTCGCCGTTAACAGTGAATCCTACATTTCAACGTATACAAGTATATTATCTCATGCGAAGATTATTGATCCTCTGTCCCCCTTTTTTTAGCAAAAGGGACGATCAGAGTCTCAGGGGCTAATAACTATACACATGCATCTTTTCATATGAAAAGCGGTCAGGAATATTACATTGCATACCTCGAAGCCTGTTAGCAGGCTAGTGAAGGCCTTGTTTAGTCTACTCTCGGCGGACTGAACCTTTTCAACCACCACACCCATTAGGGTGCGGTGCTCCCACATTGTAGTGCCTCCATCAGGGTGTCCGGCACCTCCAAACTAGTGGAGGTTGCCGTAGGAGTTGACACCCCCTCGCTTGAAGGGGGTCACTTATTCGGTTCTGGAACCGTTTGGGTTTCTAGAATGGGGTTCGGCCGGGGGCCGAAATGATCAAGGCCCTCGTCCTCGGTCTTCATGGGGATTGTGCCCCCCATGTTCTCGGTAGCCAGGGCATTACCCTCTGGCACCGTTTTGGCAGTCTCCCGTACTACTCCGTGGCCCGGAGAGGCTCTGTGGGACAACACTTCGGTGTCGTCCGTGGCGGTTGGTGGGGAGGCTCGCGGAGGCGAGTCGCTCTCCATCATCCCCGAATCTAAAGAATTCCCCTCTGATGATTGTTGGGGGAAATCGCGGGCCGGACTGCACCATACAATGTGTTAGGACCGTAATCATAAAGACCAAACTTATGTAAGGCATCCTTGGATACTTATGATTCGGCGAGGGGCTTCAGCCTGGGGCTCCACTCGGGGATGGTTTCGGCGTCCGAATCTGAGCTATCTGGGAGGGATAATTTTCCCCTTTTTGACGCCCCCGCCTCGGGGTCTTCGGAGGCCGCCCTCTTCTTCTTCCTCCCCTTCAGGGAAGGATTGCTTTCTGCCTCCTCCTCCTCTTCATCTTCATCTTCCTCGGAGGAGTGAGTATTGGTCTCTCCGGACACCGCGTCCGAAGTGCCATTGCGGCGGGGGCCATCTTTGGCTCCCTTGTTCTTCTTCTAGACCTTTTTCCTCCGGCGCTTCATAGGGCGCCGGGACCAACATCTTCATTAGAAGAGGATCTGTTGGGTTTTCGGGCAAAGGAGCTAGACATCTGATCTGTTCCGCCTTCTTCGTCCAGCTCTGTTTTACAGGATGAAATTCTCAGTACACCCCCTCTTTCGGTTAATGAACTACGTTATGTTCGGAAAGGTAGCACTTACTAGGGAGGCTGGATGATTGCAGTCGAGGCCGATGTCCTCGGACGTCTCTGGCCATGACTTTTGGCTCTTGAAAAGAAGCTTCCAAATTGCTTCATGAGTCGTGCTAAAGAATCGCTTCAGGATCTGTGGCCCTTCCAGATTGAACTCCACATGCGGAGAGGCCGACGTTGGCAGGGAAGGGACCGGCGGATAAGCATCACCTGTATCACATCCGTGAGGCTGGTATTCTTATTTATGATATTTTTGATGCGCTTCTTCAGCATCAGCACATTGTCGGATGATCCCCAATCCAGACGCTTGTTGGTCCATGATGCAAGCCGCAGCAGGGGTTCGGATCTAAACGCAGTGGTGGCTGCCCACTTGGTGTCGTGGGGCTCGGTGATATAAAATCACTCCTGCTGCCATATCTTGACGGTGTCCACAAAGGCCCCTTTGGGCCAGATAACTTTGGGAAGCTTGCTCGCCATGGCACCGCCACAATCTACATGTTGACCGTCGACCACCTTCGGCTTCACATCGAAAATCTTGAGCCATGGGCCAAAGTGTGGAGGGATGCGAAGGAATGCCTCACACACAACGATAAACACCGAGATGTGGAGGAAGGATTTCGGGGCCAGATCATGAAAATCTAGCCCGTAATAGAACATGAGACCTCGAACAAAGGGGTGTAGGGAAAACCCTAGTCTGCGGAGAAACTGAGGAAGGAATACAACCCTCTCACCAGGCTCTGGAGTGGGGATAACCTGCTCTTTGGCAGGGAGTCTGTGTTTGATCTCCGTTGTCAAATACCTCGCCTCCCGAAGCTCCTTGATGTCCTTCTTTGTCACGGAGGAGGCCATCCACTTGCCTTGCGAGCCGGATCCGGACATGGCTGAAGTGGTTGGAGGCGAGGGGAAAGTTTGGAACTTGAGTGTTGGAGCTCAGGGACGGAAGGGCCAAGGAAGGAAGAAGGTGTGGGGTAAAGAGATGGGTCCTCATCTTCTTATAAAGGCAGTGAATATCGAGCGTCCCCCCACAAGCCTTCAAACTCTCCTATTCCCAAGGGGTCATGCAAATGGCACAATTGGATTACCCAAGCCCGTATTGATGAGAATCCCACAATAAGGGGACACGATCTCTGCTTTGACAAGACGTGTCAATGAGGACCGCACCACAAAAGACGAAGTGGGAGGTTGAAAAATGGTTCGAAATAATAATAAGGCCAGAACATAACGTCCCGCCGGAAAAACTGTTAGTAGACAAGACTTGTTTCGTTTAAGTATTTTGCCCTTGTGGTTCAGGGTTGTGACTATTGTACAAAGCCGGATATAGTTGTTTTGGTCAACTACTTTGAAGTGTTCGGAGGAGGAACCCGCCTTGCAATGCCGAAGACAATCTGCGCGCCGGACACATCATCATTGAAGCCTGGTTCAGGGGCTACTGAGGGAGTCCTGGATTAGGGGGTCCCCGGGTGTCCTAGCTATGTGATGTGGGCCGGACTGGTGGGCCATGAAGATACAAGATAGAAGGCTTTCCCCAGTGTCTGTATGGGACTCTCCTTTGCATGGATGGCAAGCTTGGCGTGCGTATATGAAGATTCCTTTTTCTGTAAACCGACTTTGTTCAACCCTAGGCCCATCCAGTGTCTATATAAACCAGAGTGTTTAGTCTGTAGAGGCAATCACAATCATATAGGCTAGACATCTAGGGTTTAGCCATTACGATCTCGAGGTAGATCAACTCTTGTAACCCCTATACTCATCAAAGTCAATCAAGCAGGGAGTAGGGTATTACCTCCATTAAGAGGGCCCGAACCTGGGTAAACATCGTGTCCCCTACCTCCTGTTACCTTCGATCCTCAGACGCATAGTTCGGGACACCCTACCCGAGATCGGCCGGATTTGACACCGACAATGCCTACCTGTGTGTGACGCCCCGAGGCTGATGTGCCAGGTGTCTCCCAGTTATTCGTTGTTGTTGCCTTGTCATTCGTTTGCATGTTGCATCTTGCCATGTCATCATGTGCATTGCATCATCACGTTTTCAAAACTTGCATTCGTCCGGGTTCCCCTAGTTCCGTCCATTGTCTGTTCTGAGCCCAGACACACTTACACGCGCCCGCGGCACCTCCGATATATTATTTTATAAGTGGCCGGAAATGTTCTCAGAATGGGTTGAAAGCTGGCGTGCGGTCTTATTTTAGTGTAGGTAGACCGCCTATCAAATTTCATCGCGTTCGGAGTCTGTTTGATGCCCCAACGTATAACTATAGCGGCACCGCTGCCGGTCTAACATCGGACGTTTTCGGTCTCCGAAAACTGCTGCCGGGCCATCTCTCTCTCTCTCTTCTCTCCTCTCAGCCTCGCCACAGCCCACCTAGTCCATCCACCTACCCCTCTTCGCGTCCGGAGTTGTCCGATGCGATCGCACGGTCCGAAAACCCATCTTTGCAAAGTACACTGACCCCTCACGTGCGGGTCCGAAACTTCCTCGGACCCGACCCGGGCAGTCGTCACCGTTGTGTTTGGATCATCCCCAAACATCTACAAAACATCACCGTTTTCTTTTTTGGACTCCCTAGCTATTTTTATTCGCGATCGTCCGATTGCGATAGGAGGGACGAGTTAACCCCTACCCAATTCCTACGTGCTATTTATAGCAGATGAAACCCTACCTAAACTAGTCCAACCCTAAAACCTAGGGAGCCTGTCCAGTCGCACCGCCGCCGCATCTTCCTTGGGATCCCCGTCGCCCCAATCCAGTGCCTCCTCTGTTTTTCCTTGATCCAATCCCCTCCGCCTCCTCCTTCTGGCCTCGGTCTTGCCCGAGCACCCTGCTGCCTCGTTGCTACTCCCACCGTCGACCCTGAGCCACTTCCCTCACCGGCGACCGAAGCCACCACCAGGCCGACCCCGTGCTCTCTCCCTTATTCCTCCTCCCTCCATTTTTCCCTCACGTGGCTTCCTCTGCCTCTCATCCATCCTCTCTCTTCTCTATACAGGTGCTCCCCACGCCATGGAAGCCACCGCAGGCCTCCACCTCGACCACCGCCGCGATGGACCAAAGCCGCCGTCGAGCACCATGGCTTCCACTTCAAGCTTCTGCGCCGCCCGGAGCTCCTCGAGACTGGCCAGATCCGTGCGCTACCTCGACTCCAGCCCGTCGGAGTCGCTTCGCCGCGGCCTCCCCTGCCTCCATGGACGCGTCCAGCACCACAACAGCAGCACTGCCTTGTTCCTTCTCCCCTGCAAGCCTGGGCGCCTCAAGCTAGGGCTTTCCTTCCGCCCTTGCAACCTCGGCCTCGCCTTCGCGCCTCAACCGGCCTCGTCATCGCCGGGAACCCCAGGCTAGCCGCCGCCGCGCTAAGTCACCTGCTCCACGCCGGGCTCGGCTTCCTCGTCATCTTCAGCAAAACCAGAACGCCGAGGCCCTCCTCTTCTTCTGATCCGGTGCCGTCCTAGGAAGCTTGCCGTCAGATCCGGCGATCGCCTCCCGTTCCCGTCGCTCCGTCGTGCGCCAAGTCCCTTGCCGCCGTCGTGCCCTGCTTTTGCTCCTCCAGCTCGTCTCTGTTCGCGAGGAAAACGAGCGAGATGACCGCTCGCGTTGACCGTGTCTTCCTCTTCGCTAGGCCCAGCGCGCACGTGTGAGGCTAGCGCCTCCCCAGGGCCCAGCGCGCCCCTATCCTCTTCGTTGTGGGCCTCAGCCCAGGGTGAGGTCCCCACAGCCTCCTCTCTGTTCGGACCAGATCCAGTCTCAGCCCAGTAGTGTTTTTTCAGTCTATGCGATTTAAGCTTTTTCCCAGGTTTTGTTGTTTTACAGAAAACCCCTTGTAGATCATGCATATAATAACTTAATAACCGTGCATCACATTAAAATGATTTATATACGAAAGTTGCTTAGAATCTTGTCTAGTTTCACAATATCCAACTTTCATCCATGTTTAAAATGTTGTTTGCATATATTTTGTCATATTGCCATGTTAAAATGATTTAATTCATAACTATTTAACCGTAGCTCCAAATTTAATAATCTTTATATGTAAATGGGGTAGAAAAATGCATAGTTTAACATGGTGGCATCTCTTTGCATGTTTAACAACTCTAAAATATGGTTTAGGGTAGAACAGTACCAAATCTAGTATATGCTCATGAGGTTTTCTCCGGACTTGTTGCTTGTTGTTCCGGCCTCATTTAAACTTGCCTAGATAGGTAGTTTTCATATGCCTCACCCCTTGCCATGGATAATAACATTTAATTTTATTGAGTACATAAATGGGAGAGAACTAAATAATTGATGTGGTGTTCCGTCAGTATGCAACTCGTTGCATATTGAGCTCCACTTAACTTGTAGTTTTGCTTGTGCACTTTGCCATGCCATGCGTCATTAAACCGAACATGCATCATACTTGGTTGTGCATCATGCCATGTTTATGTGATGGTTGTTTACTATGTTGGTTGCTCCTTTCCAGTGTTGCTTCTTCGTGTTAGCTCCGGTAACGTCGTGTTTGTGAGGATTCGTTCGACTTCGTCCGTTTGTTTTCTTCATGGACACGTTCTTCTTCCTTGCGGGATCTCAGGCAAGATGACCACACCCTTGAAATCACTTCTATCTTTGCTTGCTAGTTGCTCGCTCTTTTGCTATGCCGTGATACCTACCACTTGCTATATCATGCCTCCCATATTGCCATGTCAAGCCTCTAACCCACCTTTCCTAGCAAATCGTTGTTTGGCTATGTTACCGCTTTGCTCAGCCCCTCTTATAGCGTTGCTAGTTGCAGGTGAAGATGGATTTTGTTCAATGTTGGAACATGTATATTGTTGGGATATCACTATTATATATTGTTTACTTTAATGCACCTATATACTTGGTAAAGGGTGGAAGGCTCGGCCTTATGCCTGGTGTTTTGTTCCACTCTTGCCGCCCTAGTTTCTGTTATACCGGTGTTATGTTCCTTGATTTTACGTTCCTCACGCGGTTGGGTGTTATGGGAACCCCTTGACAGTTCGCCTTGAATAAAACTCCTCCAGCAAGGCCCAACCTTGGTTTTACATTTGCACTAACAACCTATATTTTTCCCTTGGGAGTAATTAACCCGAGGGTCATCTTATTTTAACCCCCCCGGGCCAGTGCTTGTCTAAGTGTTGGTCCGAACTAGAGTCCTTTGCAGCGCCACCTCGGGGAAACTTGAGGGCTGGTTTTAGTTGTACAGAGCGCTCATCCGGTGTTGCCCTGAGAACGAGATATGTGCAGCTCCTATCAGGATGTCGGCGCATCGGGCAGTCTTGCTGGTCTTGTTTTACCATTGTCGAAATGTCTTGTAACCGGGATTCCGAGTCTGATCGGGTCTTCCTGGGGGAAGGAATATCCTTCGTTGATCGTGAGAGCTTGTGATGGGCTAAGTTGGGACACCCCTGCAGGGTTTTGAACTTTTGAAAGCCGTGCTCGTGGTTATGGGCAGATGGGAATTTGTTAATATCCGTTTGTAGAAAACTTGACACCTAACTTAATGAAAATGCATCAACCGCGTGTGTAGCCGTGATGGTCTCTTTTCGGCGGAGTCCGGGAAGAGAACACGGTATCGTGTTATGCTTGATCGTAAGTAGTTTTAGGATCACTTCTTGATCATGATAGCTTATCGACCGTGCTTTGCTTCTCTTCTCGCTCTCATTTGCGTAAGTTAGCCACCATTATGCTAGTGCTTGCTGCAGCTCCACCTCACTACCTTTCCTACCCATAAGCTTAAATAGTCTTGATCTCGCGGGTGTGAGATTGTTGAGTCCTCGTGACTCACATATTACTTCCAAAACCAGTTGTAGGTGTCGTTGATACCAGTGCAGATGACGCAGCTGAGCTCAAGTGGGAGATCGATGAAGATCATGTTCGTTGTGTTGTTTTCGTTTTCCAGTTGATCAGTAGTGGAGCCCAGTCGGGGCGATTGGGATCTAGTATTAGGGGTTGTCCTTCTTTATTTGGTTCCGTAGTCAGACCTTGATTGTATTCTGGATGATGTAATGCTATATTTATGTATTGTTTGAAGTGGCGATTGTAAGCCAACTCTTTATCCCTTTCTTATTTCGGTACATGGGATGTGTAAAGATTACCCCTCTCGCGACATACCTACTATGCGGTTATGCCTCTAAGTCGTGCTCCAACACGTGGGAGATATAGCCGCATCATGGGTGTTACAAGTTGGTAATCAGAGCCATCCCCGACTTAGGAGCCCCCTGCTTGATCGAATCGCTCGCGTTGTTGAGTCTAGAAAAATGTTTTGAGTATTTTAGGATTATATATATCGGAGAGTAGGATTCTTTTTACTCCTCAGTCCCTTCGTCGCTCTGGTAAGGCATCCTGACGTAGAGTTTTGACCCTTCTCTTCTCAAATTTCACGAAATTTTTTTAGGATCACGCGGGTATCTTGGAATCATTCTGATGGTTTTGTTACGAGAACATTGTTCTTGGTGCCTCCTGACATTTAGGGGTTGTGGTAGTGTCCCGGGGAGTTGAGCTCCGAGGTGTTGTCGTCACAATTTTATCGTTACAGTTCTAGAATACGTGATTTCGCCGACATCGAAAATCTCCTTTATGCAGTTGTTGGTGAGATAACCTCGATGCCACCCAGTACTGGGGCGGGAGTTCGGGAGTATTGCCATAATTCGTATAACATATTCTTTTCGAAGGTTGAGGTAAATGATTTCCGAAGGTTTCTTGGTTATGTGTTGAAGGATGGATACAGCTGGATGTAGGATTTTTTAGTTTTGGGTGAGATATTATGCTTCCCCTGTATCCCCAACACCTGATTGCATAACCCGAAAGTTTCGGGATTTTATAAGTGGGAATTCAAGTAGCTCCTAGAATATCTTTCCAACAGACACATGATACGATATGGGTTCTATCATATGTTTGTTTCCGGCTTATTCTTCAAGCCAATCTTTGTTTTGTTTTCGTTTGTGGTATTCGAGTTGCTTCAAAGTCAAGTGTTGATTCCATACCTTTTATAAATGGTGTTCTCATACTTCTATGTGAATACTAATCCTTCTTGATCATCGAGATTATCATGTTAATTCTTTTTCAACCGGCGTGTTTCTCTTCAAGTGGATCCGATCATTTTCGACATCCGCAAGATCTATTCTAAGTTCGCTCAACGTTGTTTGTTTCATCCGTCCAAAGTTGTCCTTGTTTTTCCCGCCCTCCCACCATTTTTCTCCAAGGACTCAGATGTCTTAATCAAGTATCATATTATTCATGTGAAGTCTCTTCATTCTTTTCAATCAATGTTCTTATCTGGTGATTCTCAGGAAGATACTAACGAAGCTTCAAGTTCATCATTCTTCGTTCTATTTTCTTCTCCGGTGGATCCAATTCAAACTTCTGGTGTTGATCATATCCCTTTTCCTCGTTTCAAACGCTTTCTCATGCAGGTGCACCTCTTAATCATCCACTTCTCGCTATTCAATTCTTCTAGAGTGCTGAAGATATCTCAGAAGATTCAAGTTTTCCATTTTCAATGCGTTCAAGCTCTTTCGAGATTGTTATCTTATTCAAGCCATTTAAGTCAACCGGCGCAATCTATCTTTTAAATCGTTTCAACGGTGTTTCTTTTGAGTGGGCCCTAACCCACATGTCTTTTTCCAGGATCTTACCTGACTCTTCTAATTTCTTCCGGAGTTATTTCTCAAATTCATTTCAAGCTTGACGTAAGAATGGATTATCATCAGTCATATGTATTTCTCCAAGATCTGTCAAATTCTTTCATTGTTGACTCAACCTTTCTATTCGTCATCCTGGAGTATCTCAACAATTCATGGTGGTGTTTCTCATCGTCATTCTCAACATTTGAAGACCGAAGAAGAGTTTTCCTCCAAATCTTATCAGTTCTATCAAAGATTTGTAGTTCAAGCTCCATGTCATCCTCTGATAATTATTTCCGATTGTGAGAATTCTTTTCACCTATCCAGAGCAATTCAAGATTCTTTTCGATTTGATTCTCCGAAGGCCACCATTTCGGGTTATTCATCCTTAGTTTTCAGCTATTGTTCTCCTAATCTTACCGGTGCATCGTTAAAGTGTTCTTTAAGAAGTTCATGATATCTTTGTTCTCTTATATCTAATTCCATCAAGTATCTTCATTCGTTTTTCCATTTCTTCCCAGTGAATTGTGCCTTTGCTACATTCTTTTCAATTCTTACGGTGGTTATTCAAGATTCTTCTTCCTTCGTTTTCACATCAATTCATTTGTTGTTTCCAAATCCTACCGGTGGTTCGTTGAAGACCTTCTCAAGTTTGTGCTATATCCATCTTAATCCTTTCTACGAGAATAAGTGGTATGCCAAATCCATTGCTTGTCATCAATTTAAATTGGTGAAGGATAAGCATAATGTAATTCTTATTATTGTTTCATTCAAGTGATTAATTCTTTATTCCTGAGGCTCATCAAATTCTCGGTTTCACTTGATTCATCTTTTATTTTCCCGGAGTTCCAAGATCTCTCAATTTTCTCATCATGAAGATCCATCTAATCATTGCAAGGCTTCACCTTGTGTTTTCAACTTCTCTTTCTTTCTATCATCCTTTATTACCGGAGTTCTTCATGGAGTTTCTACGTGGTGATTCATCAAGGATTCTTGGCATTCTTCTATTAATCTTCAAGATTTCTATTGAAGTTAAGATCCACCAAGCTTTACTCTAAAAATAAACATGGTGTTCAACACATGACTAATTTGAGGAGCTCTAGTATTCTTCATCTTGCATTTCAAAGTTCAATCCCTTCTCCCTTATCTTTTGAAGTGTGTTATGTCATTCTTGATAATTTCCCTTCGTGTTTCAAATCCATTAATCTCTTCGTTGGAGTTATCTTGTGTCAAATTTCACCTAAAGCTTTCCCTAAAGATTGTTGCTATTTATGGTGCTTACATATGACCCAAGTTCTTCATTTATTCTCTCGGTGAAATAAGCTTCTCGTCTCCTTGTTGATATCAATCCAATCTTTTTGTTTCTGTAGTGCCAGGATTTCACCTCATAGTTTTGAGATGTCCTGAATAAGTCCACTACAAGCTTGTTCTTTTCGTTGCTGGTTTTCCAACAACTCCGTTATAACCTTCTTGGAAGGGTGTTCTCCAAGCTCATTTGTGGTAGAAGCAGTCATTTTTCTTCTCAATTATTTCCTTGCCCACGATTCAACTTCTATTCTTTCGTTCCAGAGGCATTGTGATGTCGCTTTCTTCACCCATCATCCCATTTTTGTCAAAGATCATGTTCTTTCCTTTTGCTTATCCATTCAACTAGAGTGTCGTGCCCTTCATTCAAGTCCTTCCATCTTATCAAGTCGTGCCTCCCTTCTCAACCAGAGTGCTGTCTGAAATCTTTCTTATCCATTGTGCCATTCTTTCAATGTTCTGGAGGCAGTCTGTTGTTGATCTCATCAAGTATCCTCTCATCTTGTCAAATTCATGTTCAATTCCTTCCATTTACGGTCGGAGTGCTGCCCAAATTATATCATTCTTATTCCTTCCCTATCTTGTTTTATCCGGAGTAGTTTAAATATCTTGTCACTTAACCTCTTGGTTCTCGTCGTATCCCATGTTCCTCTTATCAAGCGGAGTGTTCGCAATCTCGTTCATCTCCATTTTATTCTTCTTTAAATTGTTTAACCTCGCAAGGTTCTTTGGTTTCACTCAATTGTCAGAGAAGCAACTTTGTTTTACCTTTTCTCTTCCTCCTCCGTTTCCCTCCGGGGCCATCCTAGATCTCGGGACGAGATCCTCTCATAGTGGTGGAGTGTTGTGACGCCCCGAGGCCGATGCGCCAGGTGTCTCCCAGTTATTCGTTGTTGTTGCCTTGTCATTCGTTTGCGTGTTTCATCTTGCCATGTCATCATGTGCATTGCATCATCATGTTTTGAAACTTGCATTCGTCCAGGTTCCCCCAGTTCCGTCCGTTGTCCGTTCTGAGTCCAGACACACTTGCACGCGCCCGCGGCACCTCCGATATATTATTTTATAAGTGGTCGGAAATGTTCTCAGAATGGGTTGAAAGCTGGCATGCGGTCTTATTTTAGTGTAGGTAGACCACTTGTAAAATTTCATCGCGTTAGGAGTCCGTTTGATGCCCCAACATATAACTATAGCGACACCGCTGCCGGTCTAACGTCGGACGTTTTCGGTCTCCAAAAACTGTTGTCGGGCCCTCTCTCTCTCTCTCCCTCTCTCTCTCTCTCTCTCTCTTCTCTCCTCTCAGCCCATAACCCACCTAGTCCATCCACCTACCCCTCTTCACGTCCAAAGCCATCCGATGCGATCGCACGGTCCGAAACCCCTCTTTGCACAGTGCACCGACCCCTCACGAGCGCGTCCGAAACTTTCCCGGACCCGACCCGGGCAGTCGTCACCGTTGTGTTTGGATAATCCCCAAACATCTACAAAATATCACCATTTTCTTTTTTGGACTCCCTGGCTATTTTTATTCGCGATTGTCCGATTGCGATTGGAGGGACGATTTAACCCCTACCCAATTCCTACCTGCTATTTATAGCACATGAAACTCTACCTAAACTAGTCCAACCCTAAAACCTAGGGAGCCTGTCCGGTCGCACCGCCGCCGCATCTTCCTTGGGATCCCCATCGCCCCAATGCAGTGCCTCCTCTATTTTTCCTTGATCCAATCCCCTCCGCCTCCTCCTTCTGGCCTCGGTCTTGCCCGAGCACACCGCTGCCTCATTGCTGCTCCCACCGTCGACCCTGAGCCACTTCCCTCGCCTGCGACCGAAGCCACCACCAGGCCGACCCCGTGCTCTCTCCCTTATTCCTCCTCCCTCCATTTTTCCCTCTCGTGGCTTCCTCCGCCTCTCGTCCATCCTCTCTCTTCTTTGTACAGGTGCTCCCCACGCCATGAAAGCTACCACAGGCCTCCACCTCGACCACCGCCAGCATGGACCAGCGTCGCCGTCGAGCGCCATGGCTTCCACTTCAAGCTTCTGCACCGCCCGGAGCTCCTTGAGACCGGCCGGATCCATGCGCTACCTCGACTCCAGCCTGTCGGAGTCACTTCGCCGCGGTCTCCCCGCCTCCATGGACGCGTCCAGCACCGCAACAGTAGCACTGCCTTGTTCCTTCTCCCCTGCAGCCATGGGCGCCTCAAGCTAGGGCTTGCCTTGCCGCCCTTGCAACCTCGGCCTCGCCTTCGCGCCTCAACCGGCCTCATCGTGGTCGGGAACCCCAGGCTAGCTGCCGCCGCGCTAAGTCACCTGCTCCACGTCGGGCTCGGCTTCCTCGTCATCTTCAGCAAAACCAGAGCGCCGAGGCCCTCCTCTTCTTCTGATCCGGCGCCGTCCCAGGAAGCTTGCCGTCAGATCCCGCGATCGCCTCCCGTTCTCGTCGCTCCGCCGTGCGCCAAGTCCCCTGCCGCCATCGTGCCCTGCTTCTGCTCCTCCCGCTCGTCTCTGTGCACGAGGAAAACGAGCGAGACGACCGCTCGCGTTGACCACGTCTTCCTCTTCGCTAGGCCCAGCGCGCACGAGTGAGGCTAGCGCCTCCCCAGGGCCCAGCGTGCCCCTATCCTCTTCGTTGTGGGCCTCAGCCCAGGGTGAGCTCCCCACAGTCTCCTCTCTGTTCAGCCCTAATCCAGTCTCAGCCCAGTAGTCTTTTTTTCAGCCCACGGTGAACCCCTTGACAGTTCGCCTTGAATAAAACTCCTCGAGCAAGGCCCAACCTTGGTTTTGCATTTGCACTAACAACCTATATTTTTCCATTGGGAGTAATTAACACGAGGGTCATCTTATTTTAACCCCCCGGGCCAGTGCTTGTCTAAGTGTTGGTCTGAACTAGAGTCCTTTGCAGCGCCACCTCGGGGAAACTTGAGGGCTGGTTTTAGTTGTACGGAGCGCTCATCTGGTGTTGCACTGAGAACGAGATATGTGCAGCTCCTATCAGGTCTCTTTTCGGCGGAGTCCGGGAAGAGAACACGGTCTCGTGTTATGCTTGATCGTAAGTAGTTTCAGGATCACTTCTTGATCATGATAGCTTATCGATCGTGCTTTGCTTCTCTTCTCGCTCTCATTTGCGTAAGTTAGCCACCATATATGCTAGTGCTTGCTGCAGCTCCACCTCACTACCTTTCCTACCCATAAGCTTAAATAGTCTTGATCTCGCGGGTGTGAGATTGCTGAGTCCTCGTGACTCACAGATTACTTCCAAAACTAGTTGCAGGTGCCGTTGATACCAATGCAGATGATGCAGCTGAGCTCAAGTGGGAGCTCGATGAAGATTGTGTTTGTTGTGTTGTTTTTGTTTTCCAGTTGATCAGTAGTGGAGCCTAGTCGGGGCGATCGGGATCTAGCATTAGGGGTTGTCTTTCTTTATTTGGTTCCGTAGTCGGACCTTGATTGTATTCTGGATGATGTAATGCTATATTTATGTATTGTTTGAAGTGGTGATTGTAAGCCAACTATTTATCCCTTTCTTATTTCAGTACATGGGATGTGTAAAGATTACCCCTCTTGTGACATGCCTACTATGCGGTTATGCCTCTAAGTCATGCTCCGACACGTGGGAGATATAGCCACATCGTGGGTGTTACACTGTGTTACATCTTCAGCGAGGAGAATGAGCCGGAGCAGGTCGGGGAGCAAGAGCTTCATCGTCCGGTGCAGGCACCATGGCCCATCGGTAGCGATATCGGCGCCATAGTCCTTGGGAGCAGAATCGACTTATTGCAGAGGAGGTGTGATGAGCAGTTTGCCATCCACCATGCAAAAGATCCAGAGCTGCTTGGCGGCATGATCGACGACCCACCCGAAGAGCCGCCGTCACCTGTGCTCATCGAGAGCCTGATGCCCTGCAAGGAATGGGTACAGGACCTCTGCGATTCAGTCAAGACAAAGGCAGCCTGCGGCTTCATCATTGCCCGCGGCAGCCATGTCAACCTCGATCCCAATGATGTGGTGGCCAGGCTCGAGCGCATCCTTGGTGAAGTTGACGTCCCCGATGAAGTAGAACATCACCAACGTGATATCTTGAGGATGCAGGTGACCGACGGAATTTGTTACCAGGCCAGAGACATGGAAATGGAGCGGTTCCGCGGAGTTGTCATGTGAAAGTGCTAGTGATCGACTAGAGGGGGGTGAATAGGCGATTTTTAAGGAAGTCTTCAAAACATGGAAGTTTCGAAGACAAATGATAGAAGTAAACCTATTACCACGCAGCGGAAGGTAGACTACACTAGGCAACCTTAGTCAAGTAACCAAAGAAGTGAAAGCACAATGACCAATAGCACCTAGGCAGTAAGGATCAGGTAGGAAGATATTGTGAAGCCAATCAGAACAAGCAGTCACTCAGTGAAGACAAAAGATAATGCAATCATGTAATGACTTCATGAGGACCAACAGTAAGTAAAGGGAAGGGAAGGATGAAACCAGTGATTCGTTGAAGACAATGATTTGTTGGACCAGTTCCAGTTGCTGTGACAACTGTACGTCTGGTTAGGGCGGCTAGGTATTTAAACCTGAGGACACACAGTCCCGGACACCCAGTCCTGAACACGCAGCTCAGAACCCTTAGTCCTCACCCTATTCCCCTTGAGCTAAGGTCATGCAGACCTCGCCCAATCACTCTGGTAAGTCTTCAAGGTAGACTCCCAAACCTTCACGGACTTCGTTCACCGGCGATCCACAATGACTCTTGGATGCTCAGAACACGACGCCTAACCGGCTGGAGGATTCACAGTCCTCAAGTGTAATAAGTCTTCAGATCACACAGACAGGACGACTTAAGTGATGCCTAACACTCTTTGGCTCTGGGTGGTTAGGACTTTATCCTCGCAAGGAATTCTCTCTCAAAGGCTTCGAGGTGGGTTGCTCTCAAACGACAACAGCCATACTTTAACTCTGAGGAGCCAACCGTTTATGGTTGTAGGGGGTGGGCTATTTATAGCCACTAGGCAACCCGACCTGATTTGTCCGAAATGACCCTGGGTCACTAAGGAACTGACACGTGTTCCAACGGTCAGATTTCAAACACACACGACAACTTTACTTGGGCTACAAGCAAAGCTGACTTGTCCAACTCTGGACAAGATTCGCTCTCATAGTCTTCACTAGAAGACATAGGATTTTGGTTAAGCATCACTTCAGTCATTCTGACTGGTTTTCTTGGACCCCACTTAACAGTACGGTGGTTCCTATGACTCAACAAAGAAGAAAAAGAACTACGAAAGATCTAAGTCTTCGCGCTCCATAGTCTTCATGCGATGTCTTCTCTTGTCATAGTCTTCAAGGTGAATGTCTTCACATACCACCTTTGACTTCAATGTCTTCATTCATTTTTAGGGGTCATCTCTGGTAGGAAAACCGAATCAATGAGGGACTTCTACCTGTGTTATCCTGCAATTCTCACAAACACATTAGTCCCTCAACTAGGTTTGTCGTCAATACTCCAAAACCAACTAGGGGTGGCGCTAGATGCACTTACAATCTCCCCCTTTTTGGTGATTGATGACAAACAAGTTGAAGTTTTCAACGGGGAATATAATATGTGCAATTCTAAAGGATAAGGAATTGTCTTCATAAGTTGCAAGGGCTCCCTCTGAAGATGTGCATATAAGTAATTTGCTTTTGGAATGCAAATGCACATGGCAGGTTGTACTTGTGGAGATCCTCTTCAACTTATGATGACAATTCATCATGCATGAAAGGTATGTGAAGATAATGACATGCATAATGAAAAATGGACGTCTGCAAAATGATCTAAGTGCGGAATTTATCGTCGCACATGCGGAATTTATCATCGCATCACAAAATAGCAAATAAGTAGCAGACGACCATCGAGTTTAAGTGTTACAACTCAAAGAACCAAATGTATCAAAACGAGAGTTGTAAACACTAGGCAAAACATAAAGTAACCGCCCATATGGACCTGCTTGAAGACTATCAAACTCATATGCTTCTCCTCCTTTTGTCAGTGAGGACCAAAAAGGTTTGAAGACGTAAAGCATCTACTCGTTCCCATGAAGAGTAGGTGAAGCAGCAAGGTTGTCGGTGGTGTTTGGCGGCGCAGAAGAACTTGGAGCTGTGTCGATGCGTGCAGAAGTAGGGGGCGGTGAAGTGGCATCATCTTCGTCCTCGATCACTCTGGCATTCACAGTTGCCACAGAGGAAGAGAACTCAGAGTCTTCAAGAGAGGGAGTTCGTCGCAGCACAGCCCTTCGGGGAGGTGTGGAGTCAAACTTGAAACGTTCAGAGAAGCCATCCTCTTGAAGATCATCCTCAGAACACATAAGCGTCAGCCCTTTCCATGTACGCCGACAGGTTTCATGGGCAACAAAGGCATTCTTGGTGGCAAGATTGCGAATGCGGTTGACATCCACCAAGAGGCTTTGCATTTGGCGCTTCAGCCAGTCATGATGCCTATCCTGTTTCTGATGAAGAGCAACCAGAAGCTCTTGGTCATTGAGAACATAAGATCGCTTCTTGGGTCGTTGGGCAATAGTACTTTCAGTGGCTTCAGTGAGGGCACGATGAGGTGCACGTGTAGTACCAGCCAGAGGATAAACACGAGTGACTGATTCAACTCCTTCAATGTTCTGAGTGAAACTTTGATGCTCCGCATTCTAAAGACTAAGAGGTTCCTTGGCAGGCTCTGGATAAATGGCTTCAACGGACATATCCACATCAGGCAGAAAGATCCGATGATTGCGAGCAGATGGCTGATATGAGATAGCTGAGGGGAGTTTAATCAGCCGCATTATCCATGGAGCATAGAACTTCAAGCCAAAAAGATCAGATCCTGATGCAGCAAGTTGGCGGATGAAGAAGTCTTGTGCATTGAAGCATTTTCCATGAAGAATATAGAAGACCAAAGTCTTCATTGCACCTTCCAGCTTTGCATGTGGAGAATGTCCTTTGATGGGCCAGAGAGTTCGCCTTATAATGTGATAGATAGTCCTTGGCAGATACTCAAGGTCTTCAATAAAGAACTCCTTAGGATATGCAGCATCTTGTGGCAAAGGCTTCATCATACTGAGCATCTGACTCATGTTCGGTTCAGGCTTTTGAAAGATGCTCTCCATAGCTTCACTGTGAAGTTGACATCCAGGTTCATAGAGATCTCCAGGAGTGGGCAGATCAGTGAGCTCAATGATATCAAAGGCTTTGGCTTCATGATGAACATTTCCTGTCATCCACTCAAGGACCCAAGTCTTCGAATCTCTGTTGTAACCACGTATGTGAAGTGTGGCATAAAATTGGAGCAGCAACTCTTCGTTCCAGTGCTCTTGGTCGGTGACGAAAGGCAACAATCCAACCTCTTTGAAGCAATCCAGAGCTTCTTCCAAGCAGGGCAGACCAGCTATTGCTTCGGTGTCAAGACGCATATATGGGAAGATGCGACCTTGATTGTACAGAATGCAGGAGTAATAGCTTCGCTGCGGATAGTTCCAGAACCGATCAGAAGATATTCGTTCCCTTGAGTAGGGGTTCTTGGAGCTATTGAAGAAGGTGTTGTCTGCTTTGAAGCCGTTGACATTGAAGGATCCAGGTGCTAATGCAGGACCTGGAAACCTGGGCAACCTTGGCATTGGCTTCTATACCTGAGGCCTATGCTCAATATGATAGTCAAATTGAGGACCAGCAGCAGGCGCAGGAACAGGAGCAGTAGCATCATTGGGTTCGCTGACTTCTGGTTCATGGGTTGGTGTAGGCTCCACATTTGCTTCAGCCATGACAATGTCAGTGGCTTCATTCTTGTTGGTGGTGGCAGCCTCAAGATTTTCTACCTCCACTTGATGAGCTGGAGGGTCGGGCACAGACACGTTCTCCTCGAGAACAGCTTCTTCAGTAGTTGGGGGAGTAGGGACACGTTCTTCTTCTTGGGTGTCATCGGCTGATGCAGCCGGAATGTCTTCAGCAGTTTTAGCCTCAGACTCGGAGACTTGAGACCTTAGTTCTTTGCGAAGCCTGCGTAACACTGGCGACGCCTTTGGATATGGAGTTGGCTGGGCCTCAAAGTCATCTTCTTCTTCTTGCCGGGGTGGTGTGACTTGTTGTTGTGGGTGATCAGCCCATGATGCATCCTGAGCAATTGGCGTCAGAGGACAACCAATGCTGATGAGTTCGCTGTGCGTAAGCACAGGCGATGATACCTGTTGGTGCTCGATCTGAGGAAGAACTACATCATCTTCAACATTGTCATGGTGACCAATGTCTTCAGCAGTGGTGGGATCAACTGCTGGAATGTCTTCAGCTGTATGAGCCTCTATGGAAGCAGGCTCATGGACAATCAGTTGGCGCTCTTGGTGTGTAGATGCAGGGCGAACCATTGAGATAGGTTCAACAACCAGGGGCTCTGTGGGAGCAGCCCGATCCTTCTTGGTCTTGCGCTTCTTCTTGGAGGGAGCAGCAACAGAGGCTTCAGGATGTTTCCTCTTTCTGGCTTCAGCCTCAGCAGTCCTCCTCTTCTTCAGTTCTGAAGCGGTAGACCTGGCTTTTGGCTTCGAGCCAGTCATGCTGGTTGGGAAGACAATGGGATGTGCTTCCTGCCTTGGTGCGTCGGGTTCGGCCATAGTGGGCTTCTTCTTCTTCTTTGCAGCCATCCTGGGGTCGATGCCAGGACGCCCAAGGGCCTTGCACTTCTCAGCCTCATTGTAGGCTTGCACACACTTGTCAGCCAGGCTCTTCATGCGCTCACGAGAACCCTGAGCTTCTTCACGCTTCTTGAGAAAGGCTTCTTTGAGCTCGTGCAACATGATCTTGAAGTTCTTGACCTCTTGCACGCTGAGCTTGGCCATATGCTTCTTCAACTGAGCTTTCTCAAAATCAATCTTTTGCTTCAGTTTGACGATGCGCTGAGCTAGAGCTAGCTCTGAAGCAATGGCGCCATGGAAGGCGACACTGAGGCCAATGGGAAGTTGCAGGTCTTCAAAGCTGAGGTTGGGCGTGTCAAACTACTCATCGATGAAGTCGTGGATGATTGCCACGTCAAAGAGAGGCAAATTGTTGAAGATTTCTGCTTCTTCTTTGCTCTTGATCAGTTGCTCAAGAGCGTCATCTGCAAGATCTTCATCGCTGGATAGATCAATAGCGTCGTTGCGCAGAATAGCAGCAGCAGTCAGTTCTTGGCTGGTGTGTTGCAAAGGCATCTTTCGAGGACTTGGAGATGCGTGACAAATCTTCAGACTGCACACTGTCTTCAGGAGGTGCAGTAGCCAGTGGCTTCGCCCGTGAGATTTTTGGTGCTGAGGCAGGCTTTGAAGCTTTAGGCTGCTTCAGTTTCTTTGGCTTCGGCGCTGCAGACGCTTCATCAGATTCAGCGTCATCTGCAGGCTCATCCACAGCTGTTCCTTGAACCACGATATGAGTGATGAGACCTTCCAGGTTGTAGAAGGGCCCAACAAGATTGGGTTCAGCTTCGCGGGTGCCATCGGCACAGGGAGCAGAGGGACCAGGGTTGAAGTCTAGTCCCAATGACTTCTTGTTCTGCTTCACCGAATTCTGGGAAAACTGGAAGTTGCGCTTGAACAGATTGTCGTCACGACACCATAGCAGTGACGATGGGTCAGCATCCGCAGGCTGTGGTCCACGGACCATGCATGGATAGAAGCCTTGTTCAATGGCTTCATCTCTGGACCTAGGTTGAAGATTTCTGTACAGGATGTCTCCCCATGGTCGCTTGATGGCATTCTTCTCAGCATATTCCTTTGTTACAAACCTGTACTTGAACCACTGTTCTGCCCAATATCATCGAATCCATTGGATTCGTGTCTTGCGCTGATTGTAATCCTCTTCTGGATCTGTCTTGTACAGTTCTGAGAGGTCATCAGGCAGATCTCTTGATGTTTCACCTCGACGCTTTCTGCCACCCTTCCTTGCTGATTTCTCTGCAGCCATGAACTTTAAACTGAATGACTTCAATACGTTCAAAGGCTTCAAGGGCTTTCGCTTGCTGGACAAACAGGGACTGGCTTCGGGAGAATTTATATGATGCTGTAAGAATTCTGCAAATGAATGCAGACTATGAGAACCAAGGGATTCTCCCACGGACATGTACCTGTGACAGCATTAAGGTGCGAGGGAAGGGGAAGAGGTCATATGCATTCTCAGAAGATTTTGAAGATAAATCAGTTTAGAAGACATTGACCTCATCGTGCGAAGATATTCACTCATAGATAAGGAGTTGGTTCCAGATTTGTACGAATCCACGGATGAGTACAAGTGAGGAATCTAACTACTTTGTGAAGCATAAGTGAACATACTAGGCATATTATGAGATGCAGTATGAGATAGATCCAACTTGTGTGAACAGAAACTGCTTGTGGTAGAAAGTGACGAATCTATAGGATCAAAGGGGATGTAAAAGGGAAGTTTTATTTACCACACAAGGAACTGCTAGATGGAGTGTAAGAGGAGGCCGAGCTGTTCAATTGTCCGTGCCCTAACTTGGCGATGGAGGACACCTACGGCGACGGCGGAGAGGACGATGTCCGCGGCCGGCGTGAAGACGGCGTCGGAGAGGTCGCGGCAGCTAAGCGCTTCGTCGCCGGTGTCGTCGAGGGCTAGCGGTGGCGCTAGGGTTTGTGCGAGAGTGGAAGAAAGGATAATGACTGTGGTGAGGCGTGTATTTATAGGGACAGGGACAGCACATCGTTATTACACAGGTGCCCCTGGCGATTCACATCTGAAGGACACGTGGCCATCATGCAACATATTGAAGGATGTTCCATCTTCCCACGCACGCCTGGATTGTCGGGTGGTCGTTCCCACTTCTCCGGGTTTCAGGTGAAGGAATTAGCATTGAAAGCGGACTTAATGTTTGTCTCTATATCTTCTGCTGACAAGGATGCAGAGAAGACATTTGACAATTTCAAGAGAATGCATATGATTTGGAGAGATAGAGTTTGAGATAGAAAGCATAGAGAGGTTAGGGTCCGATCACATTCACTTAGTTCAAAAGATTCAACAAGAAGACATAGCTATAAGTGAATGTTGTAGAGGACAGAACACTAGTATATATATATATATATAATCGGCATAGTGAAGATAATCATGATGACATGTTGAGATTGAAGCCAAACCAAATGTGAAGACATATCAAATGTAACGCCATGGGTAAAACACTTCAAACAGAAGAATTTGGTGGTGGCGTTACCCACCGTATAGGAAGTATTAGACCCAGACACGGCGCACAATTACTGTGGCACTCTGAAGTCAAATTCCACATTAATGTATTCACACTTAGAATGTATGTCTTCATTGATTGAAGATATACTTCACTTCGTGTGTTGCACATCTAAGTCATCAATATGCATAAGTGTTAGGATGTGTGTCTGATCACAGGACATTTGAGATTCCAAGATATTTAGCTCACACCGTAACTTGCAAAATCTCTTCTCATCCAAGGGCTTGCTGGCAATTGATGCTGTCAATTATTCTCTCAATCTGCACTTCATTGGCAACAAGGATGTACAGGGCGAAGACTTTGCTCTTGCTGATCATTGTCATTGTTGGAGGGATTGTCTTCAGGTTGAGCATTGTCTTCAGGTTGATCTGGTGCGGAGATGATGAGTTCCTCTTCAGGATGAGCTTCAGAAGGTATGATTTCTCCAGTTCCCATTTGCTTGATTGATTCACTGGATGGAACTTCATCTAGCACATTTGGCAGGTGCTCTCTTTGTGAACCGTTAGTCTCATCGAACCGCACATCCACTGTTTCAACCACTTTATAATGAAAGAGGTTGAAGACTCTGTAGGAGTGCAAATCCTTTCCATATCCAAGCATAAAACCCTCATGTGCTTTTGGGGCAAACTTTGAAGTGTGATGTGGGTCCTTGATCCAGCACCTTGCACCAAATACTCTGAAGTAACTGACATTTGGCTTCTTGCCAGTGAGGAGCTCATACGATGTCTTGTTCAGAAGCTTGTGAAGATAAACACGATTGATTGTGTGGCATGCAGTATCAATGGCTTCAGGCCAGAATTTTCTTGGAGTCTTGTATTCATCAAGCATCGTCCGAGCCATCTCAATAAGTGTTTTGTTCTTGCGTTCGACGACGCCATTCTGCTGTGGCGTGTACGGAGCTAAGAATTCGTGTGTGATGCCCAAAGTATCAAGATATGTATCTAGGCAGTGTTCTTGAATTCAGTGCCATTGTCACTTCTGATGTGCTTTATCTCGGCGCCATAGTTGTTCATTGCTCGATTGGCGAAGCGTCTGAAGACATCCTGCACTTCAGTCTTGTAAAGGATTATATGCACCCAAGTATATCTTGAATAATCATCAACAATGACAAAGCCATAGAGACAAGCAGTAGTAGTAAGAGTTGAGTAATGAGTGGGACCGAAAAGATCCATGTGTAGTAGTTCGAAGGGTCGAGTCATTGTCATGGTTGTCTTTGAGGGATGCTCGGCCCTCGTCATCTTTCCTGCTTCAAAGGCACCGCATAAGTGATCTTTCTTGAACTTGACGCCCTCGATGCCTATGACATGCTTCTTCTTTGCAAGGGTGTGCAGGTTCCTCATGCCAGCATGCCCTAGCCTCTGATGCCAGAGCCAGCATTCTGAAGCTTTTGCTAGAAGACATACGGCTAGCTGTGGTCCTGCTGAGAAATCTACCACGTACAAATCATCTTTCCGATACCCTTCAAACACTAGAGACGTGTCAGATTCCATTAGAACAAGGCAACGATATTTTCCAAACATCACAATCATGTTTAAATCGCAAAGCATTGAGATAGACATTAAGTTGAAACCAAGGGATTCAACAAGCATGACTTTATCCATGTGTTGATCCTTTGAGATTGCAACTCTACCTAGACCCAATACCTTACTTTTACCAGTGTCAGCAAATGTGATGTGACTTTTGTCGGATGGACGTAAGGTTGAGTCCATAAGAAGACTTCGCTTGCCAGTCATATGATTGGTACACCCACTATCAATAATCCATTCTGAGGCAGCTGGTGTCGTACCCTACAGTGCGGTTAGGGGGATAGGCTTCACGAAGAGAGTTGTGAAGCAAAAACATTTGACAAACCAGTGGGTTACGAAAGCTTAAATCGAGATTTGGACTGATAGGGCGAGTAGCAAGCGATTCAGGAACAAAGTACATAATAAGACCATTTGGGCATTTGATCTTGCGCCCTACAAGATGTTTAAGGTCCCCAGCAATAGCGTCAGACGATTTTGGTTTTCTGTGGAGACCTTTCCCTGCAAAAGAGAGTTAAGCTTTCTTAGCCACCCACATCTTCAAGGGTGGCTTTGAAGCAATGAGTCTAAGTGCAGCATCTGAGAACTTTGGCTTTGGAGCCCTAGCAAAAAGTCTAGCAGGTGGACAATAGTACTCATAAGAATGAGCAGAATAGTTCTTGGTCTTATGAACATGGCGGTTTGATGAACCGCGCTCATATTCATAGGCCTGAGTATGGCTTCCCTCCAAAACATTTGCGTTAGTGCGACTCCGGTGAGCCCTCTGTCTGTATGAAGCCTTTGGACCGTATGAAGCCTGTAGTCTGGGGTTTGTCTTCTTCACCTGTGGTATCATGATGACATTCACAGGAAGATTCTCCAAACACCTTTTCGGCACCCAGATCTTCTTCATAGGCGGTCCATTCCTGCAGTTAGTACCAATATACCTGGCAAACACTTCACCATTCTGATTCTTAAACAGTTTATAGTTTACATCAAAGGATTCATCAATAATAATGGGGTTAGCACAAGTGAAGCCAGATAGAGTGGATGGATCTGCTGAAGGTTCCTTTGCAGCAACCCAACACCCTCTTTGGGGTACTGCTCAGGTTTCCAGTAAGAGCCATCAGCATTCATTTTTCTTACGAACCCAACACCCTCTTTCCTAGGGTTTCGGTTCAGGATCTGCCTTTTGAGGACATCACATAGTGTCTGATGCCCTTTGAGACTTTTGTACATCCCTGTTTCAAGCAGTTTCTTCAACCTAGCATTCTCATCAGCAATAGTAGTGGTATCCTCTGCAGAGGGGTTAGTTACCACATCAACAGTTGAAGATATTGCAACAGTAGCAGCAGTAGAACATTCAGCAACAGAAGTAGCGTTATCATGCTCAATGCATTTAAGACATGGTGGTTCAAATCCTTCCTGAGCTGAACTGATCTGTTTGGCGCGAAGTGACTCGTTTTCCTTTTGAAGATCTTCATGAGCCGCTCTCAATTTCTCAAGATCTTGCTTCCTTTGAAGATAATCATAGGAAAGCCTTTCATGAGTTGTTGAGAGCGTTTCATGACGACTTTCAAGTTCCTCATACTTAACATGAAGATTTTTTTATGTCTTCAATTAAGGACTGAGATCGAGTCATTTCAGCGTCTAACAGATCATCGCTTTTGTCTAACAGTTTTTGAATGTGTTCCATAGCTTTCTATTGTTCAGTTGCAATTTTAGCAAGTCTTTTGTAGCTAGGTTTGGAATCACAATCAGGTTTCATCGTCACTAGATGTTTTATAGTGAGTAGTGCGTGTGTTTACCTTGGCACCGCGTGCCATGAAGCAGTAGGAAGGAGCGGAGTAGTCCTTGTCATTTGCATCGGTGTCGGTGATGAAGTCATTGTCTTTAGTGTTGAAGATGGACTTGGCATCGTATGCTGTAGCCAGACTCGCAATGCCAGAATCGGACTCCTCCTCAGACTCCACCTCCACCTCCTCAGAAGCAGACTCCTCCTCAGAATCCATTTCCTTGCCAACAAACGCATGTGCCTTGCCAGATGAGCTCTTCTTGTGTGATGAAGACTTTGAGGAAGACTTGGAAGAAGACTTTGAGTATTTCTTCTTCTTCTTGTCATTAGAGTCATACTCCTTGCTCTTCTTCTTCTTCTTGTTCTCATTGTCCCATTGTGGACACTCAGAGATGTAGTGGCCAGGTTTCTTGCACTTGTGACATGTTCTCTTCTTGTAGTCATGAGCAGAAGCTTCATCATCCTTGAGCTTGATCGTGAAGACTTTCTGAGCCCTTTATTCTTGGTGAATTTTTGGAACTTCTTCACAAGCATAGCAAGCTCCTTTCCAATGTCTTCAGGATCATCAGAACT
This sequence comes from Triticum aestivum, assembly GCF_018294505.1. NCBI lineage: Eukaryota > Viridiplantae > Streptophyta > Magnoliopsida > Poales > Poaceae > Triticum > Triticum aestivum. The sequence continues at coordinate 136,243,386 of NC_057800.1, read as the reverse complement.
GCTGTCAGATTCTTCTTCAGATGAGGAGACAGCTTTTGCCTTCAAGGCACGAGTTCGCCCATAGCTGGGACCATAGATGTCTCTTTTCTCAGAAAGCTGAAACTCATGTGTGTTGAGCCTCTCAAGTATGTCAGACGGATCAAGTGTCTTGAAATCAGGGCGTTCTTGAATCATCAGGGCTAGGGTGTCAAACAAACTGTCAAGTGATCTCAGGAGTGTCTTGACGACTTCATGCTTGGTGATCTTAGTGGCATCAAGGGCTTGAAGCTCATTTGTGATGTCAGTGAGTCGATCAAACGTGAGCTGGACATTCTCATTGTCATTTCTCTTGAAGCAGTTGAAGAGGTTGCGAAGTACACTGATTCTCTGATCTCTCTGGGTGGAGACGCCTTCGTTGACATTGGAGAGCCAGTCCCAGACTAGCTTGGAAGTCTCCAAAGCACTCACACGGCCATCCTGTCCTTTGGTCAGATGACCACAGATGATATTCTTGGCAGTAGAGTCCAGTTGAACGAACTTCTTGACATCAGCAACATTGACAACTTCTCCAGCCTTGGGAACGTCGTTCTTGACGACATACCATAGGCCGACATCAATGGATTCAAGATGCATGCGCATCTTATTCTTCCAGTAGGGATATTCAGTTCCATCGAAGACGGGGCACGCAGCGGAGACTTTAATTATCCCTGCAGTCGACATAGCTAAAACTCAAGGTGGTTAAACCGAATCACACAGAACAAGGGAGTACCTTGCTCTGATACCAATTTAAAGTGCTAGTGATCGACTAGAGGGGGGGTGAATAGGCGATTTTTAAGAAAGTCTTCAAAACATGGAAGTTTCGAAGACAAACGATAGAAGTAAACCTATTACCATGCAGCGGAAGGTAGACTACACTAGGCAACCTTAGTCAAGTAACCAAAGAAGTGAAAGCACAATGACCAATAGCAGCTAGGCAGTAAGGATCAGGTAGGAAGATATTGTGAAGCCAATCAGAACAAGCAGTCACTCATTGAAGACAAAAGATAATGCAATCATGCAATGACTTCACGAGGACCAACAGTAAGTAAAGGGAAGGGAAGGATGAAACCAGTGATTCGTTGAAGACAATGATTTGTTGGACCAGTTCCAGTTGCTGTGACAACTATACGTCTGGTTAGGGCGGCTAGGTATTTAAACCTGAGGACACACAGTCCCGGACACCCAGTCCTGAACACGCAGCTCAGAACCCTTAGTCCTCACCGTATTCCCCTTGAGCTAAGGTCACGCAGACCTCGCCCAATCACTCTGGTAAGTCTTCAAGGTAGACTCACAAACCTTCACAGACTTCGTTCTCCGGCGATCCACAATGACTCTTGGATGCTTAGAACGCGATGCCTAACCGGCTGGAGGATTCACAATCCTCAAGTGTAATAAGTCTTCAGATCACACAGACAGGATGACTTAAGTGATGCCTAACACTCTTTGGCTCTAGGTAGTTAGGACTTTATCCTCACAAGGAATTCTCTCTCAAAGGCTTCAAGGTGGGTTGCTCTCAAACGACAACAGCCGTACTTTAACTCTAAGCAGCCAACCGTTTATGGTTGTAGGGGGTGGGCTATTTATAGCCACTAGGCAACCCGACCTGATTTGTCTGAAATGACCCTGGGTCACTAAGGAACTGACACGTGTTCCAACGGTCAGATTTCAAACACACACACTTGGGCTACAGCAAAGCTGACTTGTCCAACTCTGGACAAGATTCGCTCTCATAGTCTTCACTAGAAGACATAGGATTTTGGTTAAGCATCACTTCAGTCATTCTGACTGGTTTTCTTGGACCCCACTTAACAGTACGGTGGTTCCTATGACTCAACAAAGAAGAAAAAGAACTATGAAAGATCTAAGTCTTCGCGCTCCGTAGTCTTCATGCGATGTCTTCTCTTGTCATAGTCTTCAAGGTGAATGTCTTCACATACCACCTTTGACTTCAATGTCTTCATTCATTTTTAGGGGTCATCTCTGGTAGGAAAACCGAATCAATGAGGGACTTCTACCTGTGTTATCCTACAATTCTCACAAACACATTAGTACCTCAACTAGGTTTGTCGTCAATACTCCAAAACCAACTAGGGGTGGCACTAGATGCACTTACATCATGCACGCGCTTGCACGCTGTCAAGCTCTTCTAGAAGAGGCCCAGCAGCCCCAAGAGCCTCCCAGCGCTAGCAGCTCCATAGGTGGAGGCGGGTCGGGACACTTGGAGTGAACGGCCGCAAGGGTGCTATGCTGATCATTGAGTCCGAGAAGATCATCGTTGGAAGGCCGCCAACTCAGCCTTTTAGCTTATATTTTATTATAATTGTATGCATATGTAGGTCGTGAGTGTTCTAGGCCTTGCCGCATTTGGCATTTGAAATTATCCTGAATATGTAAGACAATTATTAAGAATTATTAACCATTGCCATTGTAACTTTGCCTCAACAGCGAGTAGAGCGCGCGCAGGAACGCCAGAGCGGAGCGCGCCACGGCCGCCTCAACGGCGAGCAACCACGTGGTCAACCTTCTGCCATCAATAAATTTTGACTTTTTTTCTCGTCACATTGCTGATTACAACACAATAAGTACTTGCAAATTTGTTCACAACTATCAAACTAATATGTGTTCACACTTAGAACTGGGCTATAAAAACCACCCACTCGAAAATTACTTCACAATTCCTCTCCTCATCACCCACAAAACTAGTTTTTTTGTCAATTCGTTCCACCATGAACGGTAGGAGGAGTTTAGGGTGGACATATAACAAGGCAGCAAAGACCTAGGCAGCAGAAGCACTAGAGAGGTCCCTCCGCGAAGCCGCAGCCACAGCAGAGATGTCCCGGCGCACCGCGGAGCCCTCGAACGAGCTCTCACGGGCATGCAAGGGCTCTCACAAGCGCATTCGCGACATCGGCCATCGTGACAAGCCGGTGTTCCTGAAGTCCTTCATCGGCGACGACGACATTCTCGATGGCGTCACTACGCAGCAGGAGCTGGTCGACGGCTTGATGAAGCTGCTCAAGATCAGCGATGCCTCGGTTGACTAGGCGACCGGCCTCTTCCAGCAACTCATGGGTGACAATGCGAAGCTCCTCAAGTTCGTCGCCGAGAAGGAGGAGGAGGCCGCCGGCTGGAAGATGCTGCATGAGCAGAGCAGTGCCTCGGAGATGACGCTGAAAGTGGTCGTCGAGGAACTAATGGGTGGCTTGAGGAAGCTCCGGATCGAGCGCGAGAAGGAGGTGGAGGAATCCGTGGCTGCTTTCAAGCAAAGTCGTGAGGAATTGAAGAAGGAGCTGGAGGATTTCGCCGCCCGGTGATCCATCAACGAGTAGAGACAGTAGCGACCCAGATCGTTGTCTATAATTTCCTTCTTCTCTTGTCCCCGTGTCTTTCGGGCTTTGCTGCATGTGGCATCTTAAATTATTCGGAATATGTAAGACAATTATTATCTACGACATTGTAAATTTCTCGTCGTATTATCTGTTGCCATTTTATTTGTGGTCGTATTATCCATTGCCCTATGTGGCAATTTAAATTAGGGCGGAATACGAGTTGAAAACACGAACAAAGGAAGTGCTGCCATGGGATCACAAGCAAACACCCTCCGTCCAAGTGCTTTAATTAACCCATTACTGGAGAAGTTGTGAGCGAGGCGTGCGGAGGCTGGTGCATGGAGATCAAAGAGCTCGCTTCCCGGTGAGCATGGGCGGCCTTGCTGCTCGCACGTGTCCCGTTGAGCCTGCGAGGTGGACAGGATGCACGCGTCCCGTCGAGCCTCCGCGGCGGACTGCTCGCACGCGTCCTGTCGAGCCTGCACGGTGGACTTCTCGCACTCTCCCCGTCTAATCAAACAGCTGCACGCACGCCATCGAGTATGGTTAAATTTCGACATGGTTAATATAATAAAACCGTTTGCGACATTAATGTGTCAGCTTTTTTTTCCAATTCGTTGGCTACTAATGTGTGCGCCTCTTCTCAAACTGGACGATTTTTTTACCACGACATATATGTGCCATGTCATGAAACCATGCCAAGTTTCATGTTTTTTGGGTGACTTTTTGATTTACTAGGATTTATAAACCGAGATTCTCAATGTTTTAGGGCGACGACAAGTTTGTAATTCATTCCCATTCCTTAAATAAGACCTAAACATGCACCCAATGACACATGTACAATTTCCCACCCATTTTGCTTCACTGGAGCATGTGGTTGTAGTTCAAATTTGAATTATGGACTGCATTAAATGCATAGAAAACTTAGTAATTAGTAATATATATATAATGGCCAAACGAACCCTGAATAGTTTCAAATTTCAGCCCGATACTCCTGTTATTCTATGTTGCCTGTAGAAAACAAAGTTCAAGGCGAGAAGAGGCAGCGATTATCGTTTTGTCCACAAGAGGGGCATGTTTCCCTACCGGAACCACGAGGGTTGCGACGGGCTCCGGTTTGTAAAAGGGTTGTAATATAGCTTCACCCAAATTGGACAATTATATGTACCATGTAGTGACACCATGCCAAGTTTCATGATTTCCTGGTGAGTTTTGGATTTACAGAGATTTAAAAACCGAGATTCGTAATGTTTGTGGCCAAGCCAGGACGGTGAGATGGTTGAATTCGTTCCCATTCGTTCCATGGGACCTAAACATGCACCCCATGGAAACATGTACATTTTTTCTAGCCATTTTGGTGCACTGGAGCATGTATTTGTAGTTCGGATTTGAATTATGGACATTAAAATGCCTAGAAAACTCAATTAATGAATAAAAAAGGTCAAACAAACCCTGAATAATATCAAAGTTCAGCGCAAATCTCCAGTTGTTCTGTGTCACGTGTAGAAGAAAATATGAGGCTAGAAGTGAGGGAGTCCGGGACTAAGGGGTCCTCGGGCGTCCGGCCTGTTAGCCAGGGGCCGTACTGATGGGCTGTGAAGATACAAAGATCGAAGACTGCACCCGTGTCCGGATAGGACTCTCCTTGGCATGGAAGGCAAGCTTGGCGATCAATCATATAGATTCCTTTTATGTGACGGAGTCCACGTAACCCTAGATCTCTCCGGTGTCTATATAAACTGGAGAGCATAGTCCGGATAGGCGGAGACTCATTACCATAGTCATACAGGCTAGGCTTCTAGGGTTTAGCCATTACGTTCTTGTGGTAGATCAACTCTTGTAATACTCATATTCATCAAGATCAATCAAGTAGGAAGTAGGGTATTACCACCATAGAGAGGGCCCAAACCTGGGTAAACATCGTGTCCCCCCTCTCCTGTTACCATCGATCCTAGACGCACAGTTCGGGACCCCCTACTAGAGATCCGCCGGTTTGACAGCGAAATTGGTGCTTTCATAGAGAGTTCCACTGTGCCGTCGATGAAAGGTTCGATGGCCCCTTCAATCATCGATAGTGACGCTGTCCAAGGAGAAACCTTCCTCCCCGGACAGATTTTCGTATTCGGCAGCTTCATACTACGGGCCAACTCGCTTGGCCATCTGGAGTAGATCGATAGCTACGCCACTGGCCACCAGGTAAGATTTGGAAGCTTAAATTACGTCATAGATATCCATGGAGACTTGATCTTCAACGGATTTGTGACCACGATGATCGCTTCCCCTCTCTCCGATGAACATTACTTAAATTTGTCATCGGACCACGTCCCGGAGATGGTTCCTGTTGCTGCGACGGCCTTAGATCTGGAGCAGATCATGCCATCCGAGACCACAGAGTCTGCAGCGTTGGAGCCGCACACAAACTCGACACCTTGCAACACTTGCGTCGGTGGAACTCCGGACTCGTCTCCGGCCATAAGTTCCGAACCACGAACGCCTGCAGACACCGAGCTGGATCGGTAATCGATCTTTGAATTCAGCACCGCAGACATCTTCCAGCACTCACCTTTGGGCGATGTGCTAAACTCTTTAAAGAACATGTCCCTGGTGGGGGACTCACAGCCGAACTATGTCCGATTCGAACTAGAGGCTGATTACGGGGAATTTCGCTTCCCACCCGCCACCCACTTCATAGCCACTATCGAGGACTTAACCGACGAGCTTGATTATGGCTCCGAAGACATCGACAGTATGGGCGACGATGCCGATAAGGAGCAAGGCCAAGACCCGCCATTCGTTGGACGTTGGACGGCCACCTCTTCATACAACGTGTACATGGTTGATACACCCAAAGAATCTAGCGGCGATGACAAAGAAGACCCAGACGCGAATAAACCTTCTGAGACACAGTCCAAGCGTCGGCGCCCTAAACGCTGCTCTAAGCCACGCCGCTCAAAATATGGCAACAATGGCACTGGAGAAAATAGCACTCCGGGTGACGCCGAAAACAATGAGGATCCTGCTGGAGCAACATCCGAACAGGAGGAACAAGACAATGAGCAAGATAACCCTGGTAAACAGGCCATGCCCAGTGACCCGGATGACGATAGTTATCGCCCACCCTCCGAGGATGAGGAGAGCCTTGGCAATGAGGACTTCATCATGCCTGAGGCACCCCTCGAGCAAGAGCACTTCAAGCGCCAGCTAATAGACACTACAAGAAGCCTGAAGAAGAAGAAGCAACAACTCCAAGCTGATCAAGACCTGCTCATTGACAGATGGACTGATGTCCTCGCAGCCGAAGAATGCGGCCTCAAGCGCCCAACCAAGACCTACCCGAAACAAAGACTGCTACCTCAGTTCGATGAGGAGGCGCCGGAGCCATACCTCCCTCGCGCAATGTGGAGCGACCACCACGCGGTCAGGACAAAGCGGCAACTCAGGCCGAACAATAGCCCGCCCCACCATGCAAAAACAGAGACAAAACAGCTCAGGATTATACATACGACCTTCGGCAAGACCTGGACAAGAGAGCAGGACACACCAAATCAATCTACGGACCACGAGGATGTTCTTCGACTCACGACGACGGCTACCTATTCGGACGTGACAAACCCAGTCACACTCGGGCCGATAACCGCAAGCGGACTCCATCGAAGGTGCGCCACGACGCGGCCCGATATAGAGGCACCGCACACCCTCTTTGCTTCACAGATGAAGTAATGGATCATGAATTCCCCAAGGGGTTCAAACCCATCAATATTGAACCATACGACAGAACGACCGATCCCGCAGTATGGATCGAGGACTTTATTCTCCATATCCGCATGGTCGTGGAGATGACCTCAACGCCATCAAATACCTCCCACTAAAGCTCAAAGGACCAGCTCGACACTGGTTAAATAGCCTGCCTGAAAATTCCATCGGCAGCTGGGAGGACTTGGAAGAAGCCTTCCTGGACAACTTCCAAGGTACATATGTCAGGCCGCCTGATGTCGATGACTTAAGCCACATAGTTCAACAACCTAGAGAATCAGCCAGAAAATTCTGGACCAGATTCCTAACCAAAAAGAACCAGATCGTTGACTGTCCGGATGTCGAAGCCCTAGCGGCCTTCAAACATAGCATCTGTGACGAATGGCTAGCACGCCACCTCGGCCAAGAAAAGCCGAAGTCTATGGCAGCCCTCACGGCACTCATGACCCGCTTTTGCATGGGTGAGGACCGCTGGCTGGCTCATAGCAAAAACACAGCCAGCGAGGCAGGCTCCTTCGAAGCCAAGAATAGCACCGGCAAGCTCCGGCACAATAGGCACAAATGCCAAAGCTATGGCGATAACACCGATGACACCATAGTTAACGCCGGGTTCAGCGGCTCCAAGTCCTGCCAACGGAAAAAGCCCTACAAAAGGAACAGCGAGGGACCATCCAGCCTGGACCGCATACTCGATCGTCTGTGCCAGATACATGGCACCCCAGATAAACAAGCCAATCACACCAACATAGATTGTTGGGTTTTCAAACAGGCTCGCAAGTTAAATGCCGAAAACAAAGAAAAGGGATCACAAAGTGAGGACGAGGACGAAGAGCCCTGGTAGCCGAACACTAGTGGGCAGAAGAAATTTCCCCCTCAACTCAAAACGGTGAACATGATATATGCTACACACATCCCCAAAAGGGAGCGCAAGCGAGCACTCAGGAACGTCTACGCGGTAGAGCCAGTCGCCCCAAAATTCAATCCATGGTTGTCATTCCCGATCACCTTCGATCATTGAGATCACCCAACTAGTATCCGCCATGGAGGTTCGGCCGCATTAGTCCTCGAGCCTATTATCAACGGGTTTCACCTAACACGAGTCCTGATGGACGGTGGTAGCAGCCTCAACCTGCTCTATCAGGACACAGTGCGGAAGATGGGCATCAATAACTCATGAATCAAACCCACAAAGACTACCTTTAAAGGAGTCATACCAGGTGTACGGGCTCAATCACACTGGAGGTGGTCTTCGGTTCTCCGGACAACTTCCGAAGCGGAGAGTTAATCTTCGAAATCGTCCCCTTCTGCATCGACGATCATGCACCGCTTGGACGAACTGTGTATGCTATATTCAACGCGGTGCCACACTATGCTTATCTCAAGCTTAAGATGCCCGGTCCATGCGGCATCATAACAGTCAACAGAAACACAGAACGCTCCCTCCGGACAGACGAGCACACCGTTGTCCTAGCAGCAGAGGTACAAAGCGGCCTTCTCAAGCAGCACCATAGTCTGGCTGCCGAGCCCCTGGACGTCATTAAAAAGGTCCGGACTACACTGCAACAGGATAGCGTGGCTCGTCAAGAGCTCGATTAGCAATTCGGCCTCCGTCCCAATCCCGATGAGGTAGTGGCATTCGTACCACACGTACATAATTACGCACTCAAAATTCCATGGCCACCGACAGAGGCACAAGCTAGTCCAAGATCTACAGTTTGGCTAGACCAATCCCTGACACACATATAACTTTACTAACTCCTTTCCCTGTTTTCAAGTTTCTCATATACGGGCCTCCTTCGACGGCCTGATTAATGGTCCTGTCAAGGGATAAACACACCAGACCGACACGGAGCACAAGCGTACATGGGAAGCCCTAGAGGATACTCAATGATTACTCTATCCATTTTCAGGACCTACACGCAGCTCACCTCTTGTTGTGGCATGTCAAATAGCCGGTCGCTTATAGCACTATTTTGTATCAATGTGCTTTGACGCATTAATCCAACTATAAATGGAAACAGTTCATGGTGCAAGTTCAAGGGCCCCCGACACTATCTCTTTCCTCCTTATGTTTTCCTCTAATTATTTATTTTCTAAGCACCCGTACACTCTGGTACGTTTCATATTTTCTAGGGGCTCATCATCGACCCATAACACGACAACAAAGTCCGAACACTCCTTATGAATAAGTCCGGCACCCCGAATTTAGCATTATATGCATTGGCTCTGAATCATGTCTTTGGTCAATAGTTGGGTTGCCCGGCTCTTGTGCTTGCTACCCTATGTTCCTCTACATCAGCTAGGGTAGTAAAGGGAGAACTACTGTGATTGTGCCCTGGTTCACCCAGATGAGCACCTCAGTAGAGAAAGCCGAAAACTGACTGTCATGATGTGGTGAGTGCCGGTTAGCTGTTCGAGAGGTTGAAAATCGCTGGAGATTTTTTCCGTGTTTACGCGGAGGATCGGTACTTCCCGATCAGATGCTGACAGCACTCTGGTTCGAACCAGGGGCTGCACCCATGCTTTATTATAAAACTCCTATGGCTAAGTGAGGGCGTTTAAGCCGCATAGTCTGATTGCCTTGTTCGTTGCGCTAAACAACTCCTTCAAGGACCATATAATTGGATCAGGATTGTTTAGATTCCATCCCGAACACCTCCGTACTACCTACTTGAGGGTAGAAGCCGACGACTGGCCAACCCTTAGATCACATACAATATGGCCGCACAGGAGGAAACAATCAAAGCATAAAAAACATCATATCACAAACAAGCTTTGTTTTCATAATACAAAGGCAAAAGCAATATGAATACATTTATTCAAATATGATGTCCTGCGAACATTGTGCTGCCGCAAGGCGAGACCCCTCCAGGACATCCGCAAAATATCGTTTGGGTGTGCGGTGCTCCTTGCCCTCTGGCGGCCCCCTGGTCACCTCGACGGCGTCCATCTTCGCCCACCACATCTTGCAATGGGCGAAGGCCATGCGCGCACCTTCAATACAGGCCAAGCACTTGACGACGTCCAGCCGAGGACAGGCGTTCACCATCTGCCTCACGAGTCCGAAGTAGCTGCCAGGCATAGCTTCGGCTGTCCATAGCTGGATTATCAAATCCTTCATGGCTAGTTCGGCCACCCTATGCAGCTCCACCAGCTGTTTCACCTGATCGGTGAAGGACACGGGATGCTCTGGTGCCGCATATTGCGACCAGAATAGCTTCTCTGTAGAACCCCCTCCTTCGGCTTGGCAGAACTCCGCAGCGTCGGATACACTACGTGGTAGATCCGCAAAGGCCCCTGGGGAACTTCGAATCTGGGTTAGTAAAAGGTACTGCTTCTTCGCATACTTGCGTTGCATCTTAAATGCCTTACCCGCCGCGATCTTCTTGGCCTCGTGGATCCCCTGGAGGGCGGCCTGGGCCTCATTCCGTGCGGCCTCCCCGCTCTGACGAGCCTTGGCGAGTTTGGCCCCTTGAACCGACGCATCATGCTCCAAGGCCTTGCACTCCACCGCATCTTGGAGCTCCTGCTGGACTTCTTCAACCCGGGCCTTGAGCTTCTTGCGGGCGGAGTGCTGCTGGACAACCTTCTCCTCAGCTTTGGCCACAGCCTTCTTCAGGGCCTAGACCTCGGTCACGCTTGCTACATATATTACGACACAATAGTCAATATAAGCAAATTCATTTTTTTGAAATATACAGCAAGTCCCCACTCACCTTACTTCTCCTGGAGCTGAACCTTCACTTCACCGAGCTTGTTCTCGGTCCGCTCCAGCTTATGCTTCAGTTCAGAGACTTCGGCAGCATGCGAGGTTGCAGCCAACAGTGACGCATGCTTATCCATACATATTTAGTTAGTCTCCTATAAGAAAGGATTGATCCTCTTTCCAGTTCTTCTTGCCGAACACTGGACAGTGCCTCAGGGGCTACTGTCTACAGGGGATTTTTTCACTTTCTACGACACTTACCTCGAAACCTGTCAACAGGTTGCTACAGTCTTTATTCAGTCCACTATTGGCGGACTGAACCTTCTCGATCACCGCACCCATAACGACATGGTGCTCATCCACAACAGAGGCGCCTCGTAGCGCCTCCATCAGGTTATCTGGCGCCCCTGGATAGACAGGGGCCACCGATGGAATCGGCGCACCCCCCTCCTTCAAAGGGGGCTGCTCGCTCGACTCCAGAGCCATATAGGTCTCCAGAATTGTATTCGGCTGAGGGCCGAACTGAATACGGCCCTCTTCACCAGTCTCCATGGGGATCTGCTCCACCATGTGTCCGGCAGTGGAGGTCTTGCCTTGTGGTGCCTCCCGGACAGCACCCTGGGCTCCCCCTGGCTCGAAGTGGTCCTCCGAGACAACACTTCGGTGTCGTCCCCGGCCCCGGGGGAATAAGCGGGCGGCGGCGACATGCTGGTCATTTCCGCCGGATCCAATGAACCTCCAGATGAGGATCGCTGGATGTGGTCGCAGGCCGGACTGCAATAGTATAGTTAGTCGTATCAAGATAATGAAGAGAAAGGGCTGGATATGCGCATGTACGAATCATGATGCTTACGATGCGGCCTGGGGCTTAGTGAGGGGGCGTCGTTCCGGACTGCTGTCAACGTCCCATGCAGTGTTGACCGCAGGGATGCCTTTCCCCTTCTTGGGTGTTTCCGCCTCCGGATGCCCGGAAGCCGCCCTCTTCTTCTTTCTTTCTCTCCTCAAGGGGAGGGTTGTTCTCCTCCTCCTCTTCCTCGTCGTCATCCTCCGCAGGAATGGAGGAATGGGTCTCTTCGTCTTCGGACGTCACGCCCGAAGTACCCTGGCGGCAGGGGCCTCTTTTGGCCCCCTTGGCCTTCTTCTTGGTCTTCTTCTCCGGCGTCTTATATGGTGCCGGCACCAGCATCTTCGCCAGGCGCGGGATGACCTGTTCTTCAGGCAGCAGGGCCGGACACTGGATCCGCTTCGCCCTCTCCATCCAATCCTTAAAAAGAGAATGCTAAAAGCTCAGACACTATCCTCGAAACAAACAAGTAGGAGATACGTTAAAAAAACATACCTCGTTGGTGAGGTGTTTAATATCATGCCCGCGGTCGGAATCTGTGGCCGGCGTTTTCTCGTTGCCCTTAAAGAGCAACTTCCAGGCACCTTCGTGAGTAGTCTCGAAGAGCCTCACCAGGGTTTGGTGCTTCTTCGGATTAAACTCCCACAAGGGGCAGCTTCAGCGCTGGCACGGGAGAATCCGGCGAACCAGCATCACCTGGATCACGTCAACAAGCTTGACGTTCTTGGTCACCATACTTTGAACGCGCGTCTGCAGCACTATCAGCTCGTCGGGTGAGCGCCAGTCTGGACTCTTCTCGACCCAGGAGGTGAGTCGCATGGGAGCACCGGAGCGGAATTCGGCGGCCGCGGCCCAGGTGGTGCCACGGGGTTCTGTGATGTAGAACCACTGTTTCTGCCACTCCTTTACTGTGTCCACAAAAGTGCCTTTGGGCCAGGAGACGTTGGACAGTTTACTCACCATGGCTCCTCCGCACTCCGCGTGCTGGCCATCCACCACCTTCGGCTTCACGTTGAAGACCTTGAGCCGCAGCCTGAAGTGGGTTTGGATGCGGAGGAAGGCCTCACACACGATGATAAATGCCGAGATGTTGAGGAAGGAATTCAGGGACAGATCATGGAAATCTATCCCGTAATAATACATCAACTCGCGGACGAAAGGGTGGAGTGGAAACCCTAGCCCGTGGAAGAAATGGGGGATGAATACTACCCTCTCGTTGGGCTCTGGTGTGGGGATGACTTGTCCCTCGGCCGGTAGACGGTGGCGGATTTCCTTCGCCAAGTATCCGGTCGCCCGAAGCTCAGTAATGTCCTCATCCTTGACGGAGGAGACCATCCACTTGATCTGACCTCCGGATCCGGACATGGTTGAGTGCTAGCTCAAGCGGAAAGGAGATGAGAACTTGGGCACTAGAGCTCGAGATTGCAAGGGCAGAGACAGATAGAAGGCATGGGGGAGGAAGAAGAAATCTTTATCCCCTTATTAAGGCAGTAAATATTAAACGCCCCCACTCGCCTCAGAACTCGCCTATTCCCAAGGGATGTGTAAATGGCACGGTTGGGTTACCCATGCCCGTATTGATGAGAATCCCGAAATAAGGGGACACGATCTCTGCTTTGACAAGACGTGCTAATGGCAACCGCGTCTCGAAACATGGAACGTCGAACACAAAACGGTCCGAAATTATGACCGGGCTAGCATGATGTCATATTGAAGGCTGTCAGCGGATTGGACTCGTGCAAGTATTATATTCTCTCTGCGGTTGTGTGTGGTACGTGTTACAGGTCCGGATACAATCATCGCGTCCGAAGACTATCTTGGAGTTCAGAAAATGGGGAACCCGCCTTGCAATGGCGAAGACAATCTGTGCACTGGACTCCTCGTCATTGAAGACAGGTTCAGGGGCTACTGAGGGAGTCCGGGACTAAGGGGTCCTCGGGCGTCCGGCCTGTTAGCCATGGGCCGGACTGATGAGCTATGAAGATACGAAGATCGAAGACTGCACCTGTGACCGGATAGGACTCTCCTTGGCATGGAAGGCAAGCTTGGCGATCAATCATATAGATTTCTTTTTATGTGACCTACTCCATGTAACCCTAGATCTCTCCGGTGTCTATATAGACCGGAGAGCGTAGTCCGGATAGGCGGATACTCATTACCAAAGTCATACAGGCTAGGCTTCCAGGGTTTAGCCATTACGATCTCGCAGTAGATTAACTCTTGTAGTACTCATATTCATCAAGATCAATGAAGCAGGAAGTAGGGTATTACCTCCATAGAGAGGGCCCGAACCTGGGTAAACATCGTGTCCCCCGTCTCCTATTACCATCAATCCTAGATGCACAGTTCGGGACCCCCTACCCGAGATCCGCCGGTTTTGACACCGACAAGAAGAGGGAGTGATTAGCATTTGGCCCACAAGGGGACACGTTTCCCTATAGAAACCACGAGGGTTCTTGCGATAGGCTCCGGTTTGTAAGAGGTTTTGTTACATCTCCAACGTATCTATAATTTATGAAGTATTCATGTTGTTATTTCATCATTCTTTGGTGTTTTACAATCATTTTATAGCAACTTTACATCATTTTTTGGGACTAACCTATTGACCCAGTGCCTAGTGCCAATTGCTGTTTTTGCTTGTTTTTTACATCGCAGAAAATCAATATCAAACAGAGTCCAAACACCGCAAAACTATTTTTTGGATTTTTTTTATGGACCAGAATGAAGCCAATGGGCCAGAGCTGCACCTGGAGGGTGCCCCGAGGGGGGCACAACCCACCAGGGCATGCCAGGCCCACCTGGCGCGCCCAGGTGGGTTTTGCCCACCTCGGTGGCCTCCCGTTGAGGGAGTCTTAGACTAAGGGGTCCTCGGGCATCCGGCCTGTTATCTATTGGGCCGGATTGACGGGCTGTGAAGACATGAAGGCCGAAGACTATACCCGTGTCCGGATTGGACTCTACTTGGCGTGGAAGGCAAGCTAGGCGACCGACTATGAAGATTCCCTCTTATGTGACCGACCTCATGTAAACCTAGATCTCTTCGGTGTCTATATAAACCGGAGAGCATAGTCCGGATAGGACAGATTCGTTACCATATACTCATAGGCTAGACTTCAAGGGTTTAGCCATTATGATCTCATGGTAGATCAACTCTTGTAACACTCATATTCATCAAGATCAATCAAGCAGGAAGTAGGGTATTACGTCCATAGAGAGGGCCCGAACCTGGGTAAACATTGTGTCCCCCGTCTCCTGTTACCATCGATCCTAGACGCACAGTTCGGGACCCCCTACCCGAGATTCGCCGGTTTTGACACCGACATTGGTGCTTTCATTGAGAGTTCCACTATGTCGTCAATGAAAGGACTCGATGGCCCCTTCGATCGTCAGTAATGACGCCGTCTCGGGAGAAACCTTCCTTCCCAGACAAATCTTTGTGTTCCGCGGATTCGCACTGCAGGCCAACTTGCTTGGCCATCTGGAGCAAGACGATAGCTACGCCCCTGACCATCAGGTCAGATTTGGAAGCTTGAACTATGTCGCGGGTATTCGTGGAGACTTGATCTTCGATGGATTCGAGACTGCGGCGATCGCTCCCCCTCTCTCCGATGAACATGATTCAAATCTGTCATCGGATTACATCCAGGAGATGGATCCTGTTGCTGCGACGGCCTCAAGACCAAAGCAGACCATGCCCTCCGAGGCCATAAGGTCCGCGGCGTTGGAGCCGCACATGGACTCGATACCCTGCAATGCTTGCATCAATGGAACTCCGGACTCATCTCTGGCTGCACGTTTCGGATTAGGTGTGCCCGCGGACACCGAGCTAGATCGGTTACCAATTTTCGAATTTAATGCTGCAGACATCTTTCAGCATTCGCCTTTGAGCGATGTACTAAATTCTTTGAAGAACTTTTCCCTGGAGGAAGGTTCATAGACGAAATATGTTCGGTTCGAGCTGGAGGCGGACGACGAGGAATTTTGCTTCCCCCCCGCCACCCGCTTCATAGCCACCGTCGACGACCTAACCGACATGCTAGACTATGGCTCCGAAGACATCACCGGTATGGACGATGATGCCGACGATGAGCAAGGCCAAGACCCGCCATTCACTGGACATTGGACGGCCACCTCTTCCTACAACGTGTACATGGTTGATACACCAAAAGGATCTAGCGACGACAAAGACGAGTCGGATAAGAACAAGCCCTCTGAGCAGCCCAAGCACCGGCGCCCCAAACGCCGTCCTAAGCCTCGCCGCTCAAAGGATGGCAATATAGGCACCGGAGAAAAATAGTACTCTGGGCGATGCCGAAAACAACGAAGACCCTGCGGGAACCACCTCCGAACAGGAGGAAAACGGCAACGAGCAGGATAACCCTGATGATCAGGCCATAGAAGATGACCCGGAGGACGATAGCTATCATCCACCCTCCGAGGAGGAGACAAGCCTCAGTGATAACGATTTCATCGTGCCTGAGAATCCTCTCGAGCAGGAGCGCTTCAAGCTATAGCTCATAGCCACTGCGAGGAGCCTTAAAAAGAAACAGCAGCAGCTTCAAGCCGAACAAGATCTGCTCGTCGACAAATGGACTGATGTCCTTACAGCCGAAGAATACGGCCTCAACCGCCCAGCCAAGAGCTACCCAAAACGCAAACTACTACCTTAGTTCGATGAGGAGGCACCGGATCACATACCTCCCTCGCGCAATGCGGACCGACCACCCCGCGGTCGGGATAAAGCGGCAACCCATGCCGAACAATAGACCGCCCAACCGCCCCACAAAAATAAAGACGGAAGAGTTCGGGGTCACAACTGTGACCTCCGGCATACCCTGGACAGTAGAGCAGGACATACAAGATCGATCTACAGATCGCGAGGACGTTCCTCGAGGCACAACGACGGCTACCTACTTGGACGTGACAAACCTAACCACGCCCGGACCGAATACCACAGACGGTCTCCGTCAGAGCTATGCCGCGACACAGCCTAGTACAGAGGTGCCGCACACCCTTTATGCTTCACAAATGAAGTACTGGATCACGAATTTCCCGAGGGATTCAAGCCCGTCAATATAGAATCATACGACAGCACAACCGATCCCGCAGTATGGATCGAGGACTTTATCCTCCATATTCACATGGCTCGAGGAGATGATGTCCACGCCATCAAATACCTCCCACTAAAGCTCAAAGGACCAGCTTGACACTGGCTTAACAGCCTGCCTGAAAACTCCATCGGCAGCTGGGAGGACTTGGAAGAGGCTTTCCTCGATAACTTCCAAGGAACTTATATCCGGCCACCAGACGCCAATGACTTAAGTCACATAGTTCAACAGTCCGGAGAATCAGCCAAAAATTCTGGACTAGGTTCCTAACTAAAAAGAACTAGATCCTTGACTGCCCAGATGCCGAGGCCTTGGCAGCCTTCAAACACAGCATCCGTGACGAATGGCCAGCACGCCACCTCGGCCAAGGAAAGCCGAAGTCCATGGCAGCCCTCACAGCACTCATGACCAGCTTTTGAACGGGAGAGGACAGTTGGCTGGCTCGTAGTAACAACACAGCCAGCGAGACGGGCCCCTCTGAGGCCAATAACAGCACTGGCAGGCCCGAGTGCAACAGAAACAAACGCCGAAGCAATGGCGATAACGCCGATGACACAGTAGTTGACGCCGGGTTCAGTGGCTCCAAGTCCGGCCAGCGAAAGAAGCCCTATAAAAGGAGCAACAGAAAACCATCCATCTTGGACCGCATACTTGATCGTCCTTGCCAAATTCATGGCACCACAGAAAAACCGGCCAACCACACCAATAGAGATTGCTGGGTCTTTAAACAAGCCAGCAAAGTAAATAGCAGAAGCAAAGAAAGGGAATCACAGAGCAAGGACGACGACGAAGAGCCCCGGCAGCCAAACACCGGGGGGCAAAAGAAATTTCCCCCTCAAGTCAACAGGGTGAACATGATATATGTTACACATATCCCCAAAAGGGAGCACAAGCACGCACTCAGGGATGTCTACACGATGGAGCACGTCGCCCCGAAATTCAATCTGTGGTCATCATTCTCGATCACCTTTGACTGCCGAGGCCATCCAACTAGCATCCTACATGGCGGTTCAGCCACACTGGTCCTCGACCCAATCATCGATGGATTTCGCCTGACTCGAGTCCTAATGGACGGCGGTAGCAGCCTCAACCTGCTCTCTCAAGACACAGTACGTAAAATGAGCATTGACCCTTCACGAGTCAAACGCACGAAGACTACCTTTAAAGGAGTCATAGCAGGCGTACAGGCCCGTTGTACGGGCTTAATAACGTTGGAAGTAGTATTCGGGTCTCCGGATAACTTCCGAAGCGAAGAACTAATCTTCGATATCATCCCATTTCGCGAGGGCTATCACGCACTACTTGGACGAATCGCATTTGCTAGATTTGACGCGGTGCCGCATTACGCTTACCTCAAGCTCAAAATGCCCGGTCCACGTGGCGTCATTGCAGTAAATGGAAATACGGAGCGCTCCCTCCATACAGAGGAGCACACCGCCGCCCTAGCAGCAGAAGTACAGAGTGTCCTTCTCAAGTAGCACTATAATCCGGCTGCCGAGCCCCTGGACACTATTAAGAGGGTCCGGACCATACTGCAGCAGGACAGCTCGGCTCTTCATGGGCCAAACTAGCAATTCGGCCTCTATCCCAGCCCTCACGAGGCAATGGTCTTAGTACCGCGCGCACATAAACTGCACACTCAAAACCCCATGGGTACCGACGCGTCACAACTCGCTCACGATCCACAATATGGTTTGATAGACCCTGGGATTCGCAAGCTTTTTCTTTTTACGGGTTTTCTTCTCTTTTCAAGGTCCATACGGACGATCCGCTTGTAGAACACACCAAGGAGGCAAGGAGCTTTGGCGTACGAGGGAACTCTCAGGTGGTCTCTAAATCAATTACCATAATTATCTTACATACCCGCATGCAGCTCGCCCTTGGTTACGGCATGTTAAATAGCCTTCATTTCTTATCGCATTACTTATACGCCTTGACGTACTGATTACATAAACAACGGTGAATAAATGGTGGCGTCAGCTTATTGCTTAATTCTTCCCGTTTCCTCACCTCAGTATCTATTACTCATTGCAAGCATAAACCATGATACATATTAATATGTCAGGGGCTTAATCACACCCCGCATTACGGCAATAAAAGTTTGAACACTTTTACTGTATTGTTCGGCACCCCGAACTTATAGCATTATATGCATCGGCTCTGAATCATGTCTTTGGTCAATAGTTGGGTTGCCCGGCTCCTGTGCTTACTACCTTACGTTCTGCTATATCGGCTAGGGTAGTAAAGGGAGAACTACTGTGATTGTGTCCCGGTTCTTCCGTACGAGCACCTCAGTAGAGAAAGCTGAAAACTGACTGTCATGATGCGGCGAGAGCCAGTCAGCTGTTCGTGAGGTTCCAAATCGTTGGAGATTCTTTCTGCTTCTTGCGAAGAATCGGTTCTTCCGATTAGGCATGCATAGTGCCCCTAATTCGTCTTTCCGAATACCAGGGGCTTCGCCAACTTTATTCATTGTCAAATTCCTATGGCTAAGTGAGGGCGGGAAAGGCCGCATAGTCTGATTGCCTTGTTCGTTGCGCTAAACACCTCCTTTAAGGACCAGAATGTGGAGTAAAGAGTGTTAGGATTTATCCCTAACACCCATGTACTATCTATGTGGGGGCAAAAGCCGACGACTGGTCATCCCTCAAATTTAATAAACGGCCGCACAGGAGGTAAAATTTAAAATCATAAACATTATATTACATAACATCTTTGTTCCATATTACAGGGCAAGATAATGCACATGTTCTTATGGGAATATAATATCCTTCGAGTATTGCTGCGCCGCAAGGCGGGACCCCTCTAGGACACCATCAAAATAGTGCTCGGGTTGACGATGCTCCTTGCCCTCTGGCGGTCCCTCGGTCATCAGCTTCTTGGCATCCAGCTTCGCCCAATGCGTCTTGACATGGGCAAAGGCCATGGGCGCACCTTCAATGTAGACTGACCGCTTTACGACTTCGAGCCGCGGACAGGCACTCACAAGCCGCTGCACAAGTCCGAAGTAGCTGCCAGGCATTGGATCGGCATGCCACAGCCGGACTATAAAGTCCCTCATGGCTAGCTCTGCCAACCTATGCAGCTCGACCAACTGCTTTAGATGGTCGCTGGAGGGCACCAGATGTTCGGACACTAGATATTGGGATGAGATCAGCTTCTCCGTAGACATCCCTTACTCGGCTTTATAATGCTCGGCCACATTCGACGCACTGAGAGGCAGACCTGTAAATGCCTCTGCAAAACCCAAATTCGGATAAGTACAAGGAACGTTCGTTTTACATACTTGTTTTACATGGTGAAAGGCTTACCCGCCACAATATTCTTGGCCGCCTGAATCTCCTGGAGGGCGTTCTGGGCTTCGGCTCGTGTGTCCTGTGCGCTCCGACGGGCCTTTGCCAGTTCGGACTCTTCACTACAAAAAAAAAAGACACATCCGTAACATTTTGGGCCGAACGAATTTTTTTTCTGTCATACATATGACACTTCTATGACGATAATGGTGACCAAACCTGGTATCATCATAGATGTGGTGGGCTCCTACTTCTATGACAAAAAATCATGACAGAAAATGGGCTTTTCATCCTGGGCGGGTCGGAGACGCAGCTGCATGACATTCTTTGGGCCGTCCATGACGGAAAAAACCGTGGTAGAAGCGAGGGCGAGGAAAATTTCGGGGAGTTCCCGGTTATGGTGGGAGGTCGGGGGCCGAGCGATGCGCGTTTCTCTCGGACACGTACGCGCGCGTGTGCAAGGCGTGGGCTCTAACTGACCCCGAGCGATTGCACTGCAGGCTACGCGTTACTGAACCTGAGCGATTGATCGATGGTTGTTAAGTGAACCCGATCGAGCGATTCCTTCGCTACTGCTGCTAACTGAAGCCGATTGATGCTGCCTCTGGGATGAACCATGAGCGTTGCGGGGGGGTTTGGATGAACAGTGAGCGGTAGCGTTGCCTCTGGATGAACAGGACCCCGTGGTGTGGTGGAGGGATGGATGAACAGTAGACGATGGAGGGGTGCCCGTGGAGGGGTGGTTGAACAGGACCCCGTGGTGTGGAGGGCTGGATGAACAGTAGACGATGGAGGGGTGGTTGAACAGTAGCCGGTGGAGTAGCGCGCGGTGGAGGATGGATGAACAGGAGCCCGTGGAGGCTAGAGGAGGTCGACGGTAGCCCATGGAGGCTGGAGGAGGTTGACGGTGGAGATGAACAGTATCCCGTGGAGTCCCGTTTTGCGGTACGCCACACCCCTCCCGATGAACAGGACCCGTGTTTCGACCGTAGCACTCCAACACAAGTCTGTTTCGTCCGTTTTGCGGTACGCCACACCCCTCCCGATCAACAGGACCCCCGTTTCGACCGTAGGAGGTCTGTTTCTTCCGTTTTGCGGTATGCCACACCCCTCCCGATCAATAGGACCCCCGTTTCGACCGTAGGAGGTCCGTTTCCTCCGTTTTGCGGTACACTAGACCCCTCCCGATCAACAGGACCCCGTTCCGAACATAGGAGGTCCGTTTCCTCTGTTGTGCGGTACGACAGGCCTCGTTTCCATCGCCTGTTCCGTCCAAGCCCTCCTGATGAACACGAACACGCATTCCGTTCCGACCCAGCCGGTTGGCTCCCACGCGTTCTGTTGCCTCCCGATGAACACGACGCATTCTGTTGCCTCCCCATGAACACGACGCATTTCGTTGCCTCCCCATGAACACGACGACGACGTTGTTTCTCCGTTCCGACCCAGCCATGTACACGAGCCCTGGCCGTACGTATGCGCGAGTAGGCGTTCGAGACCCCGCCCGTATGTACACATATGTGGCCGTATTTTCTTTCTTGCACCCTAGCCGTTGTACGTACGTCTAAATGCTACGTGCGCGCCTCTACTACGACACGTACGTGCCTCTACTACGACACGTGCGCGCCTCTACATCCACCAGTATATATGTACGTACACATTCGCGACCAGAATGACAATGCCACGTACACTTCGACCAGGTGGGTCCCGACTGTCAGGCACTTCCTTGCGTGCGAAGATGTAGCTGGTGGGTCCCAGCAGTCAGGGGGGCGAATCGTTTTGTTTTTTTTCGAACGCACTTCCTTGCGTGCGAAGGTGTAGCTGGTGGGTCCCAGCAGTCAGGGGGGAAACGTTTTTTTTCGTGAAATACGGTGGCCCGTCCGGTGGAGCAATAATTATTTTGCGCGTAATAAGGAGGCACTTCCTTGCTGCGGCCGTGGACCCAGCTGTCAGTGTCTCCACGCACAGTACTCTTCCGATGGAAGTCAGTCGTTGACCACATTGACCACGCCACGCCGAGAGCACCACGGTGGTGGACGACGGCGAGGCCTAGGAAGGGGACGACATGGAGGCAGGGAAGACTCAGCAATTGTTTCCCACACGGAGGGGAGTACGACTGTACGAGGGTTTACTGGTTCGTCTACCGTCGCCGGAGAATAACAGCAGGTGTGGGTGAGTAGAGGGGTGGCTAGGCCAGTGATGGGAGTACGGTGGGGCGGTGAGGCCTGCGCGGTAGCACAGCGGCCGCGGAGAGGAGGGAGCAGGCAGTCCCGCCGGCCCTTGTTTAAGCGGCTGGAGCAGGAAGAGCAGAGATTGAAGAAGCACGATGGCCGTTCGATGGACATCCAACAGTCAGTGTTTGTGCGTCAACCTTTTTTAGGAAAGCCTCAAATCTGTGGAAAATAGCATACAACCCATCTGCCATTATTTCTAATAATTTACAGCCCATTTGCTAATTCTTAAGGGTTTTTTGGAGCCCATATTCTTTTTGTTAGCATTACAGCCCATATTGTGGCCACAATTCAAAATTATACGAAATTTTGCATATTTCGGTGCGGTCCGAACTTTTTTTAATCCTGAAATTTCGACTCACATTCAAACTAATTTTAAAAATAAATGTATATCAATATAAAATCCAACAAATTCTCCATGCATAAAAATTAATGTAATTTAAAATCTTGAAATGAAAAAAAAAAGATATTTGAAACTAATTGCCAGGTTGATGTGTTTTAAAAATGTACAGCCCATTTCTCATTACTGATGGGCCATTTTCTCGGCCAGACGAATGAAAGCTCTCCTTGTCTTGAAAGATTTGCAGCCCAACAGGCCTGACAAAGCGACTTACTTGGCAAATCACAAAAAAACTGGGCTGTGGCCGTGGACCCAGCTGTCAGCCTCGACACGTACAGTACTCTTCCGATGAAAGTCGTTCCTTGACCACGTTGACCACGCCGCGCGGAGAGCACCACGGTGGTGGACGACGGCGAGGCCTAGGAAGGGGACGACGCGGAGCCAGGGAAGACGCGGCAGTGGAAGCCCGCGTGGAGAGGAGTACGAGGGTTCACTGGTTCGGCTGCGGTGTGAGGCTGCCGTCGCCGCAGGGCCTGGCCAGCGGTGGGAATAGTAGGGGGCGGTGAGGCCTCTGTGGCAGCACAGCCGGCCATGGGAAGCTGGAGCATGCGGCACGACCGGCGCTGCTTTGGGCGGCTGGAGCAAGAAGACTAGAGGTTGAAGAAGCACTACGGCCGTTGGATGGACATCGTACGGTCACTGGAGCTAGAATCGTTCATATTGACTAAGTTGACAAAGCCCTTCGTCCCCGTCAACTTAGTAGGCCCACAAGTCAGCCTCCCACCAAGGTGGGTCCCAGCTAGCCGGGGGAGTATTTATTTTTTTTGTGCGTAATAAGGAGGCACTTCCGGTGGGTCCGAGCTGACAGCGGGGGGAACGTTTTTTCGCGAAATACGGTGGCCCGTCCGGTGGGTCCCAGCAGTCAGGGGGAAATGATTTTTTTCGCAAAATACTGGTGGCCCGTTCGGTGGGTCCCCGCTATCAGGTGGAGGAATAATTATTTTCCGCATAATAAGGAGGCACTTCCTTGCGGCTGTCGTGGACCCAGTTGTCAGCCTCTCCATGTACAGTACTCTTCCGATGGAAGTCGGCCGTTGACCACATTGACCATGCCGTGCCGAGAGCACCACGGCGGTGGACGACGGCGAGGCCTAGGAAGGGGACGACGCGGAACTGGACAAGACGTGGCAGTGGATGCCCACGCGGAGAGGAGTACGAGCGTTCACTGGTTCGGCTGTGGTGTGAGGCTGCCGTCGCCGCAGAATAACAGCGGGTGTGGGTGAGTGGAGGGATGGCCTGGCCAGTGATGGGAGTAGTATGGGGACGGTGAGGCCTTTGCAGTAGCACAGCCGGCCACGGGAGGCAGGAGCAGGCGGCACGACCGGCGCTGCTTTGGGCGGCTGGAGCAAGAAGACCAGAAGTTGAAGAAGCACTATGGCCATTGGATGGACATCATACGGTCACTGGAGTATTGACTAAGTTGACAAAGCCCTCCGTCCCCGTCAACTTAGTAGGCCCACAAGTCAGCCCAACAATATGGTGGGTACCAACTAGCAGGGGGTATTCATTTTTTTGGGTGTAATAAGGAGGCACTTCCCTGCGTGTGAAGATATAGCTGGTGGGTCCGACCTGTCAGCGTGGGGAACGTTTTTTTCACGAAATACAGAGGCCCTTCCTGTGGGTCCTAGCTATCAGGTGGAGGAATCATTATTTTGCGCGTAATAAGGAGGCATTTCCTTGCGTGCGGCCGTGGACCCAGCTGTCAGCCTGTCCACGTACAGTCCACTTCCGATGGATGTCGTTCATTGACCACGTTAACCAGGCCGCCCCGAGAGCACCAGGGCGGTGGACGATGGCGAGGCCTAGGAAGGGAACGACGCGGAGCCAGGGAATACTCGGCAGTTGTTTGCCACGCGGAGGAGTACGAGGGTTTACTGGTTCGTCTGCCGTCGTCGGAGAATAACAACATGTGTGGGTGAGTAGAGGGATGGCTATGCCAGCGATGGGAGTAAAGTGGGGCCGTGAGGCCTGCGCGGTAGCATAGCCGGCCGCGGGAGGAGGGAGCTGGCAGTCCCACCGACGCTTGGTTGAGCGGCTGGAGCATGAAGAGCAGAGATTGAAGAAGCACGACTGCCGTTGGATGGACATCGAACAGTCACTGCTCTCGTGTGTTGACTAAGTTGACAGGGCTTTGCGTGTGCGTCAACCTTTTTTTATGAGAGCATACGCGTCAACCTGTAGTAGGTGCACAAGTCAGCCTCAAATCTATGGAAAACGGCAAAAAGCCCATCTGCCATTATTTCTAATAATGTACAGCCCATTTGCTAATTCTTAAGAATTTTTTTGGAACCCATCTTCTTTTTGTTAGCATTACACCCCATATTGTGGCCACGGTTAAAAAGTATACGAAATTTTGCGTATTTCGGTGCAGTCAACTATTTTTAATCTAGAAATACGATTCACATTCAAACTATTTTGAAAAATAATTTATATAAATATAAAATCCAAATAATTGTCCACGCATAAAAATCAATGGAATTTAAGATCTTGTAACGAAAAAAAATTGAAACTAATTCCCGGTTTGATGTGCTTCAAAAATGTACAGCCCATTTCTGGGGAAACCGAATGAAACTCTCCTCGTCTTGAAAGATTTGTAGCCCAGCAGGGCCGATAAAGCAAGTAGGCCTTGTTTGGGTATTTCTTTAAAAAATAGAATTGGGCTAGCCATTTTCAGCAAGAAAAAACACAACTGGGCTCATGATGTGTGGCTAGACGGGCCACAGCCCCCGAATAGCCCTGTTGTTACCCTGATCCGTCGCTAAAACTAGTATAAATAACAATTGCTTGTTCCTCAAAAAAAACTGCGCGACTTGCTGGGTCCCTGGTGTCAGCCGCTCGTAGTGTAATTCTCTCGTTTATTGACTACGTTGACAATGGCGTGAGCCCCAGATGTCCAACCATTAGGAGGAACCATATTTTTGGGCTTGTACTATAGAGGAACTTGCTTGCGTACTGCCATGATGCTGGTGGGTCCCTACTGTCATCCTCTCCACGTACAGTCATCTCCTTGTTCCTCTCGATTGTTGACGACGTTGACAACGCAAGAGGGCGGCGCACCACGCATGGTGAGCGAACCAAGGCCGCAAGGCGGAGGACGACGGCGAGGCCTCAGACGGAACCAATAAGAGCCGTTGAAGATGCGTCGGTCCAGTCGCAGGCGGAGGGGAGTACGAGGGTTGACGGGTTCGGGCGCGGGTGCATGTTGGGGCTGACGTCGCCGGAGAATAATAGGACATGTGGGGGAATAGAGGGAGGGACTGGCCAATGTTGGAGGGTACGTACGGTAGGGCGGCGGAGGCGCAGCCAGCCATGGGAGGCGGGAGCAGGCGAAGCCGACGGGGTGGTTTGGTTTGGGCGGCTGGAGGAAGAAGAAGACAAGAGATAGAAGATACACGATAGATGTTGGATGTCAATCCAACGGCTGGTAGGCAGAATCATTTGTTGACTGGCTAGTAAGTCGACACCACCTTGGATAGGCTATTTCCTCGCGGGTACCAAATGTCATAATCCAAATCTGTCACGGTCATTCAGCCTTTCCTATGAAAATTTACAGCCCATTTGATGTGCTAGTTCAAAATAAGTTTGTGGGTGCTGGTGGGGGCTAATCACTTGGATTCTGTAATGCACAGTGAGCTCAAGCATCCGGCAAGAGTGATGTTATTTCCCTTGGTTGGGATTTGTTACAATATTTCACTCTAAATTAAACGAATGGCAAGCCATTTGCCTTGTTTCAAAGAAAATAGTGACAGTCACAGCCGAGTTGAAAAGGGCAGGAACATCTAACTCCAGCTTACAAACTGTACAAAAGCACGAGGGTTAATTGTTCATCAGGTTTACAAAAAAACCAGATTGAAAAGGGCAACAACATCTAACTCCAGCACTGTTTTTGGCAGTCACAGTCAAATGGACCAGTCAGGTTCATAGAATGAACATCCTGGGTCGTAAAATTTACTGATTATGACCACAATATGTTGTAAATAGAAGCCCAGCACGTTCAGAAGCTCTTTTGCCCACATGAAACTCCTTTTTTTGATCTTCAACATACCCATCCGTCAATTTAGTAAATATATGGGCTTTTGAATTGATTTTACTATTTACTAGTGTGGATGGGCTGTTTTGTCTTGGGCCCAGAGAAATAATTACTACTAGTACAGTGGAGACACTCTACAGCTACCCAGAAAAACAATTACTACTAGTACAGTGGAGACACTCTACGGCTTCTGGCTCCTCCTAGGTCATTGAAACGTCTCCCTCTACTGAATGTTGTTATACTTTTGTTCACCGACATGCGGGCCATGTAGCGCACGGGCCCAAATGTCATCCACCAAATTAGAAGGCAGTATGCAGGCAGAGAGTCACCCTGGTCGTAGCGCGGCAGTAACGAGCCGTCGTATCACAAAACCCCACCTCCCCGCAGTCTAAGTTTGACGGAATAAGCAACCATCATTTCACTCTTCACTGAATCCCCTTCTCCCTCACCGTCTTCAAGAAAGGCAACACTCTCATCTGCCACTGTTCTTCTCTCCGAACAAAGGGAAGGTAAGCGGATCCGTGATGTTGGTATATTTTCATTCAGAGAAAAAAAAGAACTTTTGCAAACTAGTAACTGATCCTCACTCTCTTTTTTGTTTCATTGTCATTGCGATTGTGTTTTCCTTTCAGTGGTCTCCTAGTATTCTTCAGTTTCATGATGGACCAAGGAGAACCAGGCAAAGATCTGCCGATATTGGAGCAGACGCGGGAGGCTGATCCCCACGAGACAGAGAGCTCCAAGAAGATGGCGGCAACCACCGAGCCGACCCCAGATGCGCTCACGGCCACTACTGAGATGGTGAACGCCCCGTTTGAGGTTACAGCCCCTGTGGCACTGCAAGAGCAGTTTTCCCCCTTCGAGGATGTGTCCCCCCCCCCCCGCGCTGAGCTGCCCAAGGTGATTTCCTTCTCTGCCGATCTCGATTGTGGTTTTTCATCTAAGTATGTGGTGATTTTTTTTAGAAAAGGAAGTATGTTGTGGTTAATAATGCAAAATTGTATTAGCTTCGATGCCATGCTATACATAGTGGTTTAAATAACTTGTGTTTCTTATACTGAAAAGTAATTCAGAATTTGTTTCTATTTCAATTAGAGCCCTGATGCAGACAAGGATTGTGTGGTTGTACATGTCACTCACTATGAGGCAGATGACCTGAATATACGCACTTGGAAAACAGAGTTCTTAGGCTGTTGGATCCTAGAAGCCATTTGTGATTATACCAATGAAGAGTTGTATTCCAGCCTCACTGTTGTCAGGCCTGTTGTCCAGGGTATACTGAAGCACAAGAAGTTCAAAGCTACTTCTTCGTTTGTGAGGCATACTGTTCTTGTCAAGCTTACACAGGAAGATGACGTGGCATGCCTCCACAAACAAGTTTATCAGTGGCAAGGCCACAAGGTTGTCTTCATGAAGGTTCACAGGATTGACCTGCTGCGGGACGTCCTCGATGATGTTCATGGCAAGGTCCGTCTTGTGTCCAGCCCAAATTAGATCGAGGCCAGAAATAGTTGCCCCAGCTAGTGTTTAATAGTAGCTTGGATTGTGTCTAATTATCCGAACCTTGCCTGTTATCGACCCCTCTGGGCTAGTACTCTGTTTGAATCCGTCTATGGGAACTGCTGCTACTTTTGTGTGACCGTCAATCATGTGAGAACCATCGTAATTGTTGCCGAAACAGATGCGTCCTCACTAGTTTTTTCATGAATATGGCATGGTAAGACGTAAGTTGTCACGGTTTATCATACGAGTAGTGTGTGTTTTGATGAAATAGAGCACTTGTTCGAGAATCGTGCGCCGACGTATACATAAGTACTTGTAAACACTGTTGTTGCTACCCCACTTGTAAGCAGTTGTGCAAAACACGGCACATTGGCTTAGCTCGCTTCAACACTAGGCTATCGACCAACTAACAATCAACAATGTGTTGTCTTACATATAAGCAACTATGTATCTTGTTACAGTGGTTCATGCAGTTAATTGAGGCCACAATGTAATAAATTCCAAACGTTCACACGCTAGTCCAGCGCTCATGTGGAACACTCACATTAAACTCGTCTTCATAAAAAACTTGAAAAGCATAAGTTAAGCAATTTTATACATCTCAATGATTCATAGAACATAACAAACATATACTAGTTAACAACAAAAGACAAAGTTGTGAGAAGGTTTACAAATCAGGAAAAAACAAGCAAGGCTTCTCTGAGCAAAGGGCCTCCCGGCAGGCTTAAATTTCCTGGAGTTCACTCTGGTTTTTTCTTGTTGCCACCATTCAGGGTTAGGTTCTCTCATTCCAGAATAACCAATTATAATTATGGTCTCAGCTGGAATGCTGAACTGAACCATGCAGTGTACTGACCAGCTGAAATGCTTGTGCATTCCACTAAATTTAAGCACCGCTATTTGCAGAAATAAGCAAACCACAATGCCTCTTGTTCGCGCACCTGTCCAAAAAACCGCCGTGCAGCCGTGCCAGCTAGTCCTCGGTCCATGGATGAACTGGTAGAAAGTGCATTCCGGACTAGGATGCAGTTGTTTTCGCTCATCCCTGCACTGCAATCAGGAAGTAAAATGTACGAATCAGCTTCTTTTAGATTGCGTTGGTCATTCTACCTTAGTTACTACCAATGTAGGGATACCTTGAGGACGGGAGGTTAGACGACGACAACGAGGGATAGCCATCTCATTTTGCACAGTTGTACAAAAACTAAGGTGTGTGCTTTTGATTGCGCGGATAGAAACGATACGGAGATAGACATCCCGAAATGATATGGAGACAGACATCCCTGTTTGTGCAAATACGAAATACAGTTATTTAAACAGTGACAGCTATTAGTACTTTCCCTAGTTTCCTCTTAGAACCAAGTCCTAGATTCATGCTATAGCTTTCCCACTTTCTTCCCTGTTTGAGCCAATGCTTTGAGTCGACTGTATGAACTAGCTTTACTTCTAATAATAGTAGAAGTCTAGGTGGCTTTGGAACAGCAGACGGAAGTAGAAAAGGATCCACACGAAGGGAGCTGGGGCAGTAGAGCAAGGCAGGTTTCAAAGGAATATATACCTAAGGGTCGTCGGCATGTGGCAAAGACGGCGTCGGGAGGCCGCATCTTGGCCACAATACCGTAGGGAGGAAGAAGGGGTCGGAGGCCCTCCCGAGTTGGTGCTCTCTCAGAGAGAACGGCACGGCCGCCGATCGGGACGTGCGGGCAGCCGTTGGTCTCCTCCCTCGCCGCCGACGACAGCATGAACGATGCACCTACACCCCTGCCCCGGTCGAGGTTGTCCGGCCGGATTTGTGACCAGCCATGAGCTGAGCGAGAGTGTGGCCACCTATGTGTTGCTTAGATCTAGAGAGCATGAGAGAGTGAACGAGGGGAACCCTAGTAAAGCAAGTGCTAAGGCTCCTGCTTTTATATATAGTGGAGTGATTTTGTTGTACCAGCTTCAAAAAAATGCGCTCCTACGTGTACCCGCGAGTGGGTGTGAGAGAACTAGTGTGTGCGTGCACCACTTCTCTTCGTGAGAGTACAATATACTATGCCCAAAGAACGTTCGCCGCAAGAGTAATAGTATAAGTGTGTGACGTGTGAGCTAAAATAAAATGTGCGCACCATCTTTTGTTTTTTAGAAGTTCTGAGGGTAGGGTGTGAAGAGCACATATGTGCGTGACGTCTACCTACAGATAGACGGTGGGTGCGACGTGCGAGTCTGCGAGAGGACTCAGGAGAGTCGTGACTCGTGAGGGTGCGTGTGCGTGAGAGAGAGGGGCCACGTATCAATGCAATGCATGTGTCCGTAAATCATTATCCGAAAAACATTTGCCACAAGCGTTTTCCCGACGAACGCCGTAAGAACCGTTAGATCGGCATCCGACAGTGTCAGTTTTGCCATGTCATTTAACAGAACAGCCAATCCTCCTACACACAAATCTTCCATGTGAGTGTTAGCAACTGCCGTATAATCCCTCCGTTCTAAAATGCAGTGCATATAGCTTTATTGAAAATTCGAACCTCGCAAACTTTTACCGAGTTTTCGTGTACCAAATTGCACATGTAGAATACCATGTATATATCATTTCATTCATCTTTGAGAGGTAACTATAAAGATGGGTGAGGAGTCTACAAAGAAAGACCATCGTATCACCCGCAGTAATTTCAAGCATCCTTTAGTGTCGAGGAATATCATAGGAACTCTATATGATATGATTTTTATAGGATTTTTTCCTTTAGAGCCAATTGGTTCATAGGAATAGATTCATATACTCCACATTTCAAAGGAAATAAACATGATATCATTTCTATAGCATTAGAGCCACTTGGTTCATATGAATGGATTCATATACTCCCTTAATTTCAAAGGAAAATAAACATTAGCGTATATTCAATAGAAAAGTTCCTATGATATGAACCAAATTACATCTCTTTTCTAATCCATCCTCATAGGAATTGAGATACATGGCATCTCTAGATTCAATAGAAAAGTTCCTATGATGTGAACCAAATGACATCTCTTTTCTAATCCCTACTCATAGGAATTGAGATGCTCCATGTCATCTCTTTCCCTACAACTTCCATGTATACATCTTCTATTCCTAAATAAATAGTACAACCCACTAATAGCTTTTTTCCAAAACATGCAACTATGGCACAAGAACTATATAGTGTGCCAATAACTTTGAAAGATGGTCACTGGATGAAGCAAACTCGACAGTGCAGAGATAGGCAAATCCGAGCACTACTGGCCATTGGATATCATCAAAATTCCACCAGATCTGCCACATGTACAATTTAGAAGACTCCATGGTTGAACTTAAGCATAATGCACAAACCTCAAAACACAAGCACTTCTTCGTTCTAGAATCTTCTGTATCATAATTGATTATTTTTTCTAAATGAATTGCCATTATTTGTTTTTTACTTTATGATTTACAATGCACAACCCCATGAATCTTAACATTTTTATAAAACTAATTGATTTTGAATGAGATGAACTATAAGAACTATATGAACATCTACATCATGCATATATGACTCAAAGCTTTACATGCTATAGCGTGTATTTATTCATAATTTGGTTTCGAAATCTCATGCGTTCAATACATATGTACCTTACTACTCCCTCCGTTCCTAAATATTTGTCTTTTTAGGGATGTCAAATGAACTACCACATACGGATGCATATAGACATATTTTAGAGTGTAGATTCACTCATTTTGCTCCGTATGTAATCACTTGTTAAAATCTCTAGAAAGACAAATATTTAGGAATAGAGGGAGTAGTTTTGAGTAGAGTAGAAAATTTCACGCGGCCCCGGGTATATCAAAATGCAGGGCCCATGCATCATTGCGTTTCGGTCGAACCTACATCCACAATTTTTTGTATGTACTATATCTCCACTGGTCCCCGAACCCAAAATGTTGCCTCGTTCCCATAAAACCAAGCGG
This sequence comes from Triticum aestivum, assembly GCF_018294505.1. Lineage (NCBI taxonomy): Eukaryota > Viridiplantae > Streptophyta > Magnoliopsida > Poales > Poaceae > Triticum > Triticum aestivum. The sequence goes on along the minus strand of NC_057800.1, from coordinate 136,211,231 downwards.
CCCACACATATTTAAGGCGTCGACTCGAACCCGTTTACTACGACGTGGCCCCGCACGCCGTAGTACTCCTACAAACCCTACCGCCGCACTCATCAATGGTTTTCTTCAAGAGGACGAGGGAGAAGCCGATTTGTAGTGGAGGCGCTTTCAAAAAAAGGATCTGCAATGGAGACCCCTACCCTAGGGTGCCCTAGGTAGCTGCCACACGCATCATAGTTTTCTCTTTTCTTTATGCTCTTGCGCCCTAGAGTGAAATGATGGTTGCTTCGTCCGTCCAGCTTAATGCGGGAAATGTGGGGCTTTGTGATTTGACCCCTCATCGCTCATTTTCTACTACTGCGGTGCTACGACCGGGGTGCCTCCAATTCCAACCGCTGCTCCGAACTATACTTTGGTGCATCGCACGTGGAACAAGACGGTGGATGAGCCACATGTCGGCCAAAGGGGTCCTGTTAAGTGTGTCGCCATTTCGTGTGCGGACTGACCCTGCTTGAGTTGCTACGCCAACACGACAGGAGCAGCCTACCACTTGGTTTTGCTCCTTGGTGAATCCCGACTATATTGATCTAAAAAGATACGTGCTGAACTACCCTCTCCGTCTTGGTTTTTTTATTTTTAGGCGTCTTGGTTTATAGGGCCTGCACGTAGTTCTAGGTCATCCATTTGACTAACTAAATATGAGTTACTATGTCACAAAAAGTATATCATTGGATTCTTAAGCGGATGTAGTTGTATTTAAAAGTTGAGGGCGGGGCTTTTCCTGCGCGGTAGGCGGGGCAGTTCCGCCTAGTCGGTTCGACAGAGACGCGAGAAGACGAGGGAGTAGGCTGCTGCAAACGTAGGGTTGTGTGATTTGACAGCGAGTTACTGCTGGACAGGTGGGGCCCCATGATTTGACTTTCCATTATCATTTTAACTGCGGCGCTATGACCGGCGTGAGTCTCCCGATTCCTGACCACCTCCATTATGAAGAAACAGATAGAGAGGAGTAAAAAATACACTTATAGCCAACCTTATAGCCAACCTTGTTGTAGCATGAGTGACTATTTGATGACTATGTATGACATGCCAACATCAGGTAGCCTAACGCACTGTGTTAAATCTCCATGGGCGCGACCACGCGAGCAGCGCGACGGTCGTGGTAGGCCCGACCATGATATGGGCTGCTGGCAGCCCTTGGATCTGAGATCAAACGGTCGCACGCTAAGTTGCTGAAAATTTGTAGAATAACCCTCCAGGATAGGATATTCACCCATAGGTCTAGAATCACGCCATGCAACCATTCGATCTCAGACCAAGGGCTCTCGGAAGCCCGTACCATGGGAGAATGGAAAGCCACTACCCTGCCGTTTGCACGCTGGCAATTCGCTCCTACTCGTCCCCGCACGTCCTTCAATACTACGGCGGTTCGCTCGTAGTCATCCCGTCCATTCACATTAAGGCAGTTCCACTAATCCTAACCCTCCTCCCAAATCCATGGCATCCCAAATCTCCATGATCGGCGGTGAGTACAAGGTTAGAACCATCACCGGCGATGAGTTCGACGTCATCTACACTCGTTCTTCCGCGACGGTGAAATGATGCCTTTCTCGCTTCAGATGCATTTTCAAAAACTTAGATGATGAGTGGGTCGCTGGGCTAGATGTTGAGTACACCACAGTCCTGGGACCAGAGAAGGATCTAAAGGACGAAGAGAGGAAGAAGCCCGCCGTGATCCAGGTTTGCGTACATAACATTTGCTTGGTCTACCACATATGCCATGCCGATGTTGAGTGCCAGGATTTTAAGAACTTCCTCAAGGACAAAACAGTGAAATTCATTATTGTAGACTTTAAGAATGACAGGGATGTCCTGCGTCGGATAGGTCTCGTTGTATGCAACCCCTTCGACCTCCAGAAGAATCAGCTGGTGTCCTCTCGTCAGCCTTCAATGCCGACCCTGGCAGGAGCATGGTTCATCCTTCGTATGGTAAACTGGAGAAACCTCCATACATGTTTCATAGTCATGCATGTCAGCGGAATGTACTAGATATAGACCACATCCACTACGCTGTAATGGATGGGTACCTTTGCTTCAATATCTACAAGGGTTGGATGAAGAGCAACAGCCAAGTGTGCGGTTAAAGCAAAGAAGTATCGGCCAAGAGGGAGAGGGACAAGGACAAAGTCAGGGACGTGGACGAGGAATCCGAGTAAGGTGGCAGTGTCGTTGCTCATGGTGGTTCTAAACTTCTAATGCAGTGTCTACCAGATTAGTTGCATAGTTTAATTTGAGGTGTGCTTAGTTTAATTTGAGGGGTGTGTTGTGCAGATCCCCCAGCAGAACTATGTTATGTTTCTTCTCATTACTTTAACTCTTTAGTATGTACATACTACTAGTATTTCTTTAATAGAATTTAGCGCCCCAATTAAGCACGTACTAGCTTTTTTAATAGTACTATATGCATAATTTGGCGACGAGCGCTCTCTATATGTACCACCTTTTTTTTAATTTAAATTTATTCTCCATGGCGCATTCCATCGATAGTACTCCCTCCTTTCTGGTTTATAAGGCTCAATTCAGAAATCTCACCAACCAAGGTAGATGATGAGTGGTGGAATACTTTTTGTAGTTTGCAAAAGCACCCAATTAATGCTTTTGTTTTCCTCAAAAAATTATGTTTACGAATGCATTAATTGCAATGCATGCATGCATAAAGTGCATGCATTGGTCAGTTTTCTCTTAATACTTGCATGCAATGATTTAATGCACCTTGAAGTCTGAACATGTGGTGGGGAACAACCAAATTGAGCCTTATAAAATGGAAAAACTAAAATTTTGAGATAAGCCCTATAAATCGGAAAGGAGGGAGTACTACTGTACAAAAGTATACATTTTTTAAAAGGCTAGAGACTGTTCATCACATATATAGCCAGTTAAATTCTCAACCTAGAACGACGTGCATGCCATGTAGTAAACCTATACAGAGGAAGTATAGTAAAAATGAGGTGATTTTACCGAGCGATCGGCGGGGGAGAATGGCCTATCATGCAGTCCCACGTGTCATGAAGTACCAAGGCGATGCGCGTGTCCCTCTTGAGGCAGAAGCAATACTATGTGGTTTGAGATGATGGCGAACCGAAGTGTGAAATAATGGTTGCTTCGTCTGTCTGTGAAGGTGCGGCATTGTGATTTGACGTCTCATTGCTCATTACTACTCCTGGGCCGGTACGAGTGGGGTGCGTCCCCCTGCTGTTCTGCACTGTTATTTGGTGCTTGACACGTCGACCCGGTTGCTATATGTCCCACATGTCGGCGACAGGAAGTACAGAATTCATGAAAGGGAGCATCGACGGAGGAGTATACTACAGAATTCATGAAAGGGAGCGACTTAGTTTTGGAAAAATCTGTTTTTATGGACTACGTACCCACTAGGGTTTATAGGGCTCATCTAAAAAACATTCGTTTTTCCGTTTGATAAGTCTCAATTCTACTATACTAGTAGTAGTACCATTACATGTTGGATTTTGAGGTGCGTTAGATCACCCGACGCAAGCAATGTCAAGAGGAAACTAACCAATGCATGTACAAGTTCATGGAAATTTAGTGGTCATTCATGCATTCGTTCTAATTAATGCCTCGGTAAACATAACTTCTTGAGAAAAACGACCGTACTAATTACTTGTGCAAACTATGAAATTAATTCGACCACTCACCATCTACCTTGGTTGGAGAGATTTTGAAATTGGGCCATAAACTGGAAAGGAGGGTGTAGTAACTTTTGTCTCGATTACATTTGTGGCCTTGTATAGATGCAAAATGTATTTTTTATAGTGGCCTTGTATAAGTAAATGGAGGGAGTACTAACCAAAGTACGTAGTAGGGACGAGGAGTAAACGGAGGGAGTAGTAAAATTTTCTCCTCGTGCTGCGAGCCACCGCGCGCGTGGGTGAGGGAGCGGGCGTAAAGGCATACAGTAGTAGTACTACTACTCGTAAGCAAGCTTCACCTCATCCTGCAAGCCACCACGCCCATGGGCGGGGGAAACGGCGTACTAAGCAAGCTTCTCCTCGTTCTGCGAGTTGATGGGACACATCAAAAGTACTCCAGTGTATAGAGCCTTTCCTCTAAGGTAGGACCCACATGGTTTGCCTCTTTTTTTAATTTAACATAACACGTCAAGTCGCAATTTGTTTGTTCACCCGTGGTAGACGATCCTCCCTCCACCAAGTGGACAACCAGTACACATGCCAAATTACCACGTGGGCTGCCTTTTTCGTACAGAAATGAGCTCCACCGTGTACCCATGCAGGTGTGGTTGGGAAAGAGACGGGAGTACGTGCGCCGTGCGTGCACCTCTTCTCTTCGTGCACGTCCCCCACCTACGTGGGTGTGTGTGAGAGAGATACAAACCTGGACATAATGTGTCGTCCATCCCCATGCCTCCGCCCAGTCCGACCACCAGTCACCACCACGCCCCACTCCTCCTCACCTTATCTCTCATCTTTCTCCCTCCATTTTTATATACAAGGGGCCACTATCAAAATTACAATTTACAGATATACAAGGCCACTAACACTAATCGATGCAATATTAATGGTGTTTGACTCGTGGTACTAGCAAAGGAGGACATTAATTATCCCTTGCATGCATGCGGAAGTTTGTAAAAAAATGCATCTTGATGTTCCGTGCAATGCATGGGCATCTTGCTAGTCCATGAAAACAACACATGGCAAAATTCCACGGCGAACGAGGGATTTGAATCTGTTGGGAGGGGCTGTTTGGATCTTGCCCAGGGTAGCCAAAATATTGGCGACCCTTTTGTCCACCGGTGCCTTTTCCACCGATGAACGAGGAATGGCTTGGTTGCTCATGTTGTCATGCATCCTCCAGCGCGCACATTGGAGACGAGCTCGCACGAGCTGTGTTTTTTTTGTCCCACAATGCCGCCTGAGCCGCCCACAGACCGACCGGCGACCTGCAAATTACGCCATCCAACCGTAGCCGCACACATTATGACAGCAACTCAACCAACCGGACGAAATTCACACAAACACATAGACAAACTGATATTTCATATAAACAACGAAGAAAATCATATAAAATACCGGATTTTCATACAAACATGATGGATTTCATTACATTCAAATGAACTACGTTGTGCTAGTTCTGGACGGCACAGGTATATAATACCTGGCCTAAATGGTCACCCGCCGATTGATTTGTGTTCCTCATGTTCGACAGCACGATCACCGGACTGCCGAGAGCCCCGGAGGTATATGCTTCAGCGCAAAGGACGGCTCGCTTCCCCACTGCCCAACTGATATCATTGGCTGGTGCTGAAGATGATGGCGGCCGGCACCGGTTCGAGTTCATCACCGGCCACTACTTCGCCATGGACGGCACCGGCTCGAGTTCATCCTAACATTCCCCTCTTCCGTGGAGCCCATGCAGGGTCGACGAAGGTCCTCGCAACAAAAGGATCCGGCAAGACACCTCCTGTGTACGCCGGCGTCACCTCCGCGGTGGCCTTCATGGGACCCAAGCGGCGGCAGCCTCCCATGTTCTACTTCTCCTCGATGATGGCGGCGGACGCGGGGCGCTGGCCACCAACTCGTCGCTCTCCGCGCACCCGGCCTCTGTCGCTGCTTGCATGGCGCGGCCGCCAGCATGGGAGTCTCGGCCACAGAAACGGGAGACGCGGTACGAGGCGGCGGCATGGACGGCAGCAACGACGCCCGTGCGCCGCTCCTCGTCGAGCTGGCCTAGAGCGGCGAGTTGCTGAACCGCGCGCCGGCTTGGGGCGGCAACTGGCTCCGTCGGGCGAGGGGAGGGAGGTGGATCAGCGAGCTGTATAGCTTGTATCCGGCGGGCTACCCAGCCGGCTTGGATGTGGAATAACTACTCTTCATAGGCCATTGTAAGAGTGGACAAAATGGTGGAGGAGATAGGGGAGCAGCGGAGGTGTGCGATTCTTGGCCGGCGTTTGGCCTCGTTTAAATAGGAGATTAAATAGATGGCGGACGGGAGGAGCTCGGCCGGCGTTGCGTTTAACGCCAGCCCGGTCATGAACGGACGTGTGTCCAGAGTGGGTTTCTCGGCTTCCACACGGGCGGGTTTCATGGAGGCGTTTGAATGCGGCATGGAGGCGTGTTCACCCGGGCGTTCCGCGAGTGGCGCCCTCGACTCTGACCTAGGACACCACAATGTTCTTCCACTGACGTGTGGGCTCTTTGGGTGCATGGCCTGGATGTCAGTGACCCAACGCAGGCAGCGCACATCAGAGGAACCTTTGGTGGGCCAAGGCGGTCAGAAGCGGGCATTTCATAAACCGATGATTGTTCCTTGAGTGTGACGTCATCTTTTTCATGTAGATAAGCCTACTATGTTGATAGCCCATTCGATACGTTGTGATTCATGAAGAGCGCTGCAAACATCAATGTTCTGCTTATCACAAATAAGATTGATTAATACTCGTAACAATCCATGTCCTTAACAAAGGGTGCATGCACGTATAGGTTGAGCTTGTGTCTTGCGTCGTGTGCTGTGTGCATGCAGGCGTGCGAGTGTTGCGTGCGTGCAAGGGTACGTTTCAGTGTTGCATGCATGGGTGCGTACGTGCGTGTGTTCGTGAGTGCATGTGTATGTGTGAGTGTTGCACGCCAGCATGCGTGCGTGTGTACATGCCAGTGTTGCATGCCTACATGCGTGCGTGTCTTGCGTGTGTGCATGTGTACATGCGGGGTGAGGCTACACGTCAGTCGACTGACTTTTTCATCTCTGGTCATTAGATTTTCTAGCCGTTGGATACGAAATCAAGGGCCTCCATTTTATCATCAAACTCCACCCCCCTGAGCCGTCAGCCACCACCGGCCGAACCGCCAGCCCCCACCGCCCGCGGCCGGCCCGCCCTCCCTGAAACCACTCCCCACCGTCGGTCTGCCGCCGCACCGGCCATCCC